>NW_015094510.1:30496791-30820805 GCF_001431845.1 Calidris pugnax
AAAAATAATTCTTTTTTTTTTTTTTATTTCTAAAAAAAAAAAAAAAGGCAGTCCAAAGAGACATTTCCTAACAAAGAAAGCAGTTCTCTTGTGTACAGTGAACAAGGACATATTTAATGGGTAGAGGAGAGGGTTTTTTTGCCCTTCAGAAAGGCACCGAGCACACTGTGTAGACAGCAGCTCGGCAATTGCTAAGTGTTCAAGGATGGTGGAAAGCTCCTCCCATCTGGCATTGCTATGTACCTACATAACTCCCGGCTAGCTAACGTTATCAGTTTGTCCTTGTGCTCACACGAGTGAAAGCTTTTATAAATCTGCAACATTAAAAGTTGCTCCGTCTCTTCAGCTGAAAAAGTGTATGGTTCCTGAGGTCATTCACAAACTCACCATTACCTTTCATTAAAAATAATATATTTTTTAAACATTCTTCTTCCCATTTCTGAAGAACATAGAATCTCCTTCTAGCTGATTTTAAGATCTGCAACAGCTGTAAAAATACTTCCCTGCAAATTCATTTAAGATTTCCTTTGCTCTTTTCTGGAGCGCATTCCCCAGTCACATTGCTGTAATGCGAATTCAACAGATGTCCAATTTGTACTTATTCTCCCAGGGACTCCAGCGCAGCAGCTAATGTAATGCAGAAATTAGTATTCTGGTCTCTCATTCTGGGAACTTTAACTTTGTTTATTGGTAGTCTTGGTCAGATATGCTGAAATACATAACATTCATAATTTATTTGGTCATTCATTGACGGGCCTTGACAGTCTGCCTGAAGCGTTTAAAGTGCAAATTCGATTTTGCATTTCTTTTCTAACATGTCTTCAAGAAATGGGATTTCCAAACCAGCAAATATTCTGCCATGAATAGTACAAAGGTAGTATTCTAGGTTTTAGACTATCTTCAAAAATTGATTTGACTTAAGACTTACTCTGAAATTCCTTTATAGGTAGCAAAAAAGATATTTCAAAACTGAATTTATAAAACCTGATTTTTGAAACTGAGTTTCAAAACCTCATGTATTGCTTATAGAAAGTTGCTGTGGCACAGACATGCTTTAATAAAAATGGAACTTGCTATGTAATAAAAGTTACTGTATCAGATGCTCCAATTTCAAGCTGACAAAGGATTTCTGTATCAGTTGAAAGAATTTCAGTTTCAGAACCAGTATGAAGAGAAAAAGATAAACAGAACTGGGTACCTTTCAAATATTTTGATATAAAGGGTGATGAAATAAGAAAAAAAAACTTTAACTTTTGTTCATTGCATTTTATTAGGTAAGTACTAAAAGCAGACATCTTTACCTTTTTGCTCTGTTTTTGAGTTTGGAGAGTATAATCTCAAGTAGCAGGTGCACTGAGATGAGCTCTCTCAGCTCAGTCTGAAATCTGTTTGTTCCCTCCAAGGCGAAGGTGGGCCAGAGAACCACGCTTTGCATCAATACAATTCTGTCAAATCTTTCTATCCACTGTCATAGTCATAGCCTTTTACCAAATAAACAAATCAACCTGGTTTCATAATATGGCATTTCCAATTGTACTTAGAATACGAAGGAGGAGGATTCCCTTCTCAAAAATGAAAAACTATTATTCATTGAAGAATTGCAAACTAGCTGAAGTGGGAAGGAGCCTCTGGAGATGATCTTGCCCAACCCTCTGCTCAAAGAAGTGTCACCTACAGCAGGTTGCTCAGTCACGTCCAGCTGGGTTTTGAATTTCTCCAAGGACAGAGACTCCACTCAATTGCTAGTCTGTATCTAGAGCTAGGAGGAGGAATTTGTTCATTTTGACAAAATGTTTGGAAGCAAGCAACAGAGAAAAGCTTGACAACATCTTGGACCTCCACTGAGGGCTGTGGCTCAGGGAAAACTCTCTAGTCCTAGATGACCAGGCCCTTCTTCCCGCCAAGGTAGGCAGGATTTTGATCTCCTAACACCACACTCACCAAACAGTACCAGTGATAGGATTATTCAAGGACCAGGCAGAGTTACATATCTTAGGTGGTGTGGGGCAAAGAGCCAAACATCCCTGCAGGGGGATTTTTCCCTCCAAGGTGTAGTAAATGTCTGCTTCATTAATAACAGGGATGAAACTTGTTAGCTTACATGACTGAAGGCTTGTCTCAGCACACAAGAAGGAGCAGATGGGCACACTGGCACGGGAGGGAGCCCCAGTCACCTCATCAGAGCAATGGAGCCCCCAACAACCTCATGTTCCAGCTGACCTTGGGACACTCAGCCCATGGGCTGGGGCACCCCATCACCACGAGCCAACAGGAGAGGGGTCTCCATCACCCCACAGATGGAGGGGTGGTCACTGACAGAGGTCTGGGGACCACCATGGGTGGGAAGGGGAAGGGTATTTGAAGATTGCACAGGACTTACTAGGGGATGTTCCAAGGAGGATGGGGAAAGGGAGGATCAAGGTGGTTTGGGAGGAGTGAGGGGGAAAACAGCAGGAAAAGGGAACAAAAAGGGCCAGTGGTGTGCAAACAGGGGCTGGTCAGTGCACCTGTCTGGCTGTGCCCTGTGCGTGCCCAGCTCAGTCTGTCCTGTCCTCTCACTAAACCCCATTTCTAGCCATTTTCCCAGGCAAGGGGTTCTGTCCTGTCTATGGGGGTCTCAGTGACAGCTCCTGGGATGGGGCAGAGGCTGGAGGCCTGTGCGTCCATGGTGCCAGTGACTGGAGCAACCAAGACAGCTGGTGGAGGGACCAGAGCGTCCAGATCAACTGCCTGAGAGACTATGAGATCTGGGGGGCCAACTGTAATCCACCTGCGTGTGTGTGTGTGTCTATGGGAACATGTGCTCAGCCCCACTGCTGGGTGGACGTGGGTGCAGGGAGCTGCAGCAACCTTGCCTCCATTAGGCCACCAGACTCAGCAGCCACTAACACCGTTCAGCAAGCCATCACAGGGGAATCTTTCATAAACTGTGAAAAGATTGGAGACTGCAGTATTTCGCAGCTTCCAGATAGATTTTCTCATTAAGTCGTAGGAAGGCAAATTGTCCAGCTTTACTGCAATATTCAGGCTGGGCTGCAGCACAGCCCCCAGAGCATCCTCCTGAACTCAGAGAGCACCTGATTTAAAAGAGGCCTTCATTAAACTGTTCTGATACCCGACAGATGGCATTCATTGCAACCTTTACATCAAAATACCAACCCTTGGATTCTGTTGCTAATTTATTTCAAAAGGTCAGGCAAGGATTTGTGTGCCCTCAAGGAATCGATTGTTTTATAGGAAGCTGCAGTTTCTGTATTCAAATAACCCCTCATAGGCAAAATGCTGCAATTTTCCCAGTTAAACTGTATCGGAACACCAATTATGCAACTGATTATTAAATGAAGATAAGCCATGCAGGCTTCCATGAAGAAGACTAATTGTTTTTTTTCAATTAAAATGAAGACACTTGGGTCTAAATTAAGACCCTGACAAGAAAAGGTAAGCAAATTAGTTTCACTGAGAAAAGCAGCTACTGCATACCTGAAATCTTCAGGATTGAACAATGAAGGCTCAGTCAGCAATTTTAATAATCAAAATGAAAGTATCCCTTAAAAAGTCCTTCTACTTAAAGTTAATTCAAGGAGCAAATGAAAACTAGTCCTTGCATTTCAGTATCACTAGCTGATTACACTGAGGTCTGGCCAGCACCAAGTGCTTTTTATTTTATTTGAGTATATAAGTACTTCTGTCTGACAAGTATTTTAACAAGCTATGCAACTTTCCCCAAATACAAAACTGCTTTATTTGCCCTTCACGGCAGTGCCTGTTCAAAAACAGAGACCAGAGAGTACTAACTGAATAAAGCAGAGCTCATTATGCATAGACATGCAAATGTCTCATTAAAAAAAAAATTAAAAATCCCAAAACATGTTTAGAATTATTTTCATGCAGGCTGATGGAGTTTTCTTGTTGCTGATGTATTTAAAGGCAACAATTTGCTTTTAGACTTCAAAATACAATGTTGTATATTCATGTAGGACCCTACTGAATAATCATACATGGCTACAAGTTGGCAAAGTGATAACCCACCTATAAACTATATTTGTGAGACATCTGCTAAATGAACTATTATTCCCTTTGTTGCCTCCTGACTTTCCACTGCATTATTTTCTCTAAGCTACACAGTGTCTGATACCCAGTGACAGTGGCCTTCAAGGACATACAGGTAGACAATCTACAACTGATTTGATGGAAGCAGCAGCCTGACATAGTCTCTTGTTCAGCTTATGAAACTGAAGACTGACACACAATATTGATATTTACTGTCTATAAGACCTGTACAAGCTATATGACTGTGTGGGCATAGCATAAAAAAGGCAAAAAGTTGCCTACAGAGAAATGCAGGCTGGAAATTTAAAAAGACCATGTAAAAGTCCTGTAACTCGGAGAAAACTCCCAGAGCCTGCATGCTCCAGGAAAACTAAATTGCCTGGGTGGTCCTTGAAAACTACCAAGGACCTTACCTTATGAACTTTCCTGAATGTAGAGCACCTGATATGGTACTGAATAACTGAGAAAATTGCTGTTCAATACTATATGATATATTACATTGAAGTTGTGGGGTTTTTTCCTAGTCTCAGAAAGTTTCCTGGGTAATTTCTTTAACCACATTTGGTTCAAAGCAGATGATTCTCCTCCATTTAATGCAAAATAGAGCAATACTGTGATCAAATGAATCTTGCTAATATGTCTGCATATGTATAATTATAGCCATGTATGCATATATGTAAATAAGTATATATTACACTTGTCTATTTTTCATACACATGTGTATAAGCTATTCCAGCAGTTCTAAATCCAAGTTAAAAAAGCCAGCAGGAAAAGGTTTAAATCCTACTCCATTAAGATAAAATTAATCAGCAGGCAAAGAGAAATATTATTCTTACACTACAGCTAAAATCCCTGAAGACTTTTAATGCAAGTACTACACAAGACCCTCTCATTTTTCTCCCAGTCTTCCTCTTCCAGGCTTCCATTGCTCACAACACAGAAAATTTTGAGAAGACTGCTCAGTGCTAACACAGTTACTGAAGGTTGTTAGTCATAGTTCATGGAAACTCTTCAGCTGAATTTCTTTTTATGAATTTTACAGTTTTCCTTCTTCTGCACAAATCTTGAAAGATTGCTAGCAGCCACGCTTTGTCTTTTGGGTGTTTAAATCTACAAGACATAAAAGAAATGTGCCTTTACGGAGAAATGCAGCGCATAAGAAAACAGGAAATGTTACACATAGCTCTGCCAAAGGCTTTGAATAAGGCATTGCTTTGACCTCAGACATGTTAAAAGAACCCTGAGGTCTTACGGTTTCAAGACACTAGCAAAGCCTGAAGATCTTGGGGAAATGGTGAACTGCATGAAAGTCTGAACATCCTTCTTAGAATCACAGAATGCATTGGGTTGCAAGGGACTTTAAAAGATCACCTAGCTTCAACACCCCCGGCATGGGCAGGGACACCTCCCACTGGACCAAGTTACTCAAAGCCCCACCCAACCTGGCCTTGAACACTTCCAGGGATGGGGCATCAACAACCCAGACATTCTGAGATGGTCTAGAATCTGATTTTCAACTACAGTGGGTGATTCTTCATTCTTACAGATCGTTTTGCCTTTTGCAACTTGGAGAGTTTGGCTAGAACGCTTATGGGTAAAGACTGAGGCCAGAAAGTTCACTGAGTACATCAACCGTCTCCATATCCTGGAAAACCAGGTATCTCTTTTCCTTCTGGAGAGGGCCCACATTTTCCCTAATCTTCCTTTTGTCACTGACATAACCATAGAAATTTTTTTTTGTTGCCCTTAACATCCCTGGCCAGATTTAATTCTATCAGGGCTTTCACTTTCCTAACCTGATCCCTGGCTGCTCAGAAAATTTCTCTGTATTCGTCCCAGGCTGCCTCTCCTCTATAGGCTTCCTTTTTGTCCTTGAGTTTGTCCAGGAGCTCCTTCATGTTCATTCATGCAGATCTGCTGGTGTTTTTGCCTGATTTCCTCTTTGCTGGAGCACATTGCTCCTGATTTTGGAGGAGGTGATTCTTGAATATCAACTGGCTTTCTTGGGCTCCTTTTCCGTCCAGGGCTTTATCCCATGTTACTGTACCAAGCAGATGCCTGAAGAGGCCAAAGTCTGCTCTCCTGATGTCTAGGGTAATGAGCTTGCTGTGCAACCTCCTCATCACCCAAAGAATCTTGAATTCTGTCATTTAATGGTCACTGCAGCCAAGGGTGCCTTTGAGTTTGATATTCCCCACCACTTTATTGGTGAGAACAAGGTCCAGAATGGCATCTCTCCTCGTTGGCTTCTCAGTCATTTGGAGAAGGAAATTATCATCAACACATTCCAGGAATGTCTTGGATTGCTTATGCCCTCACCGTATTTCACTTGCAAAGGGCAACACCTTCAGTAACTCCTTGAAAACCTTCTAGCACTATCATTTTCATCTAGGGTGATAACTAGTCCTGGGCTCATAGACTCACAGACTAAGCAGAGAGGAAGATGTAAAACAATTATCTGATATATACTACATCAGCCTTCACTTGACACAATTGTAAAAGACACACAGAGGATGACTGATGAATATGAGCTTTCTTTCTTCTAAAAGCATGCCAGAATGCTAGTCTGGCCTCAAGAATCTTTGCTTCTGTTCAGTTGTGATTGTACATTACTTCTCAGTTATTGCCACAGGAAAATTGACTGGGTCTTTGGGCTAGAAAACTTAGCAATGTTGAGATGTCTGACAAGATGGGGTATTCCTCTGACTAAATGCCTATCTCTGGTCCTGTCTACATCCCCTAAGAGTCACACAAGTGAAAGAGGTCCATGCAGGGCAGCTTTTCTGACCCTAACATAGACATCTAAACCAGGCCATGGATGGAGAACAGAGAGGAACAAGCACTCCCTTGTGAAGACTAGACAACAGCCTGGTTCAGTGCAAGTGCTATGGCTAACTCATACCAGGTTCAGTTCCTGCTACATACAGATAGCTAGCAAGTGGCACCATGGGGAGTAGGGACTGGTGATGCATAGAAAGTGCAGCTCATACAAGGTAACATAGAAGGGTTAGTATAAATCTTGCTTTTGTTGAAAGTTGAAGGCTCATCCCAGCAGACACGTTTGTAGATGGAAAGCTGAACAATTGGGATGAGGAGCCACAGGTAACTAAATACACCGGTCCCTGGGCTTTGAAGAAAAGTCATCTAGATTTACTGTTCCTACTTGATATGGTGAAGATTCTGCACCCCTTACTTGTAACACAGTGTTTTAACATGCTAGTTACACAGGTTTGAACTGAAAGATGAAGTTAAATACAATTACACATGTTAAATATGGTGTTGATATACCATTTGTAAGACCAGGATGCAGAGATACTGGCATGCTTTCTGGATAGTAAGGTAAATTGAGGCACAAGCACACTATTGCATTGCAAATAAATAATTTTTTTCATTGAAGAAAATGAGTTATACAATGTTATTTATTCACACTGCCTGTTCCAAGGCAGTTTGCCAACTATACTGATGATGATTACATCATCTGTTACTTCATGCTAAAATCTGGTGAAACTAAGTCATAGATCACTGCAAAGTCCCCTCCTCTGTCTATTGGCAAACAATGCTCTCCATTCACTTCCCAGGGATGACTGAACAGCAGGATGCAATATAACAAAGAAGTCATGAAAACTGCAGAAAATGTAAACTTCCCATCTATTAATTCTGAACTGTTAGGACAGGATGAAGCAATGGGCAGTTATTAAGTGCATTCCAACTAATGATGGGAAGACTAAGTTCCCATAAAAGAAATATTACAAGAGAATGTACAAGTGGCTGGGAAATCTACCATACGCAAACATTGTTTGGAATTCAGCTGAAATGGATGGAACGATGCACAGGAAACTATATGAATTCCTCTTTCTTTCAGGACAGATGGCAGATGGATTTATCACGCTTGTAGAGTACTAATTCTTTTCAGGCATACAGTGTCATATATCATGTCATTCATGGCATGGATCATTACAATTGTTCCTAGAGATCATTCTATAGCAAAAACTCAGCTCCCAAGCTTAGTTTGGGTACAAGGTCACAACTCACAGCTAGATATCTCTAACTATTATTTCTAATCCAACACAACTGTTTTGCTTGACTTTTTTCAAGTCCCTCCATGTCAGGCAGTGTTCAGAAGCAAGATTTCATTACACACCCTTCTCCATATTTTATTTTTTTTTCTGATTGGAGTCACGAGTTAACTGATTCTGGTCCACAAAGAAACAATTATTCTTTCTGCTGTAGTGCAGCTGATTATTTTACATTAGATCTTGAATACAATAAAGACTTTCTGGTGAAATGACAGGGCAAACCTCTCACCATGCTTCACCTAAGCCAAAGTTTTCAGCTTGTGCTGAGTATTTATTTACATGCATCGATGTGATATCACCACAAGCTGGAAAAACATTCTAAATGCCCATATCCAAAAATTAAGGCAAATCAGGTTTTCAGTTTCCTGAAGCAACTTTTTTGAAGTGTGATATTAGATGGAAAAATAGTGAAACTTAGAAACTGTTGTAATACCCTCCCCACAAATATTTATATTCTGTAGAGGTTTTCCTGAGAGGGTGAAGGTAGAGTCTCACCCAAAACCATCTTTCTGAGAAAAACAGCTGAATTTTAAACAGTTTCATTTCCAACCTGTGTACAGTGGTGATTTGCAAACCCTGATCACTCCTACTCTCTCTGCAGCAACCTTGCTCAGTCCAAACCTCATTGGCATTGGCCAGTGCTCTCTCATGAAAAATGAGTGCCAATAGTAACTACTGGAAAATGCTGAACTGTGGAGCACTCAAGGAAACTGCAGATATTGCAGCTATAATAACAGAAAACAAGGTGTCACAAGATTTTTTTTTTTTTTTAAAGTGACATAGAAGTTCTGATTTCGGTTTTAGAAAATTAAAAAAAAATAAAGAGAGAGAGAGAGAGATTTATTTATCTGGAATCTGTCTAGTCTAGCTGATTACAATTTCCCAGTCACATTAATGAACAAAATGGATATTGAAAATCACCTTTGAAAATCTGAATATTTTTGCATTCCAATATGTTAATTTACTCAATGTTGACCCCGCTGGAGTGTGTGATGCATCACCACAAAGCGGCCTGAAGAAATAATTCAGCAGAATAACATGGAGAAGAAGAGCAATATGAATTTGAGAAGAGATTTTAGGTTAAGGGAACCCACGGTGCAGTAAGCCTGATGGGACCTGTGTAAAGACCGAAAGCTGTGTCGATTAACTCACCACGACATTCAGGTATCACAGAGGGTAGGATTGATCTTATTAGTTGAGGAATGGGTCAAGTAGCATGTTATAAATTATCCTTCGCTCTCTCAAAAATCTTCTCTGTGCTTCTTACTGTGCTAAAGAAATCCTAGATTGCAGAGAAACAAATGCTAGAAACCTAGCAGGAATTAAGGTGCAAGAGAGTTACTGTGGCATCTTATTTCTAATGCTTGTATTTCTTAGCAGCACTGGCAGCGTGACAGAGAAGATAGCATTTAATTTAGTGCTGCCTTCAAACTGTAAAGAAACTCTGGTTTAATTTTGTTTTGATCTAGTAAACAGTTCCTGGACACTAAAAGCAGCTTGTGCCATAGTTTATTTCTCAAAAGGTTTTGGGTTGTTTTTTTTTTTTTCAATTTTACACAGTAAGTACCATAAGTGACCTTAAAAATATTATATGTGCAATTTTTGAGTTATAGAAAACAACATTAGCCAGAAAGACCATTTGCAAGAATTTTTTCCACAATAAGAAATAGTAATATGCTATTTATATATAGAATATATAAAGCATCAAGGTTCTTAAGTTTAAAAGATTTTGGATTTAAGATATAGCTTTAAAGAAAAAAGAGAAGTGCTGAAGGCGTAGAAGGGTCCACAAGCTGGAAGCTGAAGGGAAAATTTGTCATAAGCTGGAAAACACATTAATTTGAGTGCTGTTCATTCTGGTTTGGTTTCACGGAACTGAGTCTGTCTAGAGGCCAGAGCTTCAATCTCTGAATCTCAAAAAGCCTTGTTTATGACTGAAATTCAGCAAAGCTTGTGTGTGCATGATTAAGTTAATTTCTTGAAGGTAATGAAGTTTGGTAATGTTGTCACTTTGACTTAGGAGAGTTTGTGCTTCATCCAAAATGCGAAGTTCCAGTATCTTTGGTATCACTCCAGTGGACATTAGTTTCTTCTGCTTCACCTCCACTGTTGTTAACACTTATATAGTCATGCAATGAGCTACACCATGGAAGTATATGGATGAAAATTAACTGAAAAACAACAAAAAAAAATCAGAATCACTTCTCTGAGCTGGTAGGAAAAGCTGGCTGAGAGAAGACAGGACAACTCTCTTCCCACACAACATAGTGCTAAGCTTGTTCAACTTTATGTTATTGAATTCAGAAGTAAATTATTTATTGAAAGTTTGTCAATTTTAATAACTAATAATTTTAGCTAACTGAACTCAAGGTTATTGCCTACTGTTTACAGAAGGAAAGAAGGAAGGCAGGAAGACAATTCAGATTGAGAGGGACACATATATTAAAAAAAATAAATCTAATGCCTAAGAAAAGAGCTGCAACTGCATGAAATTATGCAATTGCATGAAATTGCTATGGCACAAAGCGAGACAATTTTGAACAACTGAAAAAACCCAGGAAGCTGAAAAAAATAAGTGTTCAGAAAACAATCAATCTGCCTTTAATACCCTTTTTATTACTTATTTGTAGTTCAACCAATGCCACCTGCCATCAGGAACAATAGCCAGACCAGGCATTAGTGTTATTAATGAAATATGATATTTTTTTCTTGTTTGAGTGTTCATAGTAAAACATGTATTCATTTACATATGTAATTAAATGTTACCTGCCACCCCTGCTGGCTGCACTGTAAATAGTGCCAATTCCTCAACAAATTTTCTTTGAGTAATGCTGTGCTGCAGTCAGCAACCAATTTTTAAAGCTCTGCAGTCAGAAGAAATATGCTGTGAGTTTTACACAGTCTTAAAAAGAGGTAGAAATTTTATCCATCTTATTAGTTGCCAAAAGTATACATTACCAGTTTGAATTTTGGGGCAGAAATCCGAACAGTTTGCCAGAGAAGTATTATCTGAGCAACCCATGCCAGACCCCTCCATAGAACCTAGAGAACTTTACTACACGCAGGAGGGGTGTGTTTTATTGCCAATAAAAATATGATTTCATTTAGGAGCTTTATCATATGCAACATTACAAAAACTATCTTTTTCTCACTGCACAAATTCCCATTGAGATCAATTGGGCTAGTGTCCAATTCCCAGACTAGGGATTTTCTGTAATAAACAGAATATGAAACAGCAGAAAATAGTTGTATTTCAAACAAATTATGATTTCTAGCTAGTGCATGGCATTGCTTTGTGAAGAATCCTGTTTCCCTGCTGAAGTCTAAAGTTATGGTTCCATAGCCCAAAAAGGTGTCCAGAATATCTCAGAGCTCTTCCACCCCAGAATGATATTGAGAATTGGAAAATAAGTTCCGCATCAAGCAGAAGGGAAGTTTTCAGGGTAGCAGATCCCAAATAACAGGAAATATCTTTTCTTCTCCTACTCACTGAATAAAAAAACAGATTGTAGTTAGTTAATGCTACTAATGGTATTGTGCTGCTGTATTATTTTTTATGTACACCCCATTATTCTTCCCATATGGTATATTTGATGTAATACCAGTAGATACCTACCTAAATCCTGTTAATATCAATGAATCAGGCTCTATTCAGTTCTGTAGAGTTACGAGAAATTAAAATACTGTGCATAAGTTCTAATACTAAAATGATAGCTATGTAATTTGGTTATTAACTGTGATGGAGTCAGTGTTGCCCAGACAAGTAGAAGCTAAGTTAATTTAATATTCTATATGGATGCTGAATTTTATTGAGTTCTGTCATGCCTCTAAAGGTTCACCCTGACTCCTTTTCTCTCTGCTTCTATCAAATATTTTTCTGTCAACTGCAGTTTTAACTACTATTGGCTTTCTCTTTATTTTATAGTTTGGATAACAGCACTGCATGTCTTTTTAGCCTTTGTTTTGATAGTTTCCAGAGGTGTCCTCTCATCATGGCTGTACATTAAGATAGCTCTGATGTTTGCAGACACTCTCATCCTTACAATGACCAAAATGAAGAACAGAGATGAGCACAACAAAGATGGATCATCTAAATGGCTGCAAAGCATTAAGATGAGAGGTTTGACAGCAACAGATGAAGTTTACTTGATCTGAGGTCAAGGAAATCAGTAAAAGACAGTTTCCATTTCTGCATTCCATTGCAGAACACAAAGAAGGAAAATATTCAAATTATATTTAGGCATGGAAGTTTGGAATTTGTGTAAACCACAGGATCCCTCTATATTCAACAAAGGTGAGATTCATTTGACCAGGTGTAGATGTCCACAACATAAGCATCCGCAATTAAATTAAAGATAAGAACATCCCATATATAATCGAGAGAGAAACAAACAACCTAAAGTTGATTGCTACGTTTAGTCAGAAGAATTATGCTCCAAAAATGCTGATTTCCCTACCTCAGATTTAACAGGATTCTCAGTATCTGCCCTGTAGACCTCTAACAGGTGAGATGCATCCCACTGTAAGAGTCAGATGCCTCTGGGGTGGGGCGAAGTACCCACTGAAAAAAGGTATGTGTGGCTGGAGGTGTGTTTCTCTGTTCCTATCTTCCTTTACTGAATTTAGTAGTAAAATGCAGCTTTTGCCTTAGATGCCTATCTGATTTAAGTATCTGATTTAAAAATTAATGTATTATCTGCAGACTGTAAAAGCCACAAATTTAATAAATAATATGAAATTCAATCACAAAAATTTAGCACTTGGGTCCCTATTTAAGTTACTGTTTTCTCTATTCTTTCAAAGTTACTGAGTTCACCCAGCTGTCTTTGTTTTCTGTGGAAAACGTATGTTCTCAGCACTTGCACCTAAACTGTATTTTGTTTTTAAGAGTTCTGTTGAGGTTAAGAATATGCAGTGCCAATGTAATCTGACGTGAAAAAACAAAAAACTATTGAAAGGGAAACAGTGTAAACCAGATGCAGAGAATTCACCACTGTAGGACTGTAAACATGGACCTTACCCAGGGGTAAATACTAAGGCAGTCTTGTTTAGTGTCTTCATCGTTGACCTGTATGCCGAGAAAAAGTAAAACCTTAGCAAATCTGTGAATGACACTAAATTGGAGGTGGAAAAAAGGAAATATATAATATAGTGCATTAGGGACTCTCAGTGCTGATGGACCATGACAGGTTTGAGATCTGGGCCAGCAGAAATCACATGGAGTTTAGTAATGGGAAATGCAAATCTCTGTGCCCAAGTGGACTAATCCCATCCACCAGTACAAGCTGAGCAGCAGCCAGGCCGAAAAGCACACGGAGTTGCTGTTGGCACCAGGCTGAACATCAGCCAACTATGTTGTAGCTTAAGGTGACTGTTGTCAGAGAAGAGAAGGTTGTATTCGCCCATGTTTACCACTAATAAGGCAGCACCAGGAATCCTGTGTACGGTTTCAACCCCTCTTAGTTCAAGAAAAATATTGTGAAACTGGAGAGAGTCCAGTGGAGGACTACCAAGATGGTGAGAGACCTAGAGCTCATGGTCCATAGGGAAAAGCTGAGGGAAATTAGCTTGTTTAGTCTGGTGAAGAGGCCACTGAGTAGAATCTAATAGTTGTCAGCAGCTGCTTGAAGAAGTTTTACAGAAGCATCAGAGTGAAACTCTTTTTTGTAACAACAGATGGTATAACGAGGTGCAACAGTCACAGTTCCTGACTTGAGACATTCTGCCTGGACATGAGGAAAATCTGTTCCACTATTACAGCAGTGCAGCCCTGGCACAGGCTGCCCAGAGAGGTTGTGGAATCTCCATCCTAGGAGGCTTTCAGTACTCAGCTCAGTAAAGCCATGCAGCTATCATCTACTGTCAGCAACAGTCCTATTTTGAACAAGAGGTTGGACAAGAGGACTCCAGAACCTCCTCCCAACCATTCAAGTGACTCTCTAAGACTTCCACATAGTCCTGATACATAGGAAATGTAAGAATGACTGAGGACTTAATTTTCAGAAGTCAGTTAAGTCATTTCAAAACCTTTTAAAATTATACCAGTTATAAAGGACTTGAGGATGTTACTTGATGAGAAGCTCAACATGAGCTGGCAACATGCACTCGCAGCCCATAAAGCCAACTGCATCCTGGGCTGCATCAAAAGAAGAGTGGCCAGCAGGTCAAGGGAGGTGATTCTATCCCTCTACTCTGCTCTCGTGAGACCCCACCTGGAGTGCTGTGTCCAGCTTTGGAGGCCCCAACATGAGCCTGTTGGAATGGGTCCAGAGGTCCAGAGGAGGACCACGAAGATGATCAGAGGGCTGGAGCACCTCTCCTGGGAAGACAGGCTGAGAGATCTCCGGTTGTTCAGTTTGGAGAAGAGAAGGCTCCAGTTAGACCTTATAGTAGCCCTCTAGTACCTAGAGGAATCAAGGGGTAACGGTTTTAAAATGCAAGAGGGGAGATTTAGGTTAGATCTCAGGAAGAAATTCTTTCCTTTGAGGGTGGTGAGACACTGGAGCAAGTTGCTCAGAGAAGTTGTGGATGCTCCATGCCTGGAAGTGTTCAAGGCCAGGTTAGATAGGGCTTTGATCAACCTGGTCTAGTGGAAGGTGTCCCTGCCCATGGCAGGGGGATTGGAATGAGATGATCTTTAAGGTCCCTCCAAACCCAAACCATTCTATGGTTCTATGAAAATAGTTACTGATTTGTCTCATCTTCCTCTTTTTCTACCTTCCTTTCACCAGGACAGCTCAACTGATATATAAGACACATGACAAGTGGAGTTCAGTTGCCCAAACACTGTGTTCAGGCCCACATTTCTCAGATGCTCTGCAGTATCTGAGACACCCAGCTGGGACCAGCAGATGTGAAACAAAGTCTACAGAGTCGCAAGCCCTACTGGGGAGGCAGTTTGGACCTATATTTAGAAAACTGTGTCACACTCTATTAGTCAAATAATTTATTACAAATCTGAGAAAGCACATTGCCAAAATGGCTAGAATAACATTTCGGTCAAGCTTTTTTGTTTAAATGTGTCAGTTTTGACAAACACTTAAAGCTAGCAATAATATTCTAATGTTGATTATAACATAAAACTCATATATACCTTATTTAAATATGTAATGTAATATCTCATTGAAATCCAATTGCAGGGTCTTAGGACACTTCCTTCAACTATTTGTCATCAAACACAGACTCAAAAGGATTTATAAATATCCTGGAGAGCAGTCCTACATTTAATCACTATTTTCCTTTAACCCTGTAATCTGTGTATTCAAGACTGACACCAGTGACTATAAAATCCAAATTAATAATTGTAATACTAAAAATTTGGGACGAAGAGTAAGACACAGAATTATCTGGGCAGGGTTATAATTTGCTGGTGTGCAACTCAGAATTTGAAGAAGAAATTAAACAGCCAAAGAAAAACAGAAGACAAGCATAGCTTTTTGTGCTCAAGATATTGTGTTGACAGTATGCTGCAGCAGTTTTGAGTGCTAAAAAGACTGGAGTTGCAACAGTTAAGACATAAAGAAAATATTTATTATGAAAACCCCAAATTCACTGTGAATTAGACAAATAGCTGTTATTATGTCCACACACCAGGGGGAAAAGGGAGTTGACAAAGACATTGAGGAAATACAGTGATTTAGCTAAGACATGGGGACTGCTGAAATTTTTCATTATTAATTTCATGTTTAAACACCTGTACGACTTTTTCTTTTGTTTGGTGTTTTTTTTTTTTTTTCTTTTTTTGGTTTTTCTTTTATCTTTCTAAAATATGAATCATCCAGAGACCAGGACATAAAGATTTAACTCAATCACTGCTTAATATATCCAGCAGGAAGCACAAACGCAGATACACCAGTACACATATGAACTACCTACTTGTCAGCTGTGCTTATTTATCCTTGCTTTTTTCCCAGGCTCTTCCAATTCTGAGTCTGATTTGGTTCAATTAAATCAAGTCTACGTAGAGTAATTAATTGGACCAAAGTAATATGAACATCAGTCCCATTCAATTTCATTGCCTGGACTCCGGAATGAGAACCCAGAAAACACAGAGCTCTATGGATGACTCCCAAAGACATTTAAAATCTTAGGAGAGGTAAAGATGACAATGTACAAAGAGAGAAGATACCCTCAGATGCGGATACCAAAAATTAAACATCACACTTGAAACAGCAACACTTGAACCTACTGTTGTGGTTTAACCCTAGCTGGCAACTCAGCCCCACAGAACCACTCACTCACTCCCTGCCCCCCAGCAAATGTGGAAGAAAATCAGTAAAAGTCAGAAAAATCATGGACTGAGATAAAGACAGTTTAATAAGTAAAGTGAAAGCCACAAACACAAGCAAAGCAAAGCAAAACAAAGAATTCATTCATAGCTTCCCATCAGTAGGCAGGTGTTCAGCCATCTCCAGGAAACAGGGCTCCATCACATGTAACAGTTACTTGGGAAGGCAAATGTCATAACTCTGGTTGTTCCCCCTCCCTTCCTTCTTCTTCCCCCAGCTTTATATGCTGAGCATGATGTCATATGGCATGCAATAGCCCTTTGGTCAGTTGGGGTCAGCTGTCCTGGCTTTATCTCCTCCCAATTTTTTGTGCCAACTGTTGGCAGGGCAGTGTGAGGGGCAGAAAAGTCCTTGACTCTGTGTAAACACTGCTCATCAATTACTGAAACTTGATTGTATTATCAACATTGTTTGCAGCACAAATAGCCTCATACTAGCTACTATGTAGACAATTAACTCTTCCCAATCAAAACCAGCATACCTGCGTGCAATCACCAAACCAGTGTTTGCTTTTAAAAACTTCAGCGCTCCAGCAGAAAAGCAGCTGCTAACTTTCAGTGACCTTTAGCGACAGCACTCCCATCTTTAGGGAACTGAGATTGATTTTCCACAGCTACCAGTGTAAAGACCTTTTGCCTGGGAGCGTACAATGATACCAAGGTCAGAGGATTTGAAGGCAGCAACTTTTACAGGGTTAGACTTCAGCTGTGTGGTGTTTACAGCTACCAATTAATGTCTGCCATTTTACACCCTGGAGTCACCTGCAGTTTCAAAACAGATTAAGCAAAGTGGTCCCCTCCAGCTCAGGGGGGTAATTCTCTAAAGTGAAGTTTCGCACTCAAATGAGTCTGGAAGGAGGCAATACATAAATCAAAGCTCATAATGAATTAACAGTGCATTTAGTGCTGGATCCGAAGTCTTTGCATGGTACAGCCAAAACATGTACTGTTCTCTTTATTCCTAATACTGGTGATTTTGGGGGAAAGTGGGGTTATGCAGAGGAGGCTGATGGATGTGCTTCTGGAAGGGGACCAGTTGTATTTCCTTTTTAAATAATAATTTAGGCTCCCATTTAGGGTCCCATTTCTCATTTTTTCTGAGGGTCTCACGTTTGAAGCAATCCTTGAGCTTAGGTAGACAGTTTAAAAATACTGTGTAACTCCTTTCCACCACCATTTTCCCCACACATCTTTGAAATTCTGAGTCTGTTCTACTGTGAAACTAGAGTATCATTCAGCCAGACAAGAAGAAGATAGCAGAAGAAAAATCTGATATTGCACTGTACAAACCAATGCGGAGGAAGTGCTGCTCATACACAATACAATGAAACACCCAAGAACACACAGAAACAGTTTACTCCAATAACACTCCTGTCTTGAAGCATAACCCTTTGGGTTTGATATTAAGCTGAGAACATGATCGCTGTAATAGACTTTGGAAATTTAGCCCCATCTTTCCTTCACCTGCTTTCTATCCTGCGCTGTGTACCAGGCTATCTGAAGGGGTGCATTGTCTCACACCTGACAGCAAACACTGAGATGCTTGTAGGTACTGAAATCAAGATAGGACTAGATACCTTCAGGGTCTCTCTATTGTCAGTGGAAAGAAATCCTACTGAAAAAGATTTGGAAAGTAATTTAACCTATTCCTGTAGATTCAACAGTTATGTGACTAAATATAAATTAATTAATTAATTTACACATGAAATGTGGCTTCTGCAATATTGTGAAGAGACTCTAACTTAATGCCTTTAATAGTCTCCTGAAGATATTGCACTAGGTAAGATGTTTATCCAAAGAGATAGACTGCCCAGTAGAAGTGTTTCAATTCAAAAGTGTTAAAGTGGCATACAAATCCATGTAGATATATTTTTAAAAATGAGTCTGCCAGCTGGAAAAAAGATGTAAATGGAGAGGCAGAAAACTGCTAATTATTTGAACCACTTAAATAGTGGGAAGTGCTGGCTGCGTATTTAACGGTTTTGCATTGCACTAATCTCTGCTGGCAGCAGAGTCAATAAAAGCTCTACAGGGAGTCTGAACACAATGTGATTTTCCTAGCCAGATAAATCTTCCCCATCCCCACTATCCTTATTATCCTCCTGACAATGCATCTAACAATTGGAATAAATGTGTAATCGAGATCTATGCTGCAGAGTGAATTTGCTCTGAAAACATTATGCAGGAAACAGCCACAAGTGAAGGCTCAAGTTTTGTATGAGTTTCATGCAGCACTCATTGCTCTGGGGGAAGGGAGTTTCATCTAGAAAACAGGAATGTGCATCAGTCAGGAAACTGTTTGACTTCCAAATGCATTTCTGATTCCAATTCAGTAGCTGTAAGCGCTTTCCTGAAGTAAAAAAGAAATCCAATTGCTAACAGCTGTGGGATTATCTCAGGTGTTTATTACCTGTGTTCATCCTGATTGAAAACAAGAACAACAAAACCTGATCACAGGCATCACTTTGGATGAGAAGTGGAAATGAAATGGCAGAAAAAAGAGGTAAGATAGACTGGATGAAAATAGCAATTTCCTCATAATCTTTCTATGTAGGCTGCCAAATCTTGTCCCAAAGGCACTTGCTAAACTGATGACTATAAGAATATAAACCAAAAAAGGCCTTCCTGAATCACTCAGCCCAGTCTCTTGATGTTACATTCAGCCATGTTATAAGTTTCTTCTCAGTATCTTTTACAAACTCTGTCTCAAACTTGTGTTTCTCTCCCCAGTTTGAGGAGCTTTGTAAACCTCTACCAAAGCTTCAATCTTTAGATGTTTAGAAAATTTTTTGTAAATTCTGGCCTATTTTTACTTAGAACTGATTTATACAATTTGTTCTCCTGCCTGATTAGTCTTAGAGCTCAAGTTACTCTTACCCACTCTGGAGTAATATCAAACCATGTTTTTACAACAGGCCAGCATCAGTCCCATTTGTTTGCAACCTACCTTTAAACAATTACTCTGGCTTATTAAAGTTTATCACTAACAACAGTTGCCTTTTATATACACTGCATACACCAGTGAAGCAATTGGAGAAGGATTTCTTCAAATTCCCAACCCTTGGCATAAGAATATTTTCTGGATATCTTCTGAATATATTTCTGCTGTCAATCTCATTTCCAAGTAAGACAACTGTCAGTTTGTCTCATGGAATCTAATACTTTAGGTATGACAATCTGTTTTCAGGAAAGAAGGACATATGAAACAAACTTTAGTGCCTCTACCAGTGATCAGTGGTAAAGAAGACACGTCTGTTATGCACCTCTCCACGGTGCTCAGCGTGGCGGAGACAGATTACAGAGAGAGAAAATGGCTTTACCCTTAAGGTAAACTTGCTTCTTATGAATATCCAAAGTCATAAGAGCCCATCCTTTTCAGAAACTAGAAATAAACATTTGGTGAATAAGTGATGAAACAATGTACTAGACTGATCAAACATATTGGATGCTAGAAACAGGCAGATGACTCACACTGCCCATCCTTCATCAAGTACAGTGAAACCATTATGGCCCTGTCCTTGGACAAGACAAAATTATGAATGAAGACATCTACACCAAAAATCGCATAATAGCAATGGTGCAGAAGTTAAGTTTCCAGTTGGCCAAGCTGAGAACTGTTCTTTGACACCTCATTACCAGTAGGTTTGTACATCATGGCATCTACAGGGTTACCCATCTTGAGTTCATTAGAAGACTTTGTCTCACTCAGATGAGAAGTGAGTTTATGTTCACTATTTATTCCCATGTTACTTCCTTGTTATACAATAGAAAAACGTGAGCATAAACTTTCAGTGCGTAGGAAATTCTAGCTCCTAGAAACCCAGGTTGTGCGTCTCAGCCATGCATGCCAACACAGCTACCTCTGCCTGGCTCTGTAGTCTGCATTCTGGTTTCCCACTAGAATTCAAATCACTTTCAAGGTCTCTGCATATTTCCAAGACACTTCATGGCCTGAGCTCACAAAGCGTACATAACAAACAAACAAAAATCTGTGTATAAGCCTTGCGATAGAAGTCAGAATAAAGCATTTGTTGATAATTGTGTTCAGCTGGTACTATGGGACTCTATAAACATTTTAAAGCTCAGACATGCCAGAGACTGAACTGTTTTGGAATCTGTTCTGGGACTTGAAATTCTTTTTATACACAAATAAGTGGGAACCTGCACATTAAAAATGCAGACAAAAAGTAAATGTTGAGAATTACTCAGAAAACAACACACAGCAAATTACACCTTTGAATAAAACTGTGTTTTAACCATGTCTAAGCTGCTGAATGCAGTTCTGGTTCCCACAAGACAGAGATACAAAAGAGATACTGCAGAAATATTTAAGATTCAGAGGACAATCTGGATGATGAGCAATATGTTACTCCAGAGGAAACACCAAAGCTCCTGCCTGTGGGCTGAAGAGTCTGCCCAGAAAAACTGTCAAAGTGGGGACCTGATCCTGGGCAGCACGGCAACACCTTTGACCATTCAAAATCCCCTCAGAAGAGGTCTGTTTTAGAAGACTACTTATCAGTCAGGTTGCTGCCCACAAAAAAAAGGAGAGCTTTTTTTTTTTTTTAACTTTTTTGCAGGTTTTGGACGTTTGAAGCCCTAGTTCTTGAGTCCTTCATTTGGATTAATTACCATGTAGGCAATAAGAGTAAAGAATCAAATTTGGTCTGTACATCCCTGCCTCCTTTCAGCTGCCTGGCCCCACTCTATTTCCAAGCTTTATGTAGGAAGATCCTGTCAATAGCTCAGGTCTGCATCAAAGGTCACAATATTTCAGTGCACCAGCTGTAATGCTGCACTGCAAGCTATCTCATTTTGTGAAATCACAGTACAATTAATTGCTACATTAAAATAGAATTTGCATAGGGGTACTTATGACGTTCCCATTAAAATCACATTAGTTCATCATGATTAACACTCTTTTAGTGAGCACAGAACAAATTAATCTGTGGATGCTTTGTTATACCTTTGCCCAGAAAAGCAACTTGCAAAAGTAGATAGGGGACATGTATTGTTTCCATTGTACAGTGTCTGTTTCAAACCAGAGCAGGAGGAAAGTGAACCATGTCGAGGCTCTGTGTAAACAAAAATGCATGAAATTCATAATTCATAAGAATGGCCAAGCAACTCAAAAACACACTTACTTTCTCTATGACCAAAAGACTAAAAGCCAGGAGCATTTTTAAACATAGTTTCATGAGATTATTTTTTTTTAAATAGTGATGCTAATTATTTCCAACTTCCTGAAAATCTTATTCTTCAGGCCAATGACAGCAGAGATCGATCTATGCTGAACACACAAATACTTCCCTTCTTCAGCCAATGTTTAGATGTGATCCATTGGTTCTTGCAAGTGAGGGGAAACGCAAACTGTAAGTTCTGTGCTGATTTCAGTTCCCACAAATCAAAAGTGACTTTAGCTGAGGGAAGGGAATACATCTATGATTTTAAAAATGACTAGTACAAAAATGGTTTTCCTCGGTGCAAGAGACATGGACATACTGGTGTGAGTCGGTGCAGGGCCACAAACCTCGTTTATGGTTTGGAACATCTGTCATACAAGGATAAGCTGAGGGAGGTGGGACTGTTCAGGCTGGAGAAGAGAATGGAGGGCAGGAGACCTTATCACTGTCTACAGGTATTTGATGTGAGGTTACAGAGAAGATTGACCCAGACTTTTCTCAGATCAGGATGGTTTTCATGCTCCAGATAGACATTAGCTGGTTAAGCATGAGCCAATACTGACCCCAAAACAATACCAAAAGGTCTGCTAGCACCTAGCCAGCCCACAAGCCTGCCATCCTCTGCCTAAAATGTTTCTTTTTTTCCATTAAAATGGCTTGAAGAAAGATAGCATTGTCTCAGCATTTTTAATTTTGTTACCTACTCAGTGGAAAAACATTCAAGGCTACTGGTGGGAAAGTGGTGTTTCCTAGCTATTTTCTCTCCAAACCAAAAATCCTAACGATTAGTTAAAAGAGAAAAGAAAAATCACTATGAGGCTAAAATAAGAAGGAGCACAGATCTCTACAGCTCAACACTTCAGGAAATCAATAATGTTAAATAAAGGGTAGTTTGCTCACCTTCAGATTTTTCAGTTACGTTAGTATTTACTCACACATATACTTTACAGCAGATTTTTAAACAGGTCAGCGATTGGGATCCTGAGATTAACTTCCTGAACATGGAGCAGAATATATTTTGATTAACATGTCGACGTGTTAACGAAATAGAGACAAGATATTCATAGATGCCACAGAAGCTCATTGCAAAAATGCAAATGGCACCAGTAAAATAAAAAGAAAATTTAAACTTTTCCCTGATCATACTTTGAGATGTACTACTGGGGAAGTCATGCTCAATTTACTCATGGCAGGTATAAATAATTTGCACTGGTTCTTTGTATGGAATTAATTTCACCTTCCGCCTTCTTCAGTAGCAAAACAAGCATCATGTTGGCTTATAACTGTCACACAGCTGAAGAAAGAGTGAAGAGAACTGCTCACAAATGACCCATAACCTAAAATCTGCTTGAAAAAAAACCTACTCAACTATAGGAAACACCTTAATAAAAATATCATTGTGTTCACAGAAGTTATGAATGCGAAGTCAAATCTGCATTCCTGAAATAAAAAATTCCCAATTTCTTGAAAAAGAAACCAAACAACCCACTAGATTTAAGGTTATGAACTTGGGCAAATGACTTTCATATACTTCTCATTTTTCTCAAAAAGCTGTCTTTGAATCTGGAATTTCCTGTATTTGTCTCTGACAAGAACAGTATTCAGGGAGAGTTTGAGCTAAATCCCTTCAAGGTCATTAGACGGTAAAATACAACCTTTGCAGTTTACTGACACTCTTTGTTTTGCTAAATGTTAATATTTTTCATTTATATAGACAATTTTTAAAGAGATCAAACATTCTATGCATGCTGCTTCATTTGTTTCATGAAAAAATTTAAAAGCCGCAGACCAGCCAAATTCCACTTGGTGGTAATCCCCTTTTGAGTCAGCAATAAATTCAGAAACTCACCAGGCAGATATTGTCCCTTTTCTACGTTTCCACTGAAATGTGATATACATAATTTGTATATCTAATGTAAGAATATATTGGTGTATGTATAATACAGCAGGATGCTTTCCTTTCTTGGTTTGCTTGGGCAGTTATTCTTGTGTACAATAAATGAGGGTGGTTTTGTTCTCTATGACCTTGTGAGTTTGGTAATCCTCAACTGCACTGTTCCTGCTAAGATTTTCCGATTCTCGTCATTTGGATCACAGCGTAGTTTATATGAGCTCTTTAAAAACAGTTTCAGGATTTCAGTGCAAATTCTGAAAGCTGTTTTATTTATTTGCCATAATAAAATCAAACCTGCAAAAATCTGCAACGTGATTCACTTCCCATTGAAAACATGGCACCGTCTATTAATATTTATGAAGATATTATGAGCATTTTCCTCCGTGCATTCATAGAAAACTAGCAGATTTTTCTCCCAAGTAATACCAAGCACGTGTTACTGTACAGCTATATAGTCAAGCAATGTTCAGTTTTTATTTAATCTTACGTAGCAGTGCATTCCTAGATGATTTTGATGGACTGTATGTGCTGCTTCAGGGAGCTTCTGTGTAGAAAGTGGAAGGACAGTTGCTAAGGCAGAGTTCTAAGGACAGGCAAAGGGCTTTTTTGGCTGACAGCAATTTGCTCGCCAGTTCTTCCGTACTTGTAGCTACTAATGGGCAGCAATGACATGCCCTAGGGAGGGAAAACCTCCACTTCTTGGAATTGGCACATATTGCTGGGTAAGGAAATGGTGTGAAGCAAAAGGTGCAGTTGCAGATCAGCTACGGTCGGGAGAGTGCTTCAGTCTGTGATTGCTGTGCACAGGTCTGCACGGGCGCTTGAGCATCCATCAGGCTTGACTTGCCGCTCTTCCCGCCACCCCCCTTGCTTGCATTCGCCAGGAGGAAAGCCCAACAGCTCAGCTGGAGCCAAGTTAAAAAGGAGTTCCTGAATCACCTGCAAAGAGATGAGAAAGTGTAATGTGGCTGACAGTTTTTCACTTACAGGAGTAGGTCTAGCTTTGATACTTTCTGCACTGCTTGCATCCTCAATTGTGAGGCAAAACAGAGACTAACATTACAACAATAACAACTACCCAGTGAAATTACCATTTCTTCCAAAGACAAAGTTGATATTTAAGTGCCAAATTTCTACTCAAATTCACTGGGAAAACAAACTTCCAACTCTGGTTTGTGTGACTGAAAATATCCTCACAGAAAAGGTATTATGGTTCTAAAATATTGTGGCTCTATAATTCTTGCTGCTGGTTTTTGTTTTAAACCAGGGTACAGTTACTGCAACAGGCTCGTCACGTTATTCCCTGTCCCCTATGGGATGTTCCATCAGACAATCGTTGCTCTCTAACAGGTAGACAATTGTCTCACCGACGTCTACAAATAGCAGCGTGATAATATTTTACAAATAACCAGAGTGAAAGAAACGCATTTGACTCCTCATTATACTAGCATCCCTGTTAGAAATATGCCTCAGCTCTTAAAAAATTCCCCAACGTGTGCGTGATTACAAAATATGACAACATATCAGTCTGTTCTCCACAGCGTAGTGTATTGCCTGGCAGCTAATGCGCTTTGCTGCACCGTTATTAGCTGTCTTGCTGCAATGCAGTATCTTACACAGAGTTACTCTGGTGTATTCGACTCTGCCCTGCTCAGCCTCTGAATTTGCAAAGAAAATGCTGATTATCTTGAAAGGGTAATAACACGATTTTCCAGTCCGAGCCACAACAGCGACCATATAGTTAACGAAAGATGTGACTGTCAGGCAAATTGCACACTGAGCACAATTATTTGAGCCATTAATTGAACTATAGCATTTCCTCTTGAGATAACAATGATTAAAATTTATACTGATAGATAACTTTAGAGGAGGATTGAAAATAGAGATTTTTAAATTCGCATGCAAGTCACACCTTCAAGGAGAACTTGCTGATAAGACCAGCAGGTTATCACCGCTGTAAATAAGGAGAAACAAAAGCAGCGTCCGTGTAAAACAGCAGCGTCCAACGGACTGAAAACCAACACTGCATTTTATAGGCAGCTCCTGTAAGATTTGTGCTGCTGTCCACCTGCAGATGGTCTGAGCACCTTTTATGTAAGATCAGCAGGCATAATGAGGTGTTATTAGACACTCAGCGGGAGCCTCTGTCCTTGTTTTTCAGAGAATAAGCCACACTTGCTGAGCTGATGAAGCATTAGAGTACATTGGCCCAGATCTTCAGAGGTGCTCAGATAACTAACAGCTATTGATTTCAATGAGCACTATGCATCTGGACACCAAGATACTAAATCACTGTCACTATATAGTCTCTAGGTCTCTAAGGGTCGTACTTCATCATCTAATACTGAATCTGACCATGCCCATCACAGTAAAGTCAGTACCACAAGCTGAGGTTTTGTGACTACATAATCTTCGTCCCCATCAGCCACTGGTGCGAAGCAGCCCCTGCCCCTCCATAAAACATGAGCAAAACCCAAGAATTTCACAATTTGTGTTTGCTCAGCTTGCCCTGCTCTTAACCAGCCATAAGTTTGTCTGTGCCAGCACAAGGTCATCAGCGGAGATCTAATTGGTACCAGCAGCACGGGCTGACCCAGCTGTGGGGTGCAGGTGGCCAAACTGTGGGCCTGGAGGCAACGTAGTGGTGGCTGGAGTGGGACACAAAGTGGGGACCTCATAATCTGGAATACTGCATCATCATGGAAATTTCCCAAATTAACAAAGCTGCAGAATTAACAAATCCATTAGCCGTTGCCTAACCTCAACAAAATGAAAAAATGCAGACATGTGCAGGGACCCAAGCAAGCTGCAGCAGTCAGCAGAGCTCGGCACAGTTAGTCCCCATTACTCTACTGCAGGATGAGGATTGGGGAATTAACCTTATGCCACTTTTGCTAACTCATGTAAACTTTCTGAACTTTCAAAAATCTGGCAGTCATGAGCAGTCGTGGTGAGGAAAGAAACTGATGAAATTCAGCTCATGTTCCTCTTTCAAAAAGAAGGGGGGAAAAATGCCCAAAGACTGAGACTGATGTATTCTGTCATATTGTTTTTGAGTGACATTTTGGACCCAAACCCTTATCTGGGAACAGTTCTATGTGAATGCAAATAGTGAAGGCCTTCACTTTAGGTGCTGCAGCCCTCTATATTGTTCTTAGGCTTCAGTAGCTGATGCCAGGGGAGAAAACAGACATCTCACTGCCAGAGCAGAGAAAGCTTTGGTGAACTGCCCCTGCAGAATGTGTAGATCCTGGGAAGTCAGGGCAAGGACTGCAAGCAGGACTGTGCTCTATAGCAAAGTGTTTGTTCTTAAAGATGTTGCATCAAAAACCCGCAGGGTGTTAATAAATTAACTTGTAAATGTTACAGTCCATCTTACAAAGTGTGATGACTACATGAGGATACTTGGCTCCTGAGCGTTCCCTTGTCTATGCACATAACTGTCTGACCACTGCAGTGTTGCACCATTATAGATATCCAGGATCACTAAATGCATAAAAGACCTGCACCCCCTACACCTTTTTATTTCTTTGCTTGTTCAAGGAGCCTGCAGCATCTTCCTGAAGCTGGAAAGAGAGTGTCATTTTTTCTGTGCTGTATGGAATGCCCAAGTACCTCTCCCAGGTGCCATATTCTACTTACCAATAAGCTGAATATATTGCTCACTTGACCTTTGCTGCATTTGTCTTCAGGAGGATCTATCAATCAGCCCCTTCAGCTTGCTATACTTCATAGTTTGAAGAACAAAAGTTTCAAGACACAGATCTGGATTTCTCCAGGCTCTGTAATTAAATAAGGCAAACCACAACAGAATAATCAAATAGCATGTCTAAGGGTATTGTTACAAGTTTGAAAAATAGTTCCTGGGAGACATACATAGCAATAATTGTGAATATGGAATGTCAAAGAGATGCTGTAGGGTCAGCATTTTCTTGTTGTGGGGCACAGAAATTATCATTGTGTTCTACGGGAAATCTGAGGAATGCAAAGATAGGGCAATATACTCACACCATTGTGAGACCCAGAGAAACAGGAAACCACTTGATCTTTATCTTTTAACACTTATTCTTACACCACTGAATGTCCACTCCCCATTAGACACCAATTACTAGTATTAAACCAGAATCCATGGACCAAATCTCACATGTAACTGCTCGCTAGGTTTTTCTGCAATCTCAGCTCACTGGGAAAGAGATGTGGCAAGTCTTTGAATAAGCATCAAACAATGCATAAAATGTGTGTATAAAATTACCCTTTTGAGCTTCTGTTTGGTGCTTGACAAAGGTTTCTTACAGAGGTGCATCCCAGCTGTTCCCTGGTTCCTGCTTTATTTGTTTTCTCTCACATTCTCCCCACACTGACTCTTGCTGAAGTAATCCATCACAGCTATCCATCTCACATGCCATTAATGCTGTTGCCATTCAGGCAGCAAGACATGGGTAGAAATATGAAATATAAAATAACCCTCTTCTCTCAAGGAAAAAAGAAACTGAAAATTGGTCATTGTGTAAGTGGTGTTTTCAGTCCCAGTCCCCTATTGTCTGGTGCAGAGGAAGTTGTCACATCTGTACAGCTGGGGCACAGGACAGAAAAAATGTCAAAGCTGTATAAAGGGCTTGACCCAAGAGTCACTGTCTAGGATTTCAGCTTTGTTTTCCAGTAATTACTGTCATTCTCAAGACAATAATTCACACTGACTCACGAAACAAAAGCAGAACACAGATAAGGAAACTACCATGACTTGGGTTTTCAATTTGTATACAAAAGGCTGGAGTGAAATAGCCAGAGCTTTCTCATGGTTCAGTGTGAGGGCTGCCTGCACAGCCTCCTGCAGATGCACCTCCACTACCTGGGGTTCCCAGTGACCTCACTGAGAATGGCTCTGTGCTCCCGCTCCTGGAAACCAGGACATTTCTTTATTTACCCAAGCTGCCCGCACTCACATCTCAGCTCATGTCACAGACCAGTTCCAGTCATCTGAATAACAGATTTCTGCTCTCAATAAAAAATTGTTTAAGGACAACCTCTTTAATTTCAACTTTGGTTTTATGTGAGGGGAGCAGAGTGCTGCCTTGTTATTGGCATTTACAGGCAGGTGAAGCCACACGTGATGTTAAGGACCTGCTGAATTCTGTGGCCCAACAGAGGCAAGCCTGCCACATCTCCACACCCTCAGGTCCAGTCCAGCCAGGTTGTTCCTAGAAGGCCCACATGCACAGAGCATACATGTGCACCACATATACGTATATATGCATATATGCATCCTGTTCTCCTGTCTGGCAGTTCAGGCTGAAGGTCCTTTACTGGGGAAAACAACCATGCAAGATGGGTCCTTCCAGCAGTGGGCTTGGACGCCCAGTTCACTCAGTAGCTGCCCTAGGATCCCAGTCTCCCCAGCTGCTGGCACCTGGACATACAAGCCCCCAAGGCTGCAGCCCTGCTCCAACTGCTGGTATGGACATCTCTCTGGTGCACAAACACACACACATGTGTAGGTGCAACTCAGTTGACCTCAGGTCTCCACAGTCTCTCAGACATGGACCCTCTGATCCCTCCAGCAGCTGACTTGGTCTCTCCAGTCACTGGCACCATGAACACATGGGCCTCCAGCTCCTGGTCCCACCCAAGGAGCTGTCATTGAGACCCTCACACACCCCTGCTCAGTTTCCTGAGCCCCTTGCCTGGGAAAATGGCTAGAAATGGGGTTTAGTGAGAGCACAGGACAGTCTGAGCTGGGCACGCACAGGGCACAGCCAGGCAGGTGCACTGACCAGCCCCTGCTTGCACACCACTGGTCTTTTTTGTCCCCTTATCCTGCTGTTTTCCTACTCGTTCCTCCCCAAACCAACTTGATCCTCCCTTTCCCAATCCTCCTTGGAACATCCCTTTATAAGTCCTCTGCAATCTTGAAATACCCTTCCCCTGCCCCCCATCATAGTTCTCATGCTCCTGGCAGTGACCACCCCTCTGTCTGTAGGGTGGATCATTGGATCATGGTGCTCTAGCCCATGAGCTGAGGTTCCACAGGGCAGCCCAGGAGGAGCTTGCTGGGGTTCATGTCTATGATGGAGTCATTGAGGGTCTCTCCGTCCTTGTGCCTCAGGGTCCTTCACGGCAGGGGATGAGCCTTTGGGGTTGCTCTCCTTCAATGCCCCAGGAACAGCCAGTTGGGGTATAAATGGGCTGCTCCTCCCTCCCGTCCCAACTGGACCCTCCTCTGTGTGTGGGGACCTGCTTCTTACCACATAACCTAACAGAAAAACCATTGAATGATTTGCCTAAGGCTACACGTTCACAGTGGATCAATTACTTCACTGAAAGCTTTCTGGTGTTCAGGTGTTTTTGAAAACTTACTCTATTTTTAGTTACTGAAATCCTGATTGAAAAAAATCTAGATTTGAAAATAGCCATCTGAAGAAAGTAATTTAAGTACTCATTTCCTAAAATGTGGGCTCATGTTTAAATGGTTTCTTTGTAAAAATGCTACTCCAGAGGAAGTATTTCCTGTGATATCATGAGTGTTTCTACCTACAGGTCTGATATGAAGTGCCCAGGTGACTGCAAACTTCACCAGGGTATGAGGCCTCTAAAAAGTCAAACTAACTATTTTGGAACAAGTTGGGAAAAATGAATCCATTCTGATGTAGCTGATCTCCTAAGTAAAGCATATTTTTATATTCTTTTAAGCTTGTTCTAACAAGAAGTTGTTCTTACTATAATTATAAAATAGAATAGGGAGCTGCTAGCAGAATCATAATTTAGCTACAGAAAAAGCTTTATTACAATGAGTCAGTGAAGAAAGCTATTTACTTAAACCGAAATGCTGTACTCCAAAGCTTATACCATAGCACATAATGCCACCAGAGAGAAATAAAACACATCTTAGCCTTGCGAAGAAGAATGATTACAATGTGTGAATTGGTCATATAAAAAGTGATAGGATCCCTCTGGTCTGAGGAACTTAAGTTGCTTTGCTGAACAGCTAGGCTATTTTTAGAAACTAAGATACGTTATTTATAATGTAAAGAATAATTCTGAAAAGTTATTGATCCAAGACATATCTAAGTCACAAATGAAAAATCACAATTTGGTAAGGCAGTGTGACTTTAAAAAACACTTTGTCTTAGGAACTTGTTTAATGAAATGTCCATAACACAGATATAAGAAATAACATTATTTTCACATATTTCACTTCTTTTTCTTTCTTTGGGGGCTGGTGGTTTTTTTGGAGTTGTTTTTTTTTTTCCACTGGAAGTCCTTTTACCTTTTGCTTTGATCCTGGCAGTTTCTATAATCAAGCAAATTTTGTTTGTTGTAATATTTAGGCAGAGAACTGTTACAAGCTACAAGAAGACCCTCAGTTTTTAAATGCTATGTCCTCTGTTCTGCTGTTTGCCTTGAATTTTTCCTCACATTATATTTTTCTTTCATCTTTCGTACCATTTCTGAAATTATTCCTTGCACCTTATGGGAAGACTGTCCTCTTACATTCTGTTATGCTCTAAATTTTACTATGGGCAGAGAGAAGAAAACCTTACATGTGAAGACAAGAATTTCATATTTAGTAGAGTTAACATTTTAACAGGTCAATAAACCCTTTTATTAGCTTAGTAACAACACTGAATGCTAACAACCCAAATTAATACAGAAATACTGCAATGTATGTTAAATATTTCATATAGGAAAACCTACTTAGTATCTCCTCGACTTTTTAGATGTTATACTCCCTCTGCCAGTGCTATTCTGGGTGTTTACTCTGACAGTCACTATCCAGAGGCATCAGCATCCTAGGGTCTTTGCTTGGAGAAGGACTGGAAGCAGAGGTGTCTCACTCCTTTTCTCTATGAGAGGCTAGATGGTTATCTTGATTGCCTTGGGGTCCACATGGCGTTATTTTTATATATTTTCTTATCATTTTCTCTTAATTAATTCCAAGTTATTCAGGTTTGGTTTTTTTTCTGTGCTCTTTGTAACCTCAAAAAACAGTTTTTCTTGAACAAGACCTTTGGAGCAAGCCATAAGTTTCTCCACACTCCATGTTGTCCAATATGATGAGTTGTGCAGATGCTATCTTTTTTAGGTAAAGCATAAATCTGTATACTTACCTTTATGAAAAAGAGTATGGATTATGGAGTGTATGCTTTATTTCCAGCCCCAAATCACCTCTGGAGTTACATTTCTGTTCATATCCCGCCTTCTCTTCCCTTTTCTCTTTTCTTCTCCCACCTTAATTTAATTAGGGAATAAATTAAATCATAATATCATAAAACTACTCGATGTACTAGCATTTAAGTAAGGTATTAGCATGTTGTTTGACACTCTGAATAAAACACTTGGGCACGGCAATGTTTCAGTACTAGGAATTTGCATTGCGCTCTGCAATTTTTAATTGGCAACCATACTTCATACAAGCGAGATATTTGGCTTAGGCCAGGAAGGAAAATAGCCATTACTTTTAAGTCTACTTAAATTTTAATATTATTTTTAAATTTAAAGTTGCAGTTGATTTTAAATCAATAAGGATAAATGTTCTTTATCCTTGTGTTGAGGGATACACAAAAGAGCCCTGCAGAACAGTGTCCTCATTGTTTAAAATACAAGTAGTTTTTACCCAGCCTTTTCATTTGCATTCTTGTAATCATTTAAGTTCCTGTGCCTCCATGCTACAGCATTTTAACAGACCTATGCAGGAATAAAATGAGTAATCAGCAGTCCAACATATATGGTCATAGAATCATAGAATAATAAAATTGTCTAGGTTGGAAGGGACCTTTAAGATCATCTAGTTCAACAATCAAACTAACTCTAGTAAAAAAAAAAAAAAAGAAAACCATACAAAAGAATCCCCCACATTACTAAACACTATGTCAACCTGTCTTTTAAATACCTCCAGGGATGGTGACTCAACCACTTCCCTGGGCAGCCCATTCCAATGCTTAATAACCTTTTCAGTTCAAAAATTTTTCCTAATATCCAATCTGAACCAACTTGAGGCCATTTCCTCTTGTCCTATTGCCTGTCGCTTGGGAGAAGAGATTGACACTCGCCTCGCTACACCCTCCTTTCAGGTAGTTGTAGAGAGTGATAAGGTCTCCCCTCAGTCTCCTCTTCTCCAGACTGAAAACCCCAGCTCCCTCAGCCTCTCCTCATAAGACTGGGGCTCCAGACCCCTCACCAGCTTTGTTGCCCTTCTCTGGACCCTCTCCAGCTCCTCATTGTCTTTTTTGTGGTAAAGGGCCCAAAACTGGACACAGTACTTGAGGTGTGGCCTCACCAGTGCCCGGTACAGGGGGACGACCACCTCTCAGGTCCTACTCACCACGCTGTTCCTGATACAGGCCAGGATGCTGTTGGCTTTCTTGGCCACCTGGGCAAACTGCTGGCTCATGTTCAGCCAGCTGTCGACCAACACCCCCAGGTCCTTTTCTGCCAGGCAGCTCCAGCTACTCTGCCCCAAGCCTGTAGCACTGCCTGGGTTGCACCCAAGTGCAGGACCCAGCACTTGGCCTTGTTGAACCTCATCTCACTGGCCTCAGCCCATCGATCCAGCCTGTCCAGATCTCTCTGCAGATCCTTCCTACCCTCCAGCAGGTCGACACTGCCACAGGCCGTGCAGGCTGTGGGAGTCTGGTCAGCAGGCTGCGTAGTCTTACCTAAACCGGAAGGTGTCTGGGTCATAGTGTCTCTGTAGTGGAAACCCAATTTCTGGTGAACATTACATGGCTGTAAAGTACACCACATCATCAGCTATAGTCTCATTTCATGAATTTTGTGCATGCCAAGGAAGCCGCAGATATTTATGTTATGAAAGTTTAAGGATGTTTAAAAATTATTTCAACTTGCCTTCACATCCTTTTGGTATCACAGTCATGTGTTTTCATCACAAGTTCAATAAAGTCAGACTCAGAGGGAGCCATAAAACTTTCTGTAACTGATATTAAATACCTTTTGGTTCCACAAAATGTCATCTATTAGTGCCCTGGTAGTTAGGCTAGAAATGAAGAACATGTATATCTCATAGAAAAGTGGGAATCACTCCTACACTTTCATGAAGTTTCTGGTTTTAGCTCCATAAAAATGGGAACTGCAGGACCTTTACATTATGATTTTTTATACACTGGTTGTTACCATAGGACGGAATTTCATCCATCTTGCATCTCAGACAGGAATATGTTTGAGGAGTTAACAACACCATGGAGGGGGCAAACACCTGCCATCTTTCTTGTTACTTACTATTTCACACTGAAATGAAGATTTGTTGCTACAGTTATGTAGTGACCACAACCTTTCTATATCAGGTATGCTATAAACCCAGAACGGAGCAACCACCTCTACAAATTATCTACCCAATATATCTATTTTAGCAACAAAAAGACATGCATGCCTAAGGCCTGCTCTGCAACCAGCCAGGATTTGGACACAAGTGTGTTTCCTGGAACAGTTTTGGCTCAGATCTGCTTGTCCTCTCCCTGACCGTGTTCAGGCACAGTTTGGTGATGATAAGCGCCAGGAAGTGTTTCCCAGTGCTGAAAGAATGGATGGATGGATGAGTGGATGGTCAGACTCACACACATGCCTGCCTTTTCCTGCTCCCCTTCTGTGTCTCGCACAGCTGCAGTATGGCAATGTTACTTCAGTTCTCCTCCCACCATCCTTCATGCAAGACAAAGGTTCCCAGAGCAGGAGCGCAGCAGGAGCATGCTGTGAGTGGCACTGCACAAAAGCTGTGCTGGGCAGCAGCCCACATCTGTCAGCCCTGCCCAGCAATGTGGCCTGGCTTCAGCTTCCTGTAAAGCTGACAAGCTGGGGAGATGCTCAACTTGCTCACTTTTCAGCAATGAGTAATGTCTGAGATCGTGCAGGGTGAACGTCCTGAATTACTTTCCCTTGCTTGTCATGAAGATGTATATGTCCAGAGTGATTTCTATACAGGATGTACACACCATATGCATCTGTGTGTAATATCAGATTTGTTATGGTGTAATTCAGTAGAAAACCATTCTCTGTATTTAGATTCTTCCCATTTATTTTTGTCAGGACCAATTCCGCATCTGAGTCTCTCAACAGGTTACATCTATCTATATACGTGCTTTCAATCACATGGTGTCTCATAATCATTAAAAGGCTTTATCCTGACAGCAGTCTCTAAAACAGAAAGATGCTGCTATCCATTTTTTATAAATGAGGAAATGAGGTGCAGTAGCTGACACAGGCCATTTAGGATGTCCATAATGAAGCCGTAAAATGATCCGGGTCCTCTGAGTCCCAGATGGAGTCCCAGGCCCTGGGAACACAGGTGTGGGAACAGGTGTGGGAACAAACACTTCATCTGTTGTGTTGTCCACCTTTGTGAGGATCCAGGGAACAGTCCAGAGTGAAAAATACTGCAATCAACCTTTTAATTTATATCAGAGCAATAAGCAAAATAGAAGTAAATTCCTTGAACAATGCCCTTTTGGCAAAACCTGTACATGGCAAAACATGCACTAAGCTTGACAAAACCTGCATTAAATCTGGTCACAGATTTATTTGGATTCTGTTCAATCATTCTTGTTAAAGAACAAAATTCTTACTTTCCCCACTGCTTGCCTGCATTTTGAGCTGTCATCACTCTGTTGACACACAAGCTTTGAAGTATGGTCTCTATGAACCCAGAAGGGATTCAGCAAAGCTTTTAAATACTTGCCTGAAGTCAGTGGGATAACCAGAGGTACAAAGCTGGTCAAGGTGAGCACCCTGAGGAGCTGTAGGTTTCAGGGCCACCCTTCGACATCCACTGAAATCATCAGGAAACCATTGACTGACCGCTGTGGGATTTGGTTTAAGTTCATTTTCACTTTAACTTGCAAAAGACACGAAATGTGAGCAGTAGTGAACAAGGGAAATAATTTGAGCCTTTTTGCTCAAGCCGGTCACCTCAGAAGGTTCATGCTTGCCATGTGTGGGCATCCATTAGTGCATGAAGCCATTCCTGTGCTAAGGGGTGAGCCTGTACTTTCTGAGAGGTGATGAAAACCCATGATCCAGAAGTTAAGCTCAGGGACTGCCAGTGGCCACAGAGGCAGCCAAGGAGCTGCTGAGTCTGGAGCGCTGCAGTGGAGGTCCGTGCACTGAGTTGGGCTATGAGGAGGCTTAACAGGCTTGAAATGACAAAGTGAGCTGTCGTTTAAGAAGATATATCATATCAATTATAGCAGAACAAAAAGCTTGGCCCAGACCAGCAAAATATAAGACAAAGTGAGAGAAGGAAAACGCATATCTAGTTCAAAGAAATGTGGAATGATCAGGTGAAGAAAGCTACCACTTTACATCTCTCACACTCATACTAACCCATCAGAAATTACCTCAGGTGACGCGGTTAACGAGGTCTCTTTCTCTTCATCACACGTGCGTCTTGCTTTGCTCATGGAAGTGTGAGAGAAAAAAAGGAAAGCGGAAAGCCTAGCAAAGCTTTGATTTGCTTGACTGAAAGTAAAGGTCTGCTGCATCTATACCATGAAGCGACCACCTTTCGGTCGCTGTTAGCACGCTTTCCCATGCTGCACAGGTTGGTGGGTGGCAGCGGGGCAGGCGGCTGCCCGCGGCCCTGGCAGAGCAGGGAGGGGAAGCGGCGGAGACAAGGGGAAGCGGCACAGACGGAGTTAGTCATGCCGGGAGGCAGGCAGAGGAAACGGAGCAGGGAGGGAAACAAACAAGCAAACCCAGCTCAAGGCTGAGCTGCGCCCAGAACAAAGGCCCAACTACAAAACAATTTACAGCGCTGTAAACAAGAAAGGAAAAAACGCTGCACATGGAATGAGGAAAACAGCTGCGTCCATTGCTGTGTTCTCACACCCTCCCAGACAGCCACATCCCCTCGGTGGCGTTCCACAGGCAGACACTGAATTCCTCTGAGAAAGAGATTGTGACCTGGACTAAAGCTATATTACTTTCCAACTTGCACCAGGATCTGTGCAAAACCTGGCATGGGTCAACATGCATTGATGCTCTCGACATGCATTTCGGCAACTGTACCAGGCTGGCCTGGGGCTCTGCATCCTCTCTATTTCCCATTCCAACTCACATGCTAAATGTTAAGTGGAAAGAAGCAAACTTCATCACACTCTGGGTATCCTGTGGGTTCTGGTGATGAGACATTGGGATCTGGAAGGCAAAATTTGTTTAGCTCGGAAGGTGTACGACAAAACTGTAGTCTGGACCATGAGAAAATACACTCGTCTCCAAAGAGAGCACAAAATATCACCTGAATCCCAGTGAAAAAGAAGCTGAAAAGTGAAATTGTTTTGTCTCCAAGACTGAGGACGTGCCTTTTCCATGTCTGAAGAATCTATGTAATATCTCATATAATGGAAAAAACATATCTAAAGAATCTAAAACCACGGTTAAGAACAAAAAGCAATGACTTAATATCTTGGCTACAAGATACTGCCCCAGGAATCGGGTATTTTACACTTAGCATATTCTTCCAAAGTACCTGTAACTCAGCACTGCCAGGGATTCAGTAGCAGACAAGAGAGCCAGCAGACCTGATCCTGCTCATTGGTTCCCACGTTCCAGGCTGCTCACCCTCTGCTGTCATTGGAGTTTTCCCACTGGCTTCGTGGCATCCAGGTGTCACCACAGACACTGCTGTTTTGCTGCAGAACCCACCTCAGGTCCAAGACTAAACCTGTAACATGTAGAGTCATGAAGTATTCACACCAGTGACAAAATTATTTTCAGGACCTAATTCGTTATTGTGTTTCAGTGTTTTTGAAAAAAACAAGAATAAAAACACAGAAGAGGTCATTTTAATTTCTTGCATAAATATAAATCCTTCTTCTCCCTCAAATTACGTATTTTTCTTTCTGTTCTAGAAAGGTTTGTCTCAATTCCTGGAAACCAGAGATTCATACCATAGCAGATATAGGTTTCAGGTCTCTCTGGAGACATGTTGCACTGTCTAAGCACCATTTCAGTCCTCAAGCCCTCTTCCCAGCTACAGCCTAAGTTTATAGTAGCCTAGAGCCTAAACAACAATGACCGTTAGGTGTTTATGTCCACAGATGTGCAGTCATTCCAACCCACTGATGATGTGCCCCTGCTGGGCTGCTCAGAGCTCACATCACAGGCCCAATGCCCTGCTACTGACCCCATTTGAGGCTAAACTTTGTTAATGTCCTTTCTGTCCTCACAAAACACAGCCAAGAAAATCTCTTGGAGCAGGTTCAATCCACGAGCTCAGTGACTTGAGGCAACGATTAGCAGGGATGTATGCCCTGCTTTCCTTCTCTCTGGAAGGAAACATGGGAGCACAGAGAGTGAGCCATGGATTACACAGGTATGCCCCAGAAGAGGTGATGGGAAAGGAGGGAGGGCACAGGTCACATCTATGACCCACCTTGGAAATAGCCTTTGAGGTCCTTCAAGATAAAGGGTTAACCCGAATCAAGCTCCAGCATCCAAAGAGGATGCATTGACTTGGAATGCCAATTGCAGCTGGGTATCCGCTACTTTTAAATGGTAGGGATTTGTGAGTGTTCTTGTCCTATTAGCCATATCATGTTTAAGTTACTACTTTCTCTGAAAATTCCCTCCTTACACGCCTATATGTCTCCCTGCATTCAACACAGGAATACATACGCTGTACTGAGGGTTGAGGGTTTTCCTGGCTGGCAGTAATAGCTCGTCACTGCAGCATCTAAGGTTCTGATTGATTCTGTCAAAGGAAATGCACTATGAATTATTATAATTTAACCCAAAAGGCTCAAAAATCAAGAAAAACAACACTAAGTGTTAGAAGTGCAAAAGCCTATACCTCAGTGCTGATGATTGTAAGAATATTTTGCATTATTTTGGAGAGGGAGAAAGAAAAAAGAAAAAAAGATGAGGGGGAATAGACAAAATCTCATAGTTTTAATGTGATTTTCCTTGTAGTGAGGTCTACCAAATTGTGAGAAGCCTCCCAAGGGATGGCAGCTCCATCGATTGGGTAACATAATTGCAGCATTTTGTGCCTTTGGTAAAGCCTGAGAACCTGTCTCTGAACTGAGTCCAATCCAGGATACGCCTTTCTAGAGAAAGCAGAATCCTTAATCAAGCTGCCAGAATATTTACTTAATTTTTGCAGATTTAATGCCTCTATGTTGAACGAGCATGCCATACGCTTGTAAGCCAAAGCATCCCTTTTATGTTTCAAACTAGAGCTACTCCCTGGAGTATGGGCAAACTTGTAAGACGCTTTCTTTATTTTCACCCCTATAGCTGTTTTTTTCTTCCTCTCTCCAGCCCTTCATTTAATTAGTTGTTCGACTCCTAAGCAAATCTTTGCTACCCTTGTGCTTCCCACATCTCGGATCATGACAGCCAGTGCTCACCGCTCAGCTTCTGATTTATATATTCTGGGAGGATGAACAAAATAATGCACACTGATTGCTAATTTCACTCATACAAATACTGTAGTCAGTATCTGGCACCTTCTTACTCACATGTGCATACAGGAAAACAAAGTCAGAAACATTCGAAAGTAATCTAGAGAGTCATTTCAGCAAACCTTAGGGGGATTAAAGAGTAACAGTGAGGATAATCATACCTGGATCTTACATAACATATTTCATCCCTAAAGCTTAAAATGTTTTACAAAGCAAGTATCAGAAGTTCTCAATTTAAAATGGAGAAACAAATGCATGAACTATTTGGTAATATGGAGGGGACATGAAGAGGGTGTACTATGGGCCCTCATGGAAAAGTCACTCATGTGAAACTAGGTGTTATATTTAGGATCTATTTTTCATATCTCCTTTTGCAGAAATTAGCAATTTCCATCATCTCTGGTAAACTGTAACCACAGTAGCTTTACTCTCCCCATTCAAAATACCCCTGACTCACTAATTTTGAGCATCATCAGCTTGTAGGAGTCTGGGTTGATCATAGAATCATAGAATCATCTAGGTTGGAAAAGACCCTTGGGACCATTGAGTCCAACCATCTACCCTACTCTACAAAGTTCTTCCCTACACCATATCCCCCAGCACCACATCTAAACGACTCTCAAACACATCCAAGGATGGTGACTCAACCACCTCCCTGGGCAGCCTATTCCAGTGTCTGACCACTCTTTCTGTGAAGAATTTTTTCCTAATGTCCGGTCTAAACCTACTCTGTTGCAGCTTGAATCCATTTCCTCTTGTTCTATTGCTAATTACCTGTGAGAAGAGACCAACACCAACCTCTCTACAATGTCCTTTCAAGTAGTTGTAGAGAGTGATAAAGTCATCCTTCAGTCTCCTCTTCCTCAAACTAAACAGTCCCAGCTCCTTCAATTGCTCTTCGTACAATTTGTTCTCCGGGCCCTTCACCAGCTCAAAACTTCAAATATTTCTGAACAACAGGAAGGCATTTGGTTCCTGTACCATGTTTGGTCCATTGCCCTACAAGCACCCATGCTGAAGCTTGCTTACTCCCCTTGAGTCAGGAGGGGTCCTGCCCACTCTGCTCAGGTTTTTGAAGGAATTCCAGTTCATTTCTGAAGGATGAGGGAGAAAATGAATTTCTTGTAATATTAGTAGTTTGAACCCTGATCCCCCTGACCTCTAGTTAGATTAATACACAGACAAAGGAACATGCATATGATCAGAACTGAACAGGAAAAACAAATAGAGGAATCAGATACTGTTTCTTTTGGTATCTTTCAGTACTTGGGAGAATTTATGATTCTTTTTTTTTCTAATTAACACTACAGGAACAGAGTACAATTTTGCTGCATCAAAGCTTCTTCAATGACCACTCCACTGCATTTCTTTGTCTTTACTCAGAGACCCACACAAAAGTAGTAAGTTGTTTTCTCTCTGAGAATTGCAGCAGCTCAGAACAATTGATTTAATCACAGCTCCTGGTTCTTGCTGTGGTACTCTGGCTCTACACCAGCACTCCGGTGCTGATGACTTAAACATAAGCTTTCTACATCCCCAACTTGGTTTGGGTTTTGAGTTAATTTGGTATTCAATGCACAGTTATAACAAAGACAAATACATGGCTGTGATCATTGTCAGCTGTGTCTGCACTGTGCCAGTAATTTCAAGCAATATATTTTGTGTGCACAAACTATTCTGTTTACCTGTTTTTGTTTACTCTTACATTACCCCTAAACTGAACACAGAATGTTTTGCTCCATATTTTACATGTATAAATTCCCTCAACACTGATTATGTTGAAAAATGGCATTCAGAGTTGGCAATCCCTTGTAATGCAAGAGGCAACTCCATGACATTTTAAAAAACTCTCATTTTTTGCCAGTTTGCAGATGCCAGAAACATCCAGATGCTGGAGGAACTGTTCAAACGGAGAGAATGAAACTCATCTGGAAGGAACAGAGAGTGATCAGGGGGACACATTAAAAAGACAAACAAACAAAATGGAAGAAGGTGCAGATGAGTGAGAATGGACAGGTCCAGCAGCAGCGTGTAGAAATGGCCGCACAACTCACTGACAGCCACATGAGCTGGAAGAGCACTGAGCAAAGATAAATTAAAATATTAAGATTCAGCTAGTATTCATATTGTTGAAGAGATTGGCTTGTCTCAGATGCACTCATGTATTACAATACAGATAAGCATGGATCAGCAAATGTTAGACCAAAGAATATTTTGTTCTGCTTTTGAATGGTAAAACTCTGCTGAAAGGATCATCCTTTGGCCTGTGTTAGCAAACCCTTTTATTGCACACTTTCTCCTGGCCTAGTTTGCCAAATATCCCATGTACAGGCCGAATGGAAACTTTAAAACAGGATAATGACTTGTTGGACTAGGACTGTAAATAGGTAATTATTTGTGATGTTATACTGAGTTAATGTTAGATTTTGCTCTAGATTTTGCTCTTTGGTTGTTCCAGAAAAAAATTTGAGCATAAAAGTACCATCTTGCTGTTTCTGAATGGTGACAAGTTTCCCTGGTACTGAGATCCTCCCACCAATCACAGTAAGAATACCTAGTGCTCTTCACCTCTATACATCAATTTACTTTATACCTTTGTGGTTTTTCAAATCTTGAAACTGTAGATGACTAGGGGCCTGTCCATGCACTGAGGTGTTGATGAAACCGTGAACTGAAGTAATCTGGTCCTCCCATGGTGGGCTGTCTCTGCTGCCCATACCCTGGTGCTGCCGGGGGGGACAGCAGTAGCTGCAGTGTTGTCCACCTCTGTCCTCCCCACCAGGAGCAACACTGTGCTGCTGTGCAATGCCCCATCAACATCACAGCTGCCTTCACTTCTGCACTTCCCCAGCTATGTAATTTTAATGCTATATGTGTATCTTCACGATAGTGTGGCATTTACCCCCTGACTTCCCTCCACTGGAATCACCTCACGTACAACTGGCTTTGCATTACTTTCCAAAAATTTGTATCTTATTGCCCTATTAACAAAATTAGTGCTCTCAATTTAATGTCATCTTTCACAAAACGTTTTGCCCACCAGGTTTGCATTGACTGTGTTAGTTTGGTGTTAGTTAGGAGCTTTGTCCTCTCATTTGCTTTCATTACTCTTACACAGTCTTGTATTAACAGTGGGACCGAAAAGAACAAGAATCTCTAATGAGAGTGTGAGGAGGCATGTGAGGATCCTGGATACACAGCTGTGAATAGCACAGCACTCCTCCTCATCAAAGCCACCTGGAGCTGTGAGAGCTGGGGTGACAGTCTGCTCCATCCTCCACACCTTGAGAGGTTATGGAGGGGCCTGACTCATTAATGTACCAGGTAAGCACAGAGTGTGCACATGTATCAGTGAATTTAATGTGCCCAAGGTTTTTCTTTGGCTCTGAGACCAAAGGACTAGCTTTCATCCATAGAGCAACCTCTCAGATCTTCCAACATGGGGTGGCTGTATCCAGGCAGCCCCTTGGTAATAGCCCTTGTGGCACATCCAGACATGGTGTGGGTAATGATTAACTGGCACAAATTAAAAGCATATGGGGAGCCTTACTAACAGGTCAATTAAGCCCGTGTGCCAACAGACATTTTTTCATCACTGTTTAATCTACAATCATCTGTGGTGGAGGACGAGAAGGGGAGAGGTACATGCTAAATTTTTGTACTTCCTGTTGTACTGGAGCTTCCTATATCTTTACCCTGAAAGCAGCAAGCCTTGCGGTGTCTTTCCAACAGATGTATTTCCCTGTAGAAGCTGTTAGGGAAAAGTGGGCTCCTATACACAGCTTAGCTCCACTGAAAAATGCTTAAAGTTATTTCTATCCCCACCTGCTCCCTCTCTCAGTCTTCTGAGTTAAACCATACCCTGTGTGTGAGCCAGTCCTGCATCAGGCTTCTTTGTGTCTGTGGAGGACTCTGCAAACCCACATAAGAGGCATGTGACGTTCTCAGCAGCAGCAAGCTCTGGTGGTGTGACCCTATCTGAGCCTAGGAACAGGTGGGGCAATGTTCACTTTGAGAGGCAGCTGCCTGACTTTGACTCACAACAAATCACGTGTGTGTTATGTCATGTCAAAGTCATGTCAAAGGGAAGAAATATATTTAGTCCCTAATGAGTAGCACTATCCTTTCCCTATTTACTTCCAGTGTGCAGGGAATAAGACTTCCTTTTGAACTGTGTCGGTCTCACCTTTTTGCCTTCTGTTTCAGTCTGAAAGGATACAGTACTAGCCTTTAATCCCTGAAGGAAAGTAGGAAATATTTAACATTTTGCAATCGTAATAGAATTCTTCCTTATTGTTCAGATTCTGTGATCAGATCTGGAAGGACTTGAGGATCTAAAGTCCCAAAACACTTGTTACACAATAGAGGTGAATCAGAGTTTCCAGGCTCCAGGAGCTAATGCCTGTGCAGAATAATCCATTGATTTTGTGCATTGCTCACAAATAAAGCCTCCTTTTACCCCTCTCCCCTCAGAGCTTTTAATTCAGGCTTCTACATATGAAAAGCTTTTCTGATTCCTGTAATTTGTATGAGATGGATTCAGTGGGATTGTTTTTTCCTGTCTTTAATTACTTCCTCATCAGCTCAGTTCACTATGCTCCAAAAACACAGCAATAGTATCCTTCAGCATTTTACTTCATCTTCCTGTGAAAAGAAAAGCTCTGATCTGATTCTACCCATGTCTGAAAAAGATGGTAGTTTATTTTATTGCTGCAGAATGACAGCATATGAATATAGAGACTTATCAAATAATATTCACACATGAACAAGCAACTGCAAGTATTGGCACTGTCAAAGAAAAGCTGTCAGGGAAAGATCACATTGTCATAAACCAAGAGAAGCTACAAATCAAATTAGATGCTGAGCATATTGAACACACAACTAAGAACTAAATGGTTCTTTCCTTTTTAGAAACGTGAAATCTCTATTTTTCATATGCAAAGAACACATATCATTAAAATATTGGATTTATAAATGATTTAAAATGATTAATAGATGTTATGAGCATGCTACAGGTCTAAGATATACGTGTACCAGATGGTTGTAAGTACATAATGCATAGAAGTAACATGATAATTGGCAAACTATTGACCTGATGAAGTCTATAATAATTTGTTATTTATTGAAATGTGTTCATCATCCACTAAGCCCTCATGCATTAATTTAGATATGAAGATTTAATAAAAAGTATGCCTCCTTTCCTACTTGTGCACTAATGACTCAGAATAGAGCTTGTAATGTTATTTAATAGCTTTTACTATGAAGCAGTGTCTTAAAAGTTATGAGATGGCCTGAAAAGAATATAATAATAAATATTTGTTTTGCTGAAAAGGAGAACACAATATGGTGGTATTCATGTTGATTTTTCATTACTAAGAATTGTACTGTGAGATTGGAGGAAAACTATGAAAAAGAAAAGAGAGGCTTTCTCCTTTACAGCAGAAATAACACAACGTTTGGTCACTCCATTGTTCCTCACATTTGTACATGTAACTTTAAAGTAATACAAAACTCCTGGAAAACACAAATAGAAATGTATATTTGGAGGCACTATGCAGTCTCCAGCAGGGTGCTTTCCCTTACACCTTTTGATACACCATTCCACTTTAGAGCCATCATCATAATTTAAGATTTGCTAGGCAGCTTTTGTTCCAGAAGCTCTGTTACAAACAGATCTACCCTTTCACAGTAGGTTGGATAATTAGATATTGGCATTACTGTGTCACAGGCTGGCAAAGGAAGCGGGCACCTTGCTCAGAGTCACACAGGTAGCTGAGACAGCAGGGCTGCCCTGGGTATTCTGAGTGGTGATTCAGAGCAAAGCTTCCGTAGATGCTTCAGCTGCCGAATGTGCTTTGTGCCAGTGGAGGTCAGTAAGATGTGCTCCAGCTTGCGGAGACTATCGAGCAGGCTCCTGCCCAGCCTCAGCACCGTCATGCCTCCTTCTTTTCTCAGATGTCATGCAGATGTCAAAAGAAAGCAGTTTTATCTCTCCGCTGCTGTTCCTGCTGCATATTATGCCCCTTAATGATATGTCAGCCACGGTTACATCCTGAGGTCTCCAGACAACACCCAGCATGCCACTCATGGCCACTGAAAAGAGGGAGAAATCCTACCTGTCTGCAGATAGACCGACAGTTAACTACCGTAATTTACATTTCACCCCTACACCCAACAGACTACAAATCAGATAATGCAATTTAAAAAATGTGTTTGCATGGATTAAGAAAAAGCAAATATACAAGAGCTGCCTAATTAGGCAAGAAACAAGGGCTGCGCAGATGTTTTCATCTGTTTTCATGCCATCAGAAAACATTGAACAAGAAATTGGATCACAGATATTGGGAGGTCATTTTTTACTGTTCTTTATAATTATATAACAGATCGCTCTTTGGAAAACAGCCCTTATTAATGAACCATAAATAGACACCTCCCTGAGGGCATGTTAAAGCACATTGTACTCATTGTGAACAGGACACTGGTCAGATGGGATTCAAAAATTCTCATATAAGCTCATAAAAAAGCTCATAAAATGCATGTTTATGATTCAGTCTTTATTATAGCAATGCTTATGAGGGATGCATCGAGATACTTGTAATCTATTAAGCAAACCTGTATTCTAGAACTGCAAGATTCTGTTGTAGAGTCTGTGAAATACATTGAGTCTGCAAAATGCAGGTGAAAGACAGACATAAATCATTTGCATTTTTAAAAGTTTTATACTAGTCCAGGAAAGCTCTTAAATCGTTTTTGTCAAACTTCAGGTTAATGTTATTATTTATTAGATTTTTTTTTCAAGTATGTTACTGTAGGATACTACAGGCACTGTATCCTTTGTAGTTCCATCGTTACAACTCTTATGAATTCTTAGTTCTGCTCTTAGACATGTACATGCTGAAATAGCTGAAAAATAGTTTCCATTGTCAAAAGGCCAGTAAGTTGCCCAAGTCTCTCTGACTGCCCTGGTTTTCTGCATCAGTTCTGATTATGGCCACCTAATATCACTCATCCCAGATACCTATATTAGTTTAGAAACACTACAGATTCTTGTGGCCCAGACTGTCTTCAGTGCCTAGAATCAGTTCCTAAACCTCTCCTTTCCTGGCTATTAGAGACTCTGGCTAACAAGTCCCATTGAATTGTAAGGGAGCTTTCAGTGCCTGGCATATTTCAAAATGTCAGGCTGCTTTTACCTAAATATTAACTAGATATTTCAGAACAGATAATTGAAACTCACAGCACACTGAAAAATATGGTTATCCTTATTTTGGGTTACTGAAGAATATCCAGAGCCAAGCAAAAATTATGGCTAGCTGACAGTTTGCTCATCCATGTCTAGTTAAAAATGACATTTGCATTTTTTCCTTAACCACTTTTCCAACCTAAATCCTTCTCACAGCCTTCTTTGTCATCCAGACCCAATCCATCTATCACTCTGAAAGTCCAGTGCTAATATACTATGTAGGAAACTTGCCTGGAGAAACTCACACTGAGAATCACTTTGCTCTCCCCTAAACAGTAGAACAAATTCTCTGCTGACGATATACACTGAGGGACTAATAAGTCATCTGAGTAAATGCCAGTATCTTGAATTTAGATATGTGGTGGCCTTGGACTCTTCTCATAGTCAGTGAAGAAATTAGCACCTCTAGTGTTTCTGTGATGGGTTTTACCTTGAACAGACGTCTAGAATGGACCGGCTGATGCATACCACAGAGTACCAGTTCCTTCCAGTCATTGTGAACACACTAGAGAGACCAACTCAGCTATAGCTGTTAATAGTTGGGATGTCTACAGATAGGTAAGATGAATCCGTCCTGTGCTTCCAATGAATGATGTAGAAAAGCCCAGACAGCTCTCCTACAATGCATTGTAGCCTTCTAAGAGTGAGCTCAGTTGCCTAAAAGAGCTCCTTTGGTCTTCTGCCTTTTAATAAATAACAGTGAATATTCAGATAAAAAATGGCAGAAGACTCTATGTACAGCAATGTTTTATAAATACATGCGAGAATATGCTGGAGGATTGCAGGAGGACCATCATCAGTACATATTTTGGGTAGTACTGCAAATTTTATGGAAAATATTTGTGATCATCACAGTCACACTTGACTAAGTAACTTACCTCTTCTTCAATGCCACCACCCTGGATCACAAATATTTACAATGAGGACAAAAATGGGTTAACACAGGAGCTTCTGCATTAAGTAGTCTGGGAAATGCAAGTCAGGCTGAATGTTTTATATGACTCTCAATAGTCTCAAACACCCTGGTGTTTAAATAGCATGACTTAAACCTACATATTCTGAGGGAACTCTTTGAAGAAACAAATATGTCTCCTGAGTATCTGAGACTGCATTTGGCTCTTGAGTTTATATCTTTGCAATAATAAAATCTAAGAAAAGTTTTATATGAAAAAAATAAATTTGTATGCAGTCACTTGATTCCATCAAAAGGTTCTTTTTACAACAGTGCAGAATTATTTCACATCTCCAGGTCTAAATAGCTGAACCACGGTGTTTTTTTGTTTGGTTTTTTTTTGTCTTGGAATCAGAAGGACCATGAACTCAGGCATTTTGGAAAGGATCTAATATGCTTTGTAGTGCTATAAGATCATAAATGTAACACATCCAACACTGTGAGAGCAGCCAAGTCAGGAAGAGTAAAAGAAATTTTTGGCATGACCCTTTTTATTATATTCATATAAACATTATTTTTCAGTGGCTGCAACCTCTCTGTGCAATGTGAGAACTTGTTTTGTTTACTTTGAAACTTGGAATTGGTTTACGGGAAACTTGGTCAATGAAGTAACAGCCAATGGAAATATGAGAACATTCCACAGACTCTGAAGACATGTCAAAAACTAGCCTTTACCTTGTTACGACTACAGCAGGATCTTAACGTATTTAGCAATATGATACAAGTAAACATAATGCAAATGTGTACATGCAAATGAAACATTTTTTATATAATAAACTGCGTATGTCTTGCCAATAATTATGCACTTAATGTGAACACTTAGGAATATACTATCCATTAATTTGTATGAAGCTTACACAATTGGTTCCCAAACACATAATCTATATATAGAACAAGTAGACCTTCCTTGAAAAAATTCCTCAGATGTACAGATTTCACTTACTGGTAGTTACTAAAACAAAGACTGAAAAAAAGAATTTCAAAGCCGAGTGTGGTTTACAGGCTTTACTTAGGGTGCCCGATGTGGCTTGCTGAAATAATTAAAACTATCTGCTGAGCTGGAGCTTCAAAAATCCTTGTCAGTGTTGTGTAAGAGCCAATGTGGACTCAACACAGTTTTAATGAAAGACAAGAAAATATAGAAAGGATTTTGAACATTCTCAAACCAGATTTTAGTACTAGAGGACAATCTACAATAATTTCTATATATTCTCATAATGAACTGAATTTTTATTTTAATTACTGTTGGGTTATTATTATACTGGAAAGGTCTGTTCCATATATAGCAACACAGAGCTGTCCATCTCAAGACTGAACAAAATTTTCTTGCCTAGGACAGTCTTAGCATGATGCTCTGAAATCCAGGTTGGCTCACTGTGTCAAATGTTACCATCAAGTCCATAAAAAATGCTCAGATATTTAGATACTGCCTTGGGTACACTCCCAGGAATTTTCAAGCTTGTGCTTTTTTTTCTGCATTTTATCCAGTGTGACATTATGATAACTGAGGTTTCTTTTCCACAAGAACACCACTCAGCCAGAACATCTGAAAAAAGACCAAACCAGCTACTGTCAGGTGTTGAAAAGAAAAGAAAAGAAAAGAAAAGAAAAGAAAAGAAAAGAAAAGAAAAGAAAAGAAAAGAAAAGAAAAGAAAAGAAAAGAAAAGAAAAGAAAAGAGAAAAGAAAAGGTAGTTCCATTGGAAGGGACCTGCAATGATCATCTAGTCCAGCTGCCTGACCAATTCAATGCTGATCAAAAGTTAAAGCATGGTATTAAGGGCATTGTCCAAATGCCTCTTAAAAACTGACAAGCCTGGTGCATCAACCACCTCTGTAGGAAGCCTATTCCAGTGTCTGACCATCCTCTTGGTAAAGAAATGCTTCCTAATGTCCAGTCTGAACCTCCACTTATTTTGTTGGGGTGTTTTGTGTTTTCTTTTGTTCTGTTTTGTTTTTTTCAATTAAGATACAATACTGTGCTTAATTTTTAAGGATTTAAAGTCATTATACATAATTTTGACATTGTATATGGAATTTTACTGGTTCTTAAAACAGTATTGTGCAGTACAAACAGAAAACAAAATGCTGGTATTTCAGACAAGAAAGCTGAGTTACTTGCTATGTGTTTCTCACCACATCAGTGAAATATATTTAGATAACAAAATCCTTAAAATTTCTTGCTTGAAGTCCATTTTGACACTTTCAGTCTCTCAAAAACAAGGTAGAGAGAGGATATATTGGGACAGGTATGGAAAACTATATTCTCACATGAGAGAGAATGGATAAGACAGTTTACAGAAGATATAGGGTCATACTCAACAAGGTTTGATGTCTCATCAAACCCTATTGACTCAACCTGGGTTGCAGAGGGTGCCTGTCAGCACTATGTGTGTTTCCTAGTTTCCACAGGCACACTAGGCTTCCTTTGAGTGAAGTATGAAGGATGAAAGGTTCTGTGTTAATGGAATACAAGTTTTACTTCTAATGCTTAAGAATTTCTGGCCACAGCCTCCTTTCAAACCATCACTGTGGGTATTAGCCAGTCAACAGTTTTCATTTGCATTGATCAGTTGACACAGTCTATTCTCAGGAGAATTAATCATTAAATTACATCCTAAGAGATACAGGAACAGCAAGCTCTGTGTTAATTTTATGCCATTCTTAATTTTTCATATCTCCTAGGTGCTGCAGACTGTGCACATGAGAGTATTCATGCATCACTTAGTAACAAGACCTATTTGAGTTGCAGAAACTTCTTTCTCATTTTCTGTATTCAGGTAGTGAGAGAGCTGCAAAATGCCAGATGATTGCTGCAGAGCCAATTCTGCCTATGAATATATAAGCATGCCCCATCAAAACAGAAGAAAATCTCTCTGTTTCATAAAAACTTTGGGCTCATTCTGATTTCTTTTTCACCGGTTTAAATTGAGAATAATTCCAGTAAATTGGCACATCGTGAAATCAGAATTTACACCCCAGAAGACCATGTCAAGCTATATTAATAATCATTCACTGGTGGACTAAACTGACGTATGTAATGAAAACAATTAAAATAGTATAGAAAATAATAGTCATTGGCTGGTTATTCAGGTTCTTTGGTAATAACAATCATTTCTGAAGTGTTACCATCATTTGATAAAAGCTAACACATCCGAGTCCCCTTTCCATGAAGGTTCAAAGACACTTCTAAAGTCAGCAGAAAGACTTTCCAAGGTATGATCAACCCCTCGGGTCTGTTTTATGTATGCTACATTGGGCTCTACAAGTATTGCCCAGATTCTGTGATGCTCCTAAGAGTTTTATGTACCAAAACACATTTGAGATCCTGGGCTACACTAGTGTATTTTTATATATATAATACAGTCTCATTTTTTAGAAAAGTTACAGAAGGGAATCATCCCTAATGAAGTTGCAGAGGAGGTAAATGTGATAGAGAAGTTGTATGGATGAGAAAAAGAGGATAAAGGAAGTCTGTGCTGTAGAGTTCTTGGTCCTATATTGTGTTGCTGAGCTGCTGTATGGCCATTGCACAACTTCGAGGGAGAGGTTCACAAACACAGTGACTAGTTATCCACTGAGCTTCTTTTAATAGCAGTAGAGCCCTCATGAATCTCTCTTGAAAATTCATATTCCTTTGGCTGAGTAACTGTACAAATGCAGAGTGTTTCCCTGTGGCAAATACTGTTCAGAAGCACTGAATTTTGCAGCTTAAAAACAAATAGCACAGGGTTGTGTAACTCCATGTTATTGGTGCACAAACTTTTCATTACCATTAACCATAAACACGCTCTTTACAGCAGGCTGACTAAGCTTTTCCTATCAATCTGGTCGGGTGCTTCAACCCAAACCCATCGAATAACAGGTTGAGTGTTCATCACATGGCCCAAACACGAAAGCCCACACTTTACTCACATCTTCTAAAGAAAAAAAGGCATGAGGGAACAGGCTTATGCAGATGAATTTTTCTGGAAGGCTGGATCCAGTATGCTGAACAGAGGTTGGCAGCTCCTTTATGCACTGTTTCATCAGTGGGTTTGTGGGTACAGTTTTGGGTGCCCTATATGAAAATGTTTGAAATTATTTGAGATCACCAGATAAAAGGATGAAATATATGAGAGATACTGTAAATGTCAAAATGTAGCATTGGCATTCTTGCCTTTTCCTGATTAGTCCAGTCATAACTTATTATGGTTTTCTTTGTAAGCAGCCAACACAAAGATCAGAGGGAAAGGAATGCAAATTATGCAACGCTTTGAAGTAATGTACTTTCATACAAAAATTCCATGGCTACAAATACATTTTTTAATAAGAAACCGAAGGTGAGGAAGGTAGACTGAAAACACAAATCTAAAGCTAAGACCAGCCTACTCACCTTCCCTGATTTGCCAGTTCCACTTTTGCAAATTCATGGCTTACGGCAGTTCTCTGTTCCAAAATTGTGTTTGTACCTTCAAGTTTTTCAACTGTCAGAGCACAACAGATTAGCCTGGGCAAAGGAATAACCTTGGTATTTTAGTAATAGACTTTGTTTCTGTTTGATAAGTTCCCAGGAAACATATGGCTGCAACTTTTGCCCTTCTTAGCTTCCCTTTCTGTGAATAACTCTGCATAATCTTAGCATGCTAAAGCACAGTTTAAAGTGGGTTAGTGGTGGTGTGTAAATCCTGAAGGTATATATGCCAGTCAAAGAATATCCAGTTGTAGCTAGCTTGGCTATTAATTAAAAGTCAATTAAGAGTTTCCATAGCATCCAAACAAAGCAAAAGAATAACAATTGCGTTCTGAAGTCAGAGGGGAAAGCTACAATAATTGTTTCTGCTGATAGGTCTCTTTCACATTTCAGCGAAGAGGGTCAATACAAAACAAGCAGAAAGAACAAAAAAAGTACCAAACAATCTGCAAGTCAAGGAGCTGTAACTTGCTGGAAGAAAGAGTTCCAGGTGAATATCTTAGCAGAATGAATAAGAAAAAAGTGTTAAAACATTACCTGTAATAGCTGCTTTGAAAAAGGTACATTAACTCTTCGCACACTTTCCAACATTAAATACGGAGAAAAATTAAGTTGGTACAGCTCCAGTTAGTAAAGAGGCATTTTTTTCAGTCTCAGGTTTAATTTTATCCTTATATTTTCTAATAATAAGACCTGTTGAAAAGTTTTGTTTTCCATGTGACAAGCCTTTGTTCAGCCATCCTGAAAGATCCACTGAAGAGTGAGCTAGACCACCATTCCAGTGTCATCTCTTCAGGCTTTGTGACCTCAACCATCAGCCTGAAGTAAAGTAATTACATGAATGGAAAAAAAAAAGTGATAGACTGTCTCAGGGGTAAGCACTTAATAAGTCTAACCATATTTGTAATTGTCCAGGGGCTCAGAGATAGTACAGATTCTGCCATAATTCTTCCCACCACTATTTCTCTTCCACTGAAGAAGAGGGAATCCAGACAGTTTCTGATTGCTCTACTGGATCACTTCATTTGGGAAGAGAAACAGACTTCAGAGCAAGCTTCAACATGGATTTACTTGGCTTAGATTTGGATATCATAGGACAAGTGTTTTTGATGACTGGCATCAATGGGAAATAGAAAGGGAGCGGTTACTATGGAAAAAAATACATCAGAAAAATAATCTGCAAAACCCAGTTAGGCAGCAGAAGCCACATACTAAGCAATAGGAATTGCTTCATATGGGAGTGTATCTCAGGGCTACGAGACAGGAATCTCTTCCTATAGGGTCCAGTACTCAAAACGCTTGCACATTGCATTTGAATGTTTTAATGGCTCCCACAGTTTTCTAAACATAGCTGGCAGGAGATGGGACTAACGAAGGTTGCCTGTAAGTGTAGTGATTATAAAGTTTAGGAAGCAGATTCAAAGAAAGAAATTTAGCAAGTCTAGGTGGATCATTGGCAAAGCTTTCTTGGAATCCAGTTCTGGATTTCAAGAACTAAGATCTACCCCAATAACTAAGATCTACCCCAATCCCAGAGCACTGGTCTATTCTAGCCTTTCACCCCTAGAATATGAGGCAGCCAGAATCCAGTGTCCAGCCCCTCAGAGCAAAACTCTTCCACTGAGTGGCCAGCAGCCAATTCATTGTAGTCCTTACAGGTTCCCATTAACTGTCTTTGTAGACTTTGCTACAGTCCCTGGTGAGTCAGCTGTGCAATTATAACAGCTGAGCAACTTTAAAGTCATAGACAAGCCATAGGTTCCTTTGGTAAGTAACCATTAAGAGTGCCTGGAACACAGCTGGTAATGTCTGAATGACAGTGAGTCTGGCCATTCCTGGTGTCAGTTCCTATTGACAGTGACAGAGGTGAAGAGATGCATAAAAGCTGCTCAGTGGCTCATTGAAAGGAGTCCCATGGCTTCACTTCACAGAAACTACCACTAAAACTAGCCTTTATTGGAAAAATAACTGTCAGTCTTAACATAGAGAACCAGTCAAGGAGCTTCTCTGAAAGGCTCACAGCAGGAAGGAGGGATTTCCACTAGTGCTCCCTGTGCTGTTTTATAGTCAGCAAGATGCTCTTGTCCTGAAGTTGCTGCCAGTCAAGCAACTTCTACTCATTTTTAATTCATGTACAAATAGGAATAAAAGCTGCAAAAGAGCATTTGTTTGCTCATTGGGCAAGGGGAGGCAATGCTGTGCTGTTTCCCTGGGATGGAAAGGAAAGGGCTATTGTTCCTCTGTGACACAAAAGCTTCAGGGTACACAGCTCCTCTGGCTGATCGACCTGCAGTCTTCAGACATCATCTGTGCCCACACAGCCAAAGGGAAATTCAGTTTGATAGTTTCATTCAGGTTTACCAGCAGGATAAATAAGTTGAGAAGAAAAAATGTAAACAGAACACATTAAAAAAATTATTTGCTTTGGATACATTTTAGTAGCAAGGGAAGTCACCCTGGGAGAGTCTTTTGCTTTGCAGTTAGCATTTCCTGTATCTATTTACCAAAGTTGTTCATTTCTGCACCAACAGCAGGGAGTTATGTACAAAGTCAGTGGATTTAAATGGAATACCAAAGGGATTCAGCTATTTCTTCACCCTCTCTTGTGGCACAAGGCAGCTTGTATTTATACAGTGAGAAATTCAAAGCTGGTGAAAAAGGCTACTTTTGTTTCCCCTAAAATACATATACACATTATGGAATTTATTGCTATAAGGAGTTTCTAAAACCGAGAATCAGCCACTTATGAATACTATTGATCTATCAGAATGTTGAGTGAGAGCCATGGATTTCCACACCTCAGAGACTAGAACAAGATCTTATCCTTTATATTATTTGTCTTTTATCCCTCTGCCAAAGATTTTTTAAACATTTCTCTGGAACGTCTGTTATTTCCAGTCCGTTGCCAGTACCGAACGTAATGAACATGCAAGTGTGGACTTGGAAATGAGTGTTTGCAACTTCCTTGCAATTCCTCAGGTTACAGGCATCAAAATGAAAAGATCTTCTTTGGCTAACCTACTCTTATCTCATGTTGGCTTCAAAGTTTCCTCTTTCAGATTTTAGGATGTCTTTTTCGTTTTCTGATATACGTATATAATTTAACATAAAGTGAGTTTTATAGAACAGTCTCAGCAGAAGGAAACAGGGCACACACTAAACTGAAGTTATAGTATTCCAAAACCTCAAGCAGATTGAAGAAAAGGCAAAAGGATTCAATTCTCAACATTGTGCCAATTAGAGCTTCTACAGCATGAACTGTATTTCTGTGTCCCAAAATGGAAACAAAATTAACAGATTAGAAGTACAAAGTCAGCACACAGATCTGGGAAGGGAACGATTTGTCAGCTAATAATTGTTCATAGACACAGATATCTCTTGGTGTAAAAATTTGTATTACAGTGTTAAATGTATTCTGTAAGCACATGTTAATCCCATTGTTTTAGAGTTCTTTCTCTTGAAAGAAATAAAGATCTGCCATTCTCTATCTAACTTCTTGTAGATGCAAACCAAGTACTCTGAGTGCATCTTACTTAAGGAAATCTCCTGGTCAAGTCAAGTTGAAAGTGCTCCAAAAAGACCTTGGAACAACTAAAATTGCATACAAGTAAATATGCAGAACAAAAGCACAAAGTAAAACCATGTGAATAGTAGAGGCTCCATAAACTACAAAAGTTAGTCTCTGATTCATTTACATATTATCCAATTTATAGGACAAAAAAGCGCCTGACTACTGAGCATGCCATTCATGACTTACAGGTACTTCATGCAAATATACAATTTAATGCAAAATGTGCTACTGAATGAAATGATGGCATTGATCAGAATACTCCATTTGAACGTGAAAAATGCATACAGAAATCTCTTATGAAGCAAGCCAGACCATGAATTTTTACCTCTCATTTTCCTTTTTTTTTTTTTCAGCTTACTTCTCTGCACATGAGAAATTAAAATTAGCTCCACTGGAGTTAATTTCAGCATCACTTAGTAAACCAAACCATTATGATGCCAGGCACTGATATCTGTTAGTTTTCTGCTAATGTGAAATGTGTTGTGCATGAGGCTTGGGGAACATTTAGTTTAAACAGGTTCAGGTGTTTAAAAAGCAGATAACAGAAGTCTTAATTTCTTTCCAATCAGACCCTGTGGACTAGGACTTAAAAAAAACAGGGGAAGTGGATGAGAGAGGAGAGAAACTTCTTTTATTTGTTCTTTTCCCAGGCATATGAAAGCTAGAAACAGAGGATTTGGGGCTGATTGACATGTTTATTCAGACACAGGAAGCTAAAAAACAAACCAAAGAAGCGATTATACAGTTTCAGGCCTTTTTTTCTTTTTTTTTGAAATTCAACTTTAAAAAAGGGGGAAAAAACCAATAAATCAAAGGTAGCCTGTAGCTACTTTCTGTATTCCAAAACAAGAAATATCTTGTGACAGTTTTGTCTTTGTGACGAATTTATCCTTCTGCATGCATGCATGCATTGTGAACTAGGGACTGCAAGAACTGAGATTAAGAAGCAGCTCCACAGAAAATATCTCCCTCCTTGTCATGTTTTTCTAGCATTATGAGCAAGATTCGGAGAAAGACTCACATAGAAAAGTAACAAATGCAGAAGTTTTAGAACAAAATAGTATTTCTGTGGCATCAAATTAACCTGAGGAACAGCCACAAAAAATTACTAAAATCAGGAGTTCAATGAGATTATTTTTTTTTTTTTTTTTTTTATAGCAGCTAGAATGAATTAAAAAAAGTAATTCCTGACTTGCACTAGGATAGTGTAAAATTTATGAGGGGACATAAAGTTCCATGCTTCAAATATAAAATGCAAATGATCTCATGTTAGAAAAGACATTCCTCTGTGCAATGACTATCTTATTATTCTTTATTTTGGGCTTGTGGCTTCCTGTGAAGTATCTGAGTCTGACCACTGGCAAGGAAAGAAAGAAATTATTTTGCCTCATGTCTTCCAGCCCAAATACCTGTGAGTATTCTCTTCCCAAACATTGTTAGCACTCCCTGACCTCCGGTGGCACACCCCATAACATCTCCTCTGTGTTTCCTGTTTTCTGCTGTTTCCATGAAAACCTTGAGCATCTCAGGTGTGAGGGGATGAGGCAGATACTATAAATCAGGAAATCCTGCAGTAGGGAGCATTACTTTACAATACTTGCACGACTGGGGCCTTCACAGTAACACAAATAAAAATCTTATTGACATTTTCAGAAATACCATTCAACATTGAATAAAGTAGGCATTGCTATTAATACTGCCATCGGCCGCCCTCCTATCCTGGCTGTATTGCAGGCACACGCAGCTTGAGAGTAAGAATTTGCAAAAGCAGAAAGGTCTGTAAGCCAGTTTGTTTAAGCTCAGAGTGTGAGCTTTTATAGAGGAAAAAGGAGCCATTTTACTGTTACTTTCCTTCATTCCATCACACTGCATTGCAGAAACCCTCAGACACAGGAAGGACCACACTTGAACTTTCCCCTGCAGACTTCAGGTGCCTGAGCTACTGTAGTGGCTGCTCTGAGGCATAGTTTCTGCAGTCCAGCATGAACTGTGACACTGCTTTCAAGCTCCCACACCCAGCTGAACACGCTGGCTACACCCCTACTCCAGACTTTTGCCAGCCATCAGATATGTGCTGGTTTCCCATCCTCATGTCCTTGCATGTAGGTCTCCACAGAAAGGAAAATCAGGGACTCGGTAGATGCAGCATGCTCTCACCAACTTGAGAGACAGAAAAACAGGTTCAGGTGTTTTGCTTAATTTAAACAATACAGCTTTTACACGATACAGATAAGCTTTTGATACAGCCTGTATCAAAAGGTGTAAGAGAGAGAGATGAGAAACGTGCTTCCTACTAGGTTTCACACATTTCTGTTGAGTTGGTATATTCACCAGATCTGTGCTCCATTTGTCACATGGAGTGAGAAACGGAGGTTTCCCGTGAAGTTTGACTCCTATTTTCATTTCTTCCACATCCTCATTCCAATCTCCTCCCTTGACAAGCTTGTACTAGGTTTCACTCCTCAGGCTGCCCATCCTCAGTTTGGCTCTTTGCCTTTTCCAGCTACTGCTAACTCATTTCACAGTTTTTCAGTTCCCACTGATGCTCACCAATCTTTGTATGCACCAGGCCCTGTCTGCCTGTTCTTTTCCCAACCACAATATCCATTACTTACACACTGGAAATGGTACCATTGTTTTCTCTTTCCTCCCAGATCCCTGTGCAACTGCTACTGACTTTCTCCAGCAAAAACTTCTGTGGAGCTGTGGGGCCTCTTTGATAATGTGTCTGTACCCTGGTGATGCCTCACCCTGATCCACTATTTTCATACCAAGTGAGTAACCAGAGTCATCCTAATTATATGATTCACATTTTAAGCTTCACACATAAGTTGAGTGTGAAGATTCATACAGAAGCTTCATTGGAGAAGTCTGAAGTTTCTTGCATCAAAGTATTCCTTTCCTTCTCTCCCAGTCCAGCTTGTGTCATTACTCCTTTTGAGACTCATGAATTCTTCTTTCACACCACCTGAACACAAGCTGGAAGTCACTCACTGTACATTTACAGGATGGATAGGAAGTAATATCTTGACCTGGAGCTGAGTGGCATAGAATGAGAAAAGATTGAGTTGGGAGAGACTTGTGGAGACCATCACATGGTCCAAACTCCTGTTCAAGGCAGGACTAACTTCAGAGTCAAATTGGGCTGTTCAGGGTCTTCTCCAGACCAGATTGAACATTTCCAGAGATGAAGATTACACAACATCTCTGAGCTTTGTCACATTCAGTCTGAATATTTCTTTCCTAGTGGGAGTTTCCTAGCGGGAAATTCCTAGTAGGAATTTCCTTTATTATGACTTGCAGCTGTTGGTTCTTCTCTTTTCAGCATGCACCATTCAGAAGATTCTGCCTCCACCTTTTCTATAATTCTCTTCAGGTAGATGAGGAGAACATCTCGGACCCCCTACTTGATCTTTTCTCCATGCTGAACAAACCCAGCTGCCTCTTTTCATACATCTTGTGATCCAGGTCCCTGAACATGTAGTGGGGGCCCAAAACTCAACATATGTGAAATAGAGGGCAAAAAGATATCTAATAATTATTTTTTCTTGACCTTTGCTGTTGCTAAAGGAGCCCTATATAGGCCTGGCATTCATCACTGCAAGAATCACTGGATATTCTTCTTCCTTGATAGCCTGTCCCCACTTCCACCTCCTGGCTAAGTTTCAAACTATGATTTTTGCATTTGAATTCCATCAGGAATCCCTGTTCAGCCAAGCTGATCTCCTGCAACACCTCCCTCTTTTCCTGCTGATTGAGATAGAGAAAAGAAGCTTTCAGGAGAGAAGCTACATTCAGATTCTTCCACTGAGAGCACAGAGTTGTCACATCCACACTATGTAGTACTTGGTTTGGGATCTCCTCTGGACCTCCTGTGTCTCTACAGCAGAATTATTGTTTTGTGTATAAGCTTAGCTTCTTTTTTAATTCCCCAGTTCAAATAATCTGAAATAATGTGGGGTCTGTACACAACAGTGGGGGTATTTTGTTTGAAATTGAGAGTATATATGGTATTGACTGGGTGAAGGTGTTCCTCAGGAGATTTGAGACATGTCATGGTTTAGGCCAAATTGGCCCATGACAGAAACAGAAGCTCTCCCCCCACTTTCTCACTCCAGGAGAAAAAGGTGAAGAGATAAAGAGATTTATGAGTTTAGAACGTGCTAAACTACTTTAATGAAATATTAATAGTAAAATTAAAAAGGAAATAATGAAATAGATACAATATATACAAAACCATATCAAACTCCCAGGATGATGTTAACTGGCAGGCACTGGGGAAGTCCTAGACTGGACTCAGTGACGGATGGGAACTGGATTCCTGCTCTGGAGTCAGGAACACGCAGATCGGGATCAAAGGCAGATAGACAGGCAGAGTCATCCTCAGATGCCAGCCACTGAAGAAAGAGGCTTGCCCTTTGATCCCTCAGCTTTTATACTGAGCATGGGGTAGATGGAATACCCTGTTAGTCAGGTTTGGGTCACCTGCCTTGTCCACTCCTCCCCACAGGTGCGGCCACTCTACACTTTTCCGTTTGTGATCCTCCAAAAGGGCAAATAATGAAATTAGGTGACCTTGGTTGTTATAGCAATAAGTATAAGCAGGAACCGCTCTGCATACAATTCCTTGGCATGAAGTACAAACATTGGTCTTATCACTCTGAGAATGAAGAGTTTTCTCCACAACATGCTATTAATTCCAGAGAGTTAGAAGAGGCCTAGCTCAGATGTAAAATGAAAAGAAAGTTGGTTCTGTTTTAGCTCAAAGCAGGACATTCCACTCCTTATTCCATACCATTTGCATCATGCTCAGATCACTGATACTTTTATTCATGAAATCTAAACACGTATAGATAGACAGATACATACAGGTCACTCAATTATGATTTATCTTTATATACAAAAGTTTGTTAAGTACATTTCACAGCAGATTCTCAAGGTAAGAAATATGGCATGGAATTCATTGCTATTCATGCCCTTGGGTAGCATGTTCATCTCTAAGACTTCTGCTGGATGCCACTTGATGAATCTGGCTTAGGTTTCATCATTGCTGTGTTATCCTGAAAAACACTTATAGGACACTCAGACCAGGACAGAACACTCTTAGAAGATAGGAACACCTGGTACAGACCCATTCCTGATAGAAATAGTTCCTGAAATAAACAGGCAGCTGAACCTCACAGCTTATTACCTTGGAATAAGCTAAATGAAGCAGTCAAAAACAGAGCAAGATGAATATCAATGAAATAATGTGGATGATCCAAGCTCTACGACTCACGTTCAGACTCTGAGACTTTTATTTAGCAGAATAAATACAGAAGAGAGAATTTCTTGGCTTGTTCTGGTATATAGAAGCACCCTGGCACAGAGCAGAAGGAAGCAGCAATAATCAGAAGGTCCTATATTTAGGTGTTATAACAGCTTCATCATCTAGAGAAAGAAAGTGGCTGAAGAATGTTCAAAGTTGTCTGGTATGCACTGAGAGTACAGCTGCTAAAAGGCATCAAGCCACTGGGGAGCATGTGGGAACTGAACATTTTGTGAAGGCATGTAATTCTGCTACAACTGAAGCAATTTCCACAGGAGTAAAATAGTCATCTCTAGCATAAATGGTGTTCCTGACTAATGTGATGTCTTTTCTCCAAAACAAGAGGGGTAATTCTAAGAAATGGGTGAAGTTCTAAACATAAGAGGACTGATGGGTTTTTCCCTGAGTCATAGTGACTGCTGGTCTTGGATGAATCAAGAAATTTTAGACAGAATGGTTAGAATTTAACTTCACTCTAATTTTGCTTTAGCTTTGCCAAATTCTTCTTAGAACATGTTTCTGATCATGCTTATCTTGCAAAGTACATTTTCCCATGAGTTATATTTCCCATAATTGTATTTCATTTATGATTACTGTGTTTTTTCCAGTAAGTAAAGTCTCAGAAAGTATTCGTATACAGAAATTAATATAGAAAATAAATCAAAATGTAATGGTAAAGCCACACATAACTATTGTGAACTATTTAGTATTATTATACGTACGAAGCATATTTCCTGACTAGCTGAAACCAGATGAAACTATCTGCGTTCTTTCAGCTTATGAATAATGGTCAATAATAGGTCCAGGAAATATATTTTGTCAGTCATGATATTTCATTCAATCCTAATTCACAAGAGTGAACTTTCTCAAATTTACTGCTGACTTTACAGGAAAGAAATGCCATTTTTTTTCTTTTTCTATGGTTTCAGTTTCATCTCTTCTTTAGAATTTTCATTTAGAAAAGTAAGTAAAGTGACTCATTAATTCAGTTAGAAAGACCAAATTAGATGCATCGACACAGAAATATGAATATGATGATCAATATATGTAGCAAGGCATAGCTCATCATATTTTACCTTTAAATGCACACAGATATAATGAATTTCAGTGATAGCTGCACATATACCAGGGCAAAACTTCTATTTTTGCTTCTTGTTTTGGTGCATAGCAAGATTTATTGTTCCTTAATATTTGCATTGATTTTGAACTCATCAATATTTAATTTCTTAGTTAATATATATTGATTTCTGACAACAGAGATCAACTTCTGCTTCTTACTTGATATCTGGATTCAAATGAGGGTTCCCAAAAAAAAGGAAAGAGCAAGACAAAAAAAAATAATAAGCACAAAATCGTTGTGGTGTAAAATTAAACAGAAAAAACTATTCACAGCAGATCCCTGGAGAAAACAAAGCTTGTATAAGTCTTATGAAGAAAGACAGAATCCACTAAGATCATGTAAGACACTGTACAGAAGAAAGCAGAAGGCATCACAGCATGTTTTTAAATTTAGACATTTTTGGAACCTGGAATATTCACTTTCTGGAAGAATTTCTTCAGAAGATGATGACATTAATGACAACTGAGATGAAGAGGGAAAGCTGTGCTTAGGATTCATCTCCTGTATCCGTGCATCCATCTTAGATGCTTAGGGACAAAACACTGTTCTGTGGTGCCTGCTTTCTCCTCATTAATCATAGAAGGAAAATAGTATGAAGTTAGTTGCCTGCGGTTAGCTGGGATTAATCCCAATCTGTGGTTACCCAGGCAGTAAATTTTAATATAAAAATGAATGTAAGAAAGCAATGGAACCCATTGAGGTTGGATGTCAGGAAAAATTTCTTCACGGAAAGGGCTATCAAGCATTGGAATGGGCTGCCCAGGGACGCGGTTGAGGCACCATCCCCGGAGATATTCAAAAGACGAGTTGACATGGTGCTCGGGGATATGGTTTAGTGTTGGTTGGTGGTGTGTGGGTATGGTGGTGGGCTTTTTTGTTTTTTGTTTTTTTTTTTTGTTTGTTGTTGTTGTTGTTTGTTTGTAGTTGTTTTGGGTTTTTTTACAGTTGGACTAGATGATCCTAAAGGTCCCTTCTGTGATTCTGTGAACACAAGTTTTCCTGTCTGGTGGTTTTGATCATGTTAAAAACATGTTTGTGCTATATATATATCTATGTACATATACTTTCTGTTTATCTTCAAATTGCTTTGAACTGCTAGTGACTGACTAGTTGCCTCATCTTCAGATGAACCCATGCCCGTAATGACCAAATAACAAAAAAAACCCCAAAACCACCCAACTGGTTTCATCCTTCTGCTCCTAATTTTCAGCCAGGATGGTAGACTGTGAATGGCAGTCAAATGATTGATCACCATCAGGCCCTGAAAGCTCCTTCAAGCCTAGAGAAGCCTTCTATGGGCAGTGAATTGCAAAAACATAAACAAAAAGGTACTGTATTGATCTTTGTTTTTCAGCTGCAGTCAAAGCAGAAGCATTATACATATTTTTGCTCCCTTTTAAATGCTTAGGAGAAAAAAAATACCCTGTCATTTGTGAGTGATAGCTGTGACTAGTACTGACTACTGAATATTGACCATTGCATAGAAGCCTTGGGGTTTCACATAGTGCAAAGAAGCAGAACTTTAATTCCCATAATTGTGTTCCACTCCTGTCGCTTGTGTACTCCAGAACAGGCCTTTTTGGAAATGCTGCTGTTCAGTGCAGACAATATCACCAGGACTGAGATCTGAGTTTTCTGGTTTGTGTTAAGGATTATGCCATTGAGCTTCTCATGAATCACCATTTCCTGACTTAGGTCTCTAGTTGTAGATAAATGAGAAGGTATAGCCCATAAGAAGTAGACAAAGACTAGTAAGAAGTTGAATACAAGGTCAACCCAAATGAATCAGAGCGATAATAATCCCCCAGATCAATCTGACTGTGCATAGATGGGTTGCTGGGTTGACATAATGCAATCATAGTCAGCTAAAACACCAGCAATGCCTTGTTGGCTTCTGCCAGACTACGCAGAACAGATACCCACAATGGGAAGATTTCACAGAATCATAGTCTTCTCGGTTGTAAGGAATATCATGAGGCTACCTAGTCTCACTTGAAGTGGGTCTGTTGCCAACAGGAGATCAGGTCAATCGTGGCTATGTTTAGCCTACTATTGAAAATCTCCAAGGACAGCAATTGTGCAATCTGCCTGGGTAATTTGTTGCAGTGTTGTGTTATCCTCCTAATAAAAATGTTTTCCTAAGATTTCCTAGAAGTGGAAGATTTGATTTGTTACATTTACTTAGTCTTAACGTGCCAGATCCAGAAAAGGCTAGTAGTACTGTAAGTGGGATGTGGGTGAACTTTAGCTACCTAAATAAAAAATTATGTTTACTCTTGCAAGAGAATTGACAGTGAAAAGGGCAGCGTTATCTCCCTTTACAGTGCCTGCATTGAAAAGTGTATTTCAAATGAAGGTGCAGATCTATTTTCCAGGGCAAACTTAGGCCTATGAACCCCACACCTAAAGGTGGGAATATGTCACCTTTAAACAAGGGGCTTTAGAAGCAAGATCTCAAGACTCATTCTTCGTCTCAGTATTTCCTGGAATTATTTTAGGTTGTTACATATTCAGGATGCTTTTACTGAGTCCTAAAATGTGGTTTGGGACTCCAATCCATGGGCCACCACACCTAAAAAATTTATCATATTTTATTGGCTGTCATGTAATCACTTCACTGAGGTACAACGGAGGAAAACAAATTTAATCCCAAATTCAGCTCAGCATTTTCCATGGGAAGGCAGTTGTGAAAAGGGATGCCAAGATTTTAATGAATATAATAAAAACTTTAAATAAAAGCTAGGCATGTCTTCCACAGGGACAGGTCATGGAATTTAATTAACAGTCATATGCTTTGAGATCCTTTGACACGAAGCCCTGTGTAACTGCAAATTAGAATGATTTCTTTATAAAACATAATCAGTGAAAATCATTCCTTACCTAATTTTGGTAGGGTTATTCAGGGAATAAATTCTGCTGAATGTAAACGTAGTTATTACATTGGCATTAGAAGAAAAATAAACTTTCCCTTGCAAACTTCAAAGAATACTACAGTCTAAGTACCCTTGACAAAGACTGCACAAGTCTATCACCTATAGTTTTTACAGGTTATCCACAGCTTTTCCATCTTAAAATAAATGATAAAGAAATTAGCATTATCTTTTAATTATTTTTTCCATTTTGTAGTATATTTTCCATAGTGTTCAAACAGCTGAGAAGGAATGTAGCACATGGATAGCTGTAAAGTATATGGCATTTCATTGAGTAATCTTCTGTCTTGCTCCTATTTGAATTCGTTATAACTTTTTTATTGTCATAAATAGGTGTCCTAAGCTTATTCTATGTATTGTTAAATTTGACTGGGGGGCGAGGGATGTAGGTTGGGTAAGAACTAGTGCATCTGAGTTTCAAATTTTCTTTTGAAAATACTTAACAGTTTACTTGGAATTTTGTTGAATTCTGTTCCTGTAAAACCAATTTACCATGAAAGAGAATACTTTATCTGATCAGAATAAGTAAGAATATCCTTGTTGTTTCTGTTACAGTGAATATTTAAAGACATTCTGAGAGAATAAAAATGCACAAGAACTATGAGCACAGGGAAACAAGTCACTAATAATTACACTGAGCATGGTTTGAGAATACAGGAAATTACCTGTGTCTGTTCACCCCAGGCAGTAACTACCTTTCTACACTTTCCCATTCTCCCTTCCTTCCAACTCCACAAGTACCAACTGCTCTCTCATTTGGATACCTCTCATCTAAAACCATTCTATGATTCTATGATAAAACATATCTCAGTAAACTGTGCATTAGTTTTTAAATTCCCAATTTCTACTGCAGATCTGGAAAGGGAACTTGTCCATCTGAAAGTCTGTCACATTCTTCCATACAAGATGGACTAATAAAAATGTTACCTCTGCCTACAAATATTGTTCTGATATTCTCCTAAATGTCTGTAGAGATGTAAATATATGCACTTGCATATTCAGCAAATGCACAAGAAAATCCTTATTTTTGGCAAATACCACTTCACAACTCCGTGTATCACTTTAACTTAATAAAGTAATCATGGAAAAAAGAAATCTACTAGAAACCCTTAAAATAATGTTAAGCATTGTGTTACGTTGAAGCAAGGAGCAAGGGGTAACTGTATAAAACCCTTACTGAACAGGAACCTTGATAGTCCTTCTAGCTGTGTAGCAGAGAGTAAGGGAAGCAGGTTACACTCTTATTTATTTCTGCAATTAATCATTTATAAGAGTCACTTATATGTAACAGATTTTCATTAAGTGAAACTTTACTGTTGTCCAATACTGGTGAATAATTTCATATTATTGTTAATTCATCAATTCATTGATTGAACTTCAGTTATCTTAGTCTGGAGGACTGCATTATTCAAATTTATTTAGTTTAATTACAATGATAGAAATTTAACCTGATTTTGATAGATTTTGATTTTTTAATATTCAGCTATTAAACCCATAGCAAGGACAAGCTATCTGTGGAATTTTTTTCATTCCAAATTGTAATAAGGATGACCAAACCAAGAAAGCAAAACATGAAGCTAGGCAATAATTTTTTACTCTCCTTTGTTTTGCTTCAAAGCCTCCATACTCTAAACACCAGAAATGGAAAATTATATCCTTAGATAATGAAATAATGTCTGAATAATCAAGAATTAATATCAAATCATCTTTTATTACTTGGGTTTAGAAAAAAAAACACCTAAAACATGCAAATATCCATGATTGGATTCATCATAATTAAATTCTTTTTGGCTAAGAGTTAAATGTTTAATGGGAGTTACCTATAATAGTAGGGAGAAATAAGAATCTTCATATAGCATTTTATCTTATAGTATCTAACATGAAGGTGTTCTTGTCTCTATTAGCTGTCAAGGGAGGCCACATAATGAGTTCAGACTAGGTATTTAACTTTTTTACAGAAGTTGGGCAAGGTGGAATCCATGTTTAATTTACATAATTCCCGAGAATTTTTTAGCTTTTTACATTCATAGAATCGTCTGGGTTGGAAGGGACCTTAAAGATCATCTAGTCTAACCATCAACCTAACTCTGACAAAAAAAAAATAAATAAGAAATAAGCAATTAAAAAAAAAATTTAGTTTGAAATCTTAGCAAAGCTATCTCTCCTGCAAGTTTTCAGTATTTCTAGTTTCAACTCTGGATCAAAATCTTCTTAGATAATGAAATTAAATGCCTATTTCTACTTATATATTACAAGAAAAATGCAAGGCACTTTAAAACCCATCACCGAGCAGCATGAGAAATCTTAATATACCAGTTCAATGGGAACTAAGAACTGACTAAAACCAGAAAAAGCTGACCCTTGAGCTGAATTTGTGATTAAGTCGACTGCCACATGCATACAGTCAAAACACTTGCCACTGGCCTTTTCCACATTGCAGAAAAGCCTATGATTATCAATAAATGGAACACAGCACTTTTCACCATGGCTGGTCCAGGCCACAATAAGCATAAGGACTCCCAGGGGTTTCAGTGGGAGCAGGCACCCACTGCAACCACTGTGTTCCCTTGCCCAGAACTGAAGACTTTTCATGGATTTCACTTAATGGGTTTTGTAGTGAGCCACAAAATACAAGCTTAATTGCACATCTGGAACCAGCAGAAGCTGCAAAACAGACTAAAAAGTTATCAGGATTTTCTTTAAATTTTGGATTAGGACAAAGTTTCAGGCAGTTTCCTCTGGGCTGCTTTACCAGCAAGCTAATGAAAAATTATTACTAGCCAAATTGTTCTTGATATTCTCTTAAAAATTCCTGTTCAGAGGCAGTTTCCTTGAAAAAAAGTAACTTACATTATTTCTTTCCTAGTAAGAAAATGTCATCTTAGCAAAAAACCCTGAACAGAGCTTATGTTATGTGCAAATATTAACATGCTTTTAAATTGGTTTATGGAGGATTAGGGTAACCAATTGAAGTAATGGGGGAAAAAGATCAAATGTAAATTGGTTGAAATAACTGAAACTTCTGTAATTCATAAAGAGCAAAAAAAACCCATAGTATATGGTAGTTACAAGGAATATTAACTGTTTTCCCATGTTGGCAGAAATATAACTAATACATTAAATTACAAGCCAGAATACAAATTCACGGCAACTGAGATTAGAGTCAGGAGCAACAACAGAGCAGTATTTCACTATCTGACATCTTATGCTAATATACACTTTGCATTTAAATGCTGTCGTTGCTTGCCTGCCTGTTCTTTCCTTCCTATCAGGATGCAAGTAACTTTTTCTGACAAACAACACTGATGATAGAAGCTATGGCCCACAGCGAGCCATCTTAAGGAAGCTCTGCCAGCCATTGAGCTCAGACCAGCTCAGACTATGGTCTTTCTTCATTTACCAATTCTAAACCATTTCTTTCCTGCAGGCATGTAGCAGAGAACAGCTACTGTCTTCATCTTCATCTGGAGACCATGAATAGTTTCTTCTGGATCGCATTTAATCTGTCACTGCTCAATTCATCTCAGTAGCAGAAGTCCTGCCTACATCCCAAGCCTTCTTTGCACAGATATTCTAGCAGAAACCACAGGGGTGGGCTGTATTTTACTTTTTAGTAAGTCTTGAAAGCAGTCAGACCTCTGAAATCCAGAGGCTCAAGAAGTGGGCCCATGTGAATCTCATGAGGTAGAAGGCCAAGTGCAGAGTCCTACACCTGGGTCACACCAGGGTCCTACCCTGGTCTCAATACGGGCTGGGGGATGAAGAGCGGCCCTGTGGAGAAGGATTTGGAGATACTAGTGGATGAAAAATTTGACATGAGCTGACAGTGTGTGCTTACAGCTCAGAAAGCCAACAGTATCTTGGGCTACATCAAAAGAAGTGTGGCCAACAGGTCAAGGGAAGTGATTCTGCCCCTCTACTCTGCTCTCGTGAGACCCCATCTGGTGTACTGTGTCCAGCTTTGGAGTCCTCAGCACAGGAAGGACATGGACCTGTTGGAACGGGTCCAGAGGAGTGCCATGAAGATGATCAGATGGGTGGAACACGTCTCCTGTGAGGAAAGGCTGAGAGACTTTGGGGTTGTTCAGCTTGGAGAAGAGAATGCTCTGGGGAGACCTTATTGCAGCCTTTCAGTAATGGAAGGGGGCCTACAGGAAAAATGGGGGCAGACTTTTTAGTAGGGCCTGTTGCAACAGGACAAGGGATAATGGCTTTAAACAAAAGGAGCATAGATTTAGACTAGATAGAAGGAATAAATTTTTTGCAATGACAGGTGGTGAAATGCTCCACAGGTTGCCCAGAGAGGTAGTAGATGCCCCATCCCTGGAAACATCCAGGGTCATGTAGGGGCTCTGAGCAACCTGATCTAGTTGAAGATGTTCCTGCTTATTGCAGAGGTGTTGAACTAGATGACCTTTAAAGATCCCTTCCAATCCAAACTATTCTATGACTCTGAAGAAAACAGACCTGCTAGAGTAAAAGTAAACTGTAACCCAAATCCAAAATAAATAAATAAATACACATATATATTCATATATGCAAAATAAATAAAAGTTTAAAGAAATTCTTAAATATGTAACCTGTGCAGATAATTGCAATATATATTTTCCCTCTTGATGGATGGACTGTCAAGTCTTCAGTGAACAGGACAAGTGTGTGCAATTGAAGACATAATTTGTCCCTTAGGGTAATAGCTGTTGTATAAAGACAGAATCAGGCAGTGCTCTGATTAGACATATTTCAAATTGGCTATGTTTGTGCCCATTAACAGCTGGAGGAAGAAGGGAGTCTTAATTAGTGAGAGTGTTGGAGATTTTTAAAAATAAAGGTTGGAAACCTCAGTGGCTGACTGAATAAATTGGGAATTAAAATCATGTTGTGTTCTGCTGCTCTCTACTTGTGAATAACCCATGTCGTGGGAAAGACAGTAAAAGAGCCCTGTAAAAGAACTGGCATTTGGACCATGATTAAGTGTAAACTAGACCAGATGTTCACTTCCCCATTCCCTTCACCAGCTCCCAAGAGATTTGGTTCCAAATACTGGGATTATCACAGAAGCAGATAAAACTATCAGATGAGCATTGTCTTGAGTGTCAGGAACCTTCAAGATACAAAATTTGGAAAATTGCCTCTACCAGGTGCTGAAACTACACAAGAGCTGAATTCCTATGAGATTTTGGCAACCTTGAAGTTGTGATGCTTCTTCCTGCCTGGGGTTCAGCTCAGAAACAAGTCAGTGGCTGTAGGGTTGGATAAGCAGAAAAAAATGCAACCTCCTTCTTCCCCCAAGGTTCAAGTACAAAAATAGCTTACCCTAGACTAGTAGGTACCCAAAACGCAGGAAGACAAACAGGACTTTAAAAGACAGAGGAAAAACTGATAAAAGATTTATAAAGTTTTGTCTTCCTGTTGCTACCCACTTCTCTATTACATTTCTCCCAGTTACATTCTAAAAATGGGCTCTGAAACTCTGTCTTCTATTTATAACCTTAGCAAAGAAGTTAGAATGTTTCCCTAATAGCATTCTAATTAATTCCTTGATTACCTGCAAAGTGTCCTGCTCTAGGAGATACTGCAGTGATCTAAGCAATAAGATTTTCCAATGTCAGGTATTGGTAACTTCAGGATAAAAGCAAAGTGCCTTCTATAAAAATATTTCATGCTTCAGGTAAATAAATGTTTATACAAGGCATTTCACAGCAGATGAGGGTCTAGATATTTATTGAGAGCAGAAAGAGGAGGCTTAGTCCAAGATACAAAGCAGATAAAGAGGGCACAGCAATGTAACTCTTCTGAGCCACCAGGGACCAACAGTGCCTTCAGTGCCAATTAACTTAGAATCATAGAATCATAGAATGGTTAGAGTTGGAAGGGACCTCAAGGATCATCGAGTTCCAACCCCCCTGCCATGGGCAGGGACACCTCCACTAGAGCAGGTTGCTCAAGGCTCCATCCAGCCTGGCCTTGAACACCTCCAGGGATGGGGCATCCACGACTTCCCTGGGCAACCTGTTCCAGTACCTCACCACTCTCACAGTAAAGAATTTCTTCCTGAGATCTAATCTGAATCTTAACTCGGAACAATACAGTTGAAGTTGACAGTCACCCATAGTACAACAGGATAACTTCCATTAATTTTGCCAGGAACAGGAGAGGATGAAAGGTTACATTTTCTCAGGATCATGTGCAATGTACAACAGAGAGAGAAAAGTCAACTTAGCTAAAATAGAAGCTGCCCTTATTGCCATTAATGTCTCCACAAAACTGTATTTCCTATGCTTTGAAATTCCATAGTTTTTAGTAAGTGTAGTAAGTGCCTTTTTCTTTTTCTTTTTTTTTTCCAACATGCTATAACCTAGGAGAAAAAATGGAAAATCTGTCCAGAAAGATTACTGGACAGGCTGCTTACCCCATAGAACTTCCCTGTATGTCATGTCAGAGAGGATTGCCTGGCTTGTAAGACTAACAATTTGAAGAATTTACAGTAAAATGTATAGGCAAGCCAACATCTTATAGCTTGGCATTTTGAGCAGCTTTATACTTTTGCAAAAACACCTTTATTAACAAGAATTCTGAATTTGTTAAACAGTTGCAGCCTTTCTGCTGGTTTTGAGCTGAGACTTAAGTGCACTTTTACCAGACTTTGTGGGTCAATTTCGCAAAAGACAAAGATGAAGTTTTGTATTCCTTTTGTTAGGTGGCACCTATTTATGACAGTGATCCAGTCAAGAATTATCGGGAAAGAGTGCCACACATTTTGAAATTTTACCCATACATTCAATAATAGAAGTGATGTGTCAACCCTCAGAAAGAAAGATTTCCTGCTCATTTTGCATTAGGACAAGGTTTGTATCCCATTTCCCACATGACAAGATCAGGACCATGTAGATAAAGTGCAGCTCTGGCATCCAGATGAAGACAAAGAGACTCAGAAACCTACATGGAAAGTTTAAGATCTGCTTCAATGAAGCCAGCAGCGTTTCAGCTCAGCTACTATGTCTTCCAGAAGAACAAACAGTACTTCTGCAGTGCTGCTTGGAGTAGGACCAGCAAGATTAACCTTTAGCAAAGCAGATTAAAAGTTTCTTTAATACCAGTCTAAAGTTGGACTAACCAAAAAATTATGGAAAATTTACTTCTTTGGATTAAAAAAAAAAAGTAGCATAAACATCTATTAGGGTTTATCTACACATATTTATAATTCTTTACTGCAAACAAAGGTCCTAAGGCAATTTTTCTGCTATCCTATGATAATTTTTTTACATGGTCATTACTGTTAGGTTGTGTGATTTGCTATTCATCCCCACACATGAAGGAGCAGAGGGGCACACTGGCAGGTAGGGGAGCTCCAGTCACCTCCTCAGACCACTGGACACCTATCACCATGGAAGGGGTCACTGCCTACAGATGTGTGGCATCATTATGGGATGCAGGGGAAGAGGATTTGTGGATTGTATAGAAGTTATAAGAAATCTGTTGAATACTTTGAATTTAACATCAGATTTAGGGCATCTCCATTAAAAATGGCTCCTAACAGCTTGAATTTATTGTGTCTTCTCCCTGGAATTTGTTAAACAACTCAGTCTGTTGCTAGCCCTCATGATCTTATCTCAGAGGTTCTGCAGTTTCATGTTTTTATTTGAACCACGCTACAAGAGCTACAAAATTACAGCAGAAGCTCAGTTTTTGGTTAAAATTGCATGAAGCCAACTTCATCCTTCCAGCCTGAAAATACAAATGAAGAAGTTACAGAATTCAGAAAACAAAAGAAGGTCCTGAGGATGTTTATTACCTTCTGAAAACTTAAAATTCCAAAGTCACTGACGAGTCTGGCACACTTGGGACTGGTGATACAGTATCTATCTCTTCATTTTAAGTGTCAAACTTATTTTGAGCATCTGGCCATTTTTTTCACTAAATTTCCAGGAGCTTGTAACCACTGAGATTTGTAACCACTGCTGAGAATTGATGCCTCAGTGAAAATCTTCAGTTCTGCATAATGAAAATAGGACAACACTGGAATCTGTGGAATGAGATTGCAACATTTATAAACCTATTATTTAGGACTGTTATTCTTTGTGATTGATAGTCTATTTACTTAATTAAATAGGCCTGCAGGCTTTATCTCACTTAACCTTACTCTGACACACTGTAGTGCCAACTTCTATTGCTTCCTCAGAGTAATAACCTTGCTGGTTTCTCTATTCAAACAGCAGTGCTCTGTCTTATATGGGTTTTCATGTGGGATTCATCCCTGCCTTTAAGGCTTTACAGAAATGGGCTACCAGGGAGTACTTACTGGAGTCGTGTGCCTTTTAAATGGCTACTTAGACTATCCTAAGGAAAGCAGCTCTATGATAATCAGAATTACGACATGTACAACACAGGCAAGAGAGATTTTCAAATACACTAAAGACCAGCCAGAGGCCTGAAACTTTCCCAGGAAAACATCAGCAACAATTAGATGCCTGACAGACACAGTAACCACTGAAGATCCTCTTCAGTCTTATCTTAAATTGCCTTCTAATTTTCTACTTTAGAGGTTGGTAAAGGTCTGCTTCCTTGTGAGTCAAACTTTAGATTCAACTGAAACAACTTTTTTATTATTCTCCAGATGGAAATACTTGTCATTGTTTACTTCTAAAAATAGATAACACCCACCACATTCTCTCTGGGAAGAAGTACATAGAATGAATACACAAAATTGGTTAACATAACATAATGAACTGCAGCATAAAAGGAGATGCATCCTGTTGCTGACTCCTCAAGCCAGAGGTCAAGTGTACACATGGGAGAAAATGAAAACTAAAGACTAGTCCTCAAACTAGTCCCTCAGAGTGAAGTGGGAATTGGAACGTTACCGAACGTCCAGTTTAGTTACCATAAGAAAGAACAGAAGAGTACTCCTCACTGGTGTATGACAGAGGGTGTAAGCACACACTAAGCCCCAAAATTTCCCTGACACTGAGAATTAAACCGAAAAATTAAGAAGCCAGACTTGCAGTTCGGATTTTAAAGAATGTCTCCGATTGTGTGTCCTTGCATATTTTATAAAACAAAAAGGGCCCCAAGTGTTAGACAAGAGTCTTTTTGCTAAGATCTATGGTCGATACTAGGTTTATCATGGACATATATCACAAAGTACTCAAGTTTTTTATGTCCCGGAGTCTGAAGAATAATCTAAAATCCATTATATTTTCCCAACTGTAGTACAGAAGCCAAAGGCAAACTGAAGCTGAGTGAATTTCCGCGATAGCTCACCTAGGGCTGGTGGTCTTGCATGACAGATCTGCTGCATTCCTGCTATTTTCAATGCACAAGACCTCTCTTCATCTCATCTTCATTCCCCAGAGCAGGAACTATATTATTTATAACAACTATTCGTGTCAGAATTATACTACTGTCCAGAGGCACCAGAGGAAGAAAAAGCAAGAAGAAAATATAGTATTTGACAAAAAGAATGAAAGAGTTGAATCTTGAGCTGCATCAAAAGCCTGAATGAAAAGCAAAGATAAACTGCAGGAGCCACAGCTGGCACTTGCATGGCAGCTGCTGGGAGGCACCGAGCGACTCCAAGTATCATTAAATGTACTTAAGTGAAACAGAAACTGAACTCCACCAAAAACTGAACCTAAAAGAGAGCAAGATTTAGACCATCTTAATGCCCAACTGGTCCAAATTACATGGGGTAAAGCTTCTTGTAAGAGTACTCTTGCATTACTCTTACATTCTTATAATGGGCTTGACTCTTGACCAAGGAATAAGTGCCACTTCAGCAAGTCAGACCAAGGCGTAGCAGGGGCCAGGTCAGCTGTTTTCCCTCTGTTTAGCATGTAGGGAAAGCTGGGGACCATTACTATGCGACATCTCTGACTGAGCTATCAGCTTTACTTGGTCTCATTATTGTCTCATTATTGTAAAAACCTGCTGAGTTACTGGATAGCTATTGCTGACATCAGCACAAAAAGCTGTATTTGGTTATTCTTACCCCAAAGAGCCCTGCAGAGTCTGAACATCTGTGAATATGTATGTTGTGGTTTCTGTTCTTCCTTATGCATCACCTAGAGAAGCCCTACAGGACTCTATAACTGGAAGGTAATGAACCTGTCGCTCACACCTACAAGACTTACTGACAGAAGGGGGTATCACAGAATGCACAGCCTGAGCTGCTGAGTTTCGGTCCCTATGGAGGCACCTCCAGAAGGAGAAACCCTAGCTCAGCTCTGTCTGCATGGTTGGCAGCCAGGAAGGCACTCCTTTTCCTTAGCCTGAGCACCAGTCAGTGTGAAACCGAAACACAGAAATGTTGAGACTCAAAGCAAAATGCCAACACCAGCATTAGGTGTCTGTATGAGATGTTTGCCCAACAGAGCCACACACTGCATCACAGAAAGTGGAGAAGTAATCAGTACAGCCAAGGCAGCCTCAAAGCACTTCAGCACATTGCTTCCAAATTCCAGTTTTGGGCCCCTTACCACAAAAAAGACATTGAGGTGCTGGAGCAGGTCCAGAGAAGGGCAAAGAAGCTGGTGAGGGGTCTGGAGAGTGAGTCTTATGAGGAGCGGCTGAGGGAGCTGGGGTTGTTCAGTCTGAAGAAGAGGAGGCTGAGGGGAGACCTTATCACGCTCTATAACTACCTGAAGGGGGGTGTAGAGAAGCGGGGGTCGGTCTTGTCTCCCAAGTCACAGGAGATAAGACAAGGAGAAATGGCCTCAAGTTGTGCCAGGGGAGGTTTTAGGATATTAGGAAAAATTTCTTCACCGAAAGGGTTTTCCAGCATTGGAATAGGCTGCCCAGGGAAGTGGTTGAGGCACCATCCCTGGAGGTGTTCAAAAGACGGGTTGACATGGTCCTCAGGAATATGGTTTAGTGATTTTTTATTGCTTATTTCTAATTTTTTTTTTTTTTGTCAGAGTTGGGTTGATGGTTGGACTAGATGATCTTTAAGGTCCCTTCCAACCTAGACGATTCTATGATTCTAAATTACCTTGGAGCAAAGTCTCAGGTGTAAGCAAGTACATCATGTTCACAGGGGCTTTGCTGATGTAACCTGGTGATAACTGCTGGAGCTCAGCTATTGCTATGCCGTATAAACACAGGGGGCCCTCTACACAGCCAGTTTACGGCATCCATTACACAAAGAGCCTAATGCAGGAGGTTTGGTGGTTGTACAAGGGACAGACAAGCCTTTCCCCAGACAGGCGGCCAACTCCAAACCTTACTCACACTGGTGTGTATGAAATTCAGGGTCATTCTTACCATTACCACAACCAAGGCAGTCATTCTGACACTAACAAATCACCTCATTTGCATGGACACTGGTCAATGTGTTACCCTAGGTTCCCTGAAAAAGGTGTAAACTTGAGTAATAGTTAAACTGTTTGCTTCTTTTCAGTTCTCAGCTCTAAAGGTGACAATTAAAAAGACAGAAGGGCATTAAAAAGATGTTGGTTTAGGCTGGTTGCAGTGAGAATTTGTTATTAGTTATAAAGCTTTCCAAAAGGCTGCTGGAAATGATTCCCCAACAAAATGCCAGAAGCTTCTTGAAATTACCAAATAAGTCATAGATGACCAGGACTTTAAATTACGCACAGATACATTTTGTACCTAAGTCTTTTTGGGTTTCCTTTGCATTTAAATTTAGATTCCATTATACCTTTGTATACATTTTAATGACTACATAGATTTTGTAACAGCTTTCTCAGACTCATGAGCCGGAGGTTAAATACACAAATTTGCTTCAAACAACCATACTGTAATAGACCATGGAGATGAAAAAGACCTATTAGTTCGCCTACTCCATTTTCTTGGCTACTACAAAATTGTTCCCTAGAGTGTATTTTGCAATACTTTGTCCAGACTACTTTTATTTGACCGAAGAGCTGAGCAGCTGACCACTGCTACTCCTGGGATATTTCACCGCAGCTTAATGAACTTCACATTTAGGAAGTGTTTTTCCAGACATTCAGTCTTGTAGGTTTTATTTCCTTTTTTATAATGTCTGTTTATAACATAGCTCTCATAACTAATTGAAAAGTTTACCTAAATTATCCTCTTACTAAATGTGAAAAGCATTTCAAAGTGGTTAAACAGCATGTTTCCTCCTGCCACAAACTTGCCAAAAATTACATTTTCCTTTTCAGTGACTGGCCTATAAAAAAGATAAGAATCTACTGTTACCAGCAATTTTGGAGCAATTTTTTTGGCTGAAAGAAGAGTGCATAAGTTTTTCAGATATATCTGATGGCCAGAAACTCAAAGAAAAAACAAACCTCAGGCACCTAAAGTAGCATTTAGGGAGAAAATAGTCAGGAAAGTCCTAACTGGAAATCCTGAAAGCTTCTGCTCAGCTGCTGTGTAAATCTGAAGCCACAATCTTTGCAGCAATATCTCTTCCAGCCTAAAATGTCTCTTCCTGCCTGAGAAAATCCTGAAGTAGAACTGTCAGTTTAATTTGAGGTCTGAATTTTCTCAAAATTGAAGGGTGTTTGGATCTAGGATTTTAGTTCGTATTTATCCGTAAAACTAGAGAAAAGTTTTATACTTTGTTTATATTTTCAGTAATTAAGTCTCTGTATTTCTTAAACTATCACCTACAGCTTCTCTCTTATTTCGGACATGGCACATTAAAAAAGGTAGATAAGGGCAGGAGTGAGTGCAGACAATCCCTTCTACTTTGCAAAATTCATTGTGTGATATTGTCCAGCAGAATACATGTTTAAAGCCAATAGTGTGGGAAAAAATATAAATATTTATATGAATTTTTGTGTATATATATATATAAAAATATATGCAAAAAAACCAAACCAAACAAAGATTGCTGCTTTCTGGGCTACTTTCTGGCATCCCATAAAGCCAACTGCATCCTGGGCTGCATCAAGAGAAGCGTGGCCAGCAGGTCACGGGAGGTGATTCTGCCCCTCTACTCTGCTCTCGTGAGACCCCACCTGGAGTGCTGTGTCCAGCTTTGGAGTCCTCAACACAGGAAGGACATGGACCTGTTGGAATGGGTCCAGCGGAGGGCCACAAAGATGATCAGAGGGATGGAGCACATCTCCTGTGAAGACAGGCTGAGAGAGCTGGGCTGTTTAGCCTGGAGAAGAGAAGGCTCCAGGGAGACCTCATAGCAGCCTACCAATATCTGAAGGGAGCCTGCAGGAGAGCTGGAGAGGGACCCTTTGTCAGGAAGTGTAGTGACAGGACAAGGGGTAATAGTTTTAAATTGGAAGAGAGGAGATTTAAGTTAGATATTAGGAAGAAATTCTTTGCAGTGAGGGTGGTGAGCACTGGAACATGTTGCCCAGGGAAGTTGTGGATGCCCCTTCCCTGGAGGTGTTCAAGGCCAGGCTGGATGGGGCTTTGAGCAACCTGCTCTAGTGGGAGGTGTCCCTGCCCATGGCAGGGGGTTGGAACTCGATGATCTTTAAGGTCTCTTCCAATCCAAAGCTTTCTATGATTCTATGAAATCATATTTCTCTGGTGTACTAAGTAGCCACAAGGCTTTGTAGTCATTCTGGTGTTCAGCTTGCTTTAATATTTTTGCTTTCATTAGGAACAGAATTTAAGCCTGGGATTTCCACACAGGGCCACACCTGAGTCCTGTGGAAGAGCCATGGAAGAACTAATGGCAACTGAATTAGGATAAATACATACTGCAGAAATCTCAGCTGTGGAGATATTGTGAAACTGGAGTCTGTTGGGCTGCGCAATACAGAACTGTGTGCTGGGCTGCCCCTGTCTACACCGCAGCTTGGGGCAGGTGGGGGAGAGCCAGAGCCGTGTATTTGTACACTAACATCTCCTGAAGCTGATCAAAGCATCAGTGTCAAAGGCAGTACCACTGTTTTCAGGCCACATTAGCAGATATGGCTTTTCACCTGAGCTGCTGGAGGGAAGTTCAGCATCCCGTGCACAGACGATTTCTTTGCAGAGAGGGAGCAGCAGTCACCAAGGTTTTTGCCCCACGGTGTACAGCGGAAAGCACATTCATCCTCAAGATTTTATTTCTCTAGCTTGCTGTCTGTCTGAGCCAAACTACAGTGTCCTTAAGAACCGTTAACCTCTGACAGAAAGGAAAAAGGTTACACAGCGAGCCCTCCTTTTTTATTTTTATTAGACTTTCTCATAGATGGAGAAAATAGATGTCCGTATGTGGTATCAAGTCTTCCATGCCTGGAAGCTTATCTATCTTTTTAGCTGCATCTCGTAAGTCTAATAAAAGCTATAACCACTCTCCCCAGACCTTGCACTGTTTACATCCTTAGACCTTCACGGTTATAGCACTGCCACTGCATCAACAATGTTATTATTGTCATCGCCAGATCACAGTTAAGGTAACTGGAAAATAAGTTCCACATAGATCTCACAAGCGCTGTGAAGACTGTCACCGTTCCTAATCATGTTATATGTGAAACAACTGGAAAGGGCAAGAAATTGTACTAATCTCATGGCTCGTGTGCCACCTTTGATTACTGAAGGTGTCATTAAAAGCAGGTCAGCTGTGTAGGCAGATGAACAAAGAATTCACGGTGCTAAATAGATTGGCTGTTTCTGCCTCTCCTGCTAGAGAGACATGTCTAATGGAAAATGCCTGCATCGCTCAGTGGTCCTGCGTGCCTGGTTTCTGCATGGTGCTGGGGGAGCAGAGATGGTGGCACTGGGAGGGGTTGGTGGCTTCAGCTCAGCTTTGGTCCCCCCAGTACTGTGCCTAGCTAACAGCACTGCAGGGTTTCCTCTGGCTCACCTGGCCCAGCTTCTCCAGTGCTGGGTGTTCAATGCTCAGCGAAGAGGTTAAATTGGGACATGATCTGAAGCCCCCTTTGGTACTTCCCACACCTTCTTCTCTGTGTCATCCCGTGATGTGGATGCTGAACGACTTGCCTTTGTCAGCAAATGTTTATTTTGAAGATGTCCCTGTCAGTGCAAAGCATTGCTAAATTCATCCTTTCGAAAGGGAAAAGTATTTAGAGCAAAGTTGAAATGCAATAAAAAGCCTGTGCAGATGGAAACTGCCTCTTTTTCCAGCTGTCCCCAGCTCAGCTGAACTCTGCCTTGGGGGCTGTCAGCAGCTCCCAGAAACATAATGCTGTACGTCAGGGGAAGTCCAGGGGAAGCTGACTTACACAGAAGACCATGCAGGGGATTTTCTTGTTAAACAAAACATGTCCTCTTTAATGAGCACTCACCAGTGCAGGGTGAGGATGCAGATGAAGGGCCACCTCACAGCTTGGCATACAGGCTCTGGGCCAGGGTGGAGAAGATTTGCAAAGGTTTGTCACCCCAGTCTCTCTCAGCTCTGGAAATATTTGGCCCTTGAAACAATGACTTTGACGTGAGTTTTTTGCAATTCTTCTGCATCCGTATGTCCCACTGCCTGTTGAGCAATCAAGGAATGTTGTCTCTTTGTGTTGTTTTCCAGGTATTTTGTAGATGAAATGGAAGTCCCCATTGTGACACAGCAGCTCATCAGTGGTCACAGGAACTGTGACTTGTGCCTCCTTTTTGCATGCAATGTTCTCAGATAGCAAATATTTTTATAACTTAATCACTTCCACCATTTCTTAATATATGCAAATACAGCTGCCTAGAGGACTGTTATGGCACATGCACTAACCCCTGATTTGTCTTCCTTAGGAGTCAGTAACGTTTTGGGAAGATGCTGCAGCTGAGCACATGAAATTCTACCCAGTCAGTTAATACATGACTTTATGGACAAGTATATATTAAGTTACTTATTTTTTATTTTCCCCCTCAGTTACTATCTCAGTGGAACATTATGCCCTGTTTCACTTTGGTGCTGCCCATGGTGAACCTTTCATTTCAACAGATTGCCATGGAAGCTCACAGAGGGGTTTCAGTTTGCCAAAATCTGTCACACCGCCAAACAACACACTTCCAGGAAGTGTGAAGGTTTCTCATCCATTTCAAAGAGAGATTTGTGTAAGCCTGAATTGTCCCAAAAATCTCGCATTTGAACATGTCTTGGAACATGGACTTTCCAACATACGGTCCATGATATTTCTACTAAGAATGGGGCACAGATGCACGTCTCTGTAGTCTTCCAAGGCTCTACCAGCCACATGTAGATTTACTGATTAAGAAATCCTGGCTTTAACAGCTTTGGAAGTAGTTGAGCCTGAGGTAGGAAAGTTAAAAAAACCCAAAAAACCAAAACAGAGAGGCTAGCCTAAAACCCAGTATTGCCCAGTGACTAACCATCAGTCTACATTCACCTTTTCTCTGGTATTGAGCTAATACCATGTATTTTGCCTGCTTAGTACCTATGTCCTCCATTCTAGAGAATAAGTGAGGGAGCAGTACCTCCAGTACCCTTCTTTGTATAGTGAGATGAAGTCTCCAGAGACAAAGTGTAACAAGAATGCAGCATGATTATTAAAAAAGATTATCTAGATTTCTTCCTTATTAAGCATTCATAAAAACCTAACATCTGTCTACATGGACTTCAACTCATAATTAAACTGGTCCTGTACTCTTCACTAAGGCAGAAGCCCTATTGACCAACTGGACTGACTCATTTAAAATGCAGGTCTACCTCAGGTCATTATGACTTTACATCATGTAAGCCCTCCGCTTCTCTCTGGCAAAACAGAGTGGAAAAGAGTTCACCCAACTAAATGGGAACAGCTCCTGTAAACAACTGTTTTCCCTGTTTAAATTGAAGCCACTTGCATTGTTAAATACAAGATTGAAAATTAATCCGGATTCCAACAAATGCCCCACTCTCTTGTATTCATACATAAATTATTTAGAATTAGCCAATCTGGCTGCTTCTGAGGAAAAAGTGCAAATCTAAAATTCATGCACTATGTTAGAGCAGCAAGTGAGTCTTTATGACCGAAAACAGAGGTTTGTAATGGAAACTGCAACTCATTCTTAACTATGCCAGTGTGAGCATGCTGTTCTAATATGCATGGTAAAATGCTATAAAATAACAAGACTGCAAAGTTTACTGCAGCAACTGTGCATTAACGGGCAATAAAGCACACATCATTTATAGCAAATTCAGTCAGTTATAAATTTCAACACTTAGTGCTATTTTATAGTACTTATAATGAACACAGAGCTGCAATTTGTATTCAGATTAGGTACGTAAGAAGCAATTCAGGAAGCTATGCCAAGCTTTCATTGCTTTCAAGAACACAAAACGCACAAAGGGATGAGGCGAAGTTCCCCCAACACTTCCAGTGAAACATAATTCCTCTCTCTGTTAACCGAATGCATTGTACACCGTCGCATTCATAACTATTATATCACAGCTGCTGCAGGAACAGCTCATCCTTCCTGAGATGAAAGCCAATGCAAGTGAATACAGATCTGCAGAACTGCTAATGAAAGGTAGGGCTGTGTCAAGCGACAGAGAAGGTATTAAACAAGATCTAATCACACTACATTGACTCTTCAAGTCTGGGAATCTCCTTTTCCTTTCCCTGTTTACAAACCTGGAATCACACTTTGCTTCAGCTAGAGGCTAGTGTCAATACCTGACTTCAGGTCACTGAAAGTATTTGGGTTGTTCAATGCCTTGTGGATGAGAGTATCCCATTCAAGTTCAGCTGTGGATGACAGTATCCTCCAGTTCCAAGTCCACCATAGGATGTCAGTTCACTGCCAGTATTAGAGGAAATAAAGGGGTTTTTTGGACTACCTCTGTACCACAAAACCCAGAATTGTTTTTTAGTTCCTGGAACCAAGTGCACAACAAGTGCTCACCACATGTGGAGACTTGAACACAAACCAACTCCTGCTGCTCCTCTCCTAGTCCCCAGGACACACATGCTATTCTGTACATGTGAGGAGCCCGCCAGGAGGCACCGAGCACTCTGAGCAGCTGTTGTCTGCATAATTAGCAGAAAAATAGCAAACTGCAGTCATGGTCTCCAAGAAGTGACTTGCACATCCTTTTGTAAGGTTAATTTCTGCAGCCCATTCGCAGACTGAATTGAAGTCTATTTCCAATAGATTAGACACTCCGTTTACTTGTCTGGATCCATCTGGGATGGAGTTAATTTTCTTTATAGCAGTCCATACGGTGGTGTGTTTTGGATCTGTGACTAAAATAGTGTAGATAACATACCAGTGTTTTGGCTGTTGCTGAACAGCGCTTACAGCATGAAAGCCTTCTCTGTTTGTCGTTTTTTCCCCACAGGCAATAAGGTTGGGGGTGGGCAAGAATTTGGGAGGGGACACAGCTGGGACAGCTGGCCCAAATTGGTGAGAGGGATCTTTCATATCATATGGTGTTATGGTCAGCAATAAATAAAAAAAAAGTTGTAGGGAGGTTGTCTTCCACAGTAGCTATTGCTCAGAGGCTGGCTGGCCATTGGTCTGCTTGTGGGAGGTGGTGAGTGAGTGGTTGCCTTTGCATCAGATTGTTGATTTTTTTTTCTCTTTCCTGCACTTTTAGACTGCCTTTATCTTGACCTACAAGTTTTCTCACTCTTGCTCTTCCTGTTCTCTCCCCCATCCCACAGTGGGCAGTCAGTGAGCAGTAGGTGCTTACCTGCTGGCCAAGATCAACCCACCACACTGCTGTATCCTGCGTGTCAGTAAAACCAGTGAAACTGGCTCTGGACTGGTAGGCTGTGTTAGAGCTATAGGTGAGCACTAATGACTACAGATTTTGCTGTATGTTCTCATAGACACGGCAATGGCTCATTTGACTCTTATGGCAAGCCATTTGAAAGACTTTGTGGTATTGCGGACCAATTCTGCTTTAACTTACATTAACTTACTTAGAATTCTGCTTAGCAACAGAAACATCAAGAACAGACAAAAGCTGAATCCAGCATGAAAACTATTAGTAGCAACTGTTGAACAGACTGGAATACTACGTTATACCATCCTTGATTTCATATACATCCTGGAGTCTGGTTGTCTTTGGGCTGCATAGTATTAGATGGTGTTTTAGATGGTAGCTTTAGATGGTGTAAAGCTGCTATGAAGAACCAACAGGACTGCATGTAGAAGGCAAGCACGATTCCTGTAGGTTGCTATAGCGATTCTACACTTTAACTGTGCAGATGACCTGTAGCGCGTAACAAAGGTGAACTGCCTCTCCAAATAACATATATGAGAAGAAGGTACGTTTATGTACAACTAAATACATGCCAATTTCCAGTGCTGTAAGAAATCTTAACGCCTAGATTGAGTAGGACCAATGATAATCACCAACACACACTTCTAATACCTTCTTCTCAGTACTCAAATAGCTTGACATAAACCTGTGTGGTGCTATTGAGGATAATGGAGGCTTTAGGGGTGTAGAAATGTAACATCATATTTAAAGTGAAGTTTCCTCACTAGAGGTTTGTTTCGATAGGAAAAGGTGGAAGAAAGAAAACAATTTAGGAATAGGACAGAAAAACAACTCCCCTAACTTTGATGGGTTTCTGGCCAGCTCAGAACTGCTGTCTTTTGTCACTGCCAAATCTAAGAGCCAGTCAGAGGTTTTGGATTCTGACATATCACAAGCCAGTACCTGTTAAAGACTTAACAAGTTACCACCTGTCAAGTGAGCTTCTGCAACTGAGCATGTGCACACTGTCCCAGTGGCAAGGCAGAGTGTACTTTCTGAATTTCTATATGAAGTAGAGTGACTTCAGAAATACTTATTTCAGCATCAAAATTTAATCATCTAGCCAATTCTTTTGCATCTAAATACCTGGAAGTGAGTTTCTTAAGAAAAAAAAAGAAAAAGGGAAAAAAAGAGACTGTGACAATTTGGGTCAGCTGAAACTTGTTCACACCCAGAAGAAACTGATGGAAATAACCAGAACTCAAGCAAACTAAGTTTACTTCATAGTAAAAGTGTGTGCCTATAAGTTTCTTTACCTGTTTCACTAGAAAGTGTATAATCACACTTTTAAAGTTAAACAAAATTTTCACATGGATGAGATAAAGTATCGACATTGCATAGACTAGTGGAGAAAAATATTGATGAAATTACCTTGCATTTTGACATATAAATACATTTTTTTTAGTGCTTCCCTCCCCTCCATAGCTGTAAAGAAATAGGGTTGTTTGACCTTGTTCTAATAAGTACATCCTAATAAATATAGCAAAATTTACTGAACTGAAGAGATGAAACAAATACTGAATTCTTGACTGTTATTTTTTCCCATCTAGAATGGATAGCCTGGCTGACCCACTGCAGTCTTCTAAATAGCCACTCCTCTTGTTGCTAGAATTAAAATGATTTCCCAGATGATTTCATGTTTTTCCTGTGGAGCAGGGTCACTGAGACATCACACATCATTGTCTGGCTGCGATCTATCATCATTTGCAACGATTTCAACATTTTAAATAAACATTACCAACTGTTCAGTTTCTTGAGTTTGCAATTATGTGTAACTAATCCCTGGCTGTTGGTGCGTTCAGACGCCAGCATTGCCATCCCAGCCACGCACACGACAGACGTGAGAGCACTGTTTGCTGTGGATGAGGATGTCCCTCATCATTTAACCTGGGGCAGTGTGATACGAATCATGACACCCCTGATCTTTCCTGGCCAGGCACTGGGCCCAGGTTAAATGCAAAAGGTGTTGGCAAAGCTATTGGGGAGGGGTGAAAATTTCACTTAACATCCAAAGACTGTACTTTACTGCAGACATTCAGTTGGAAGGACAGAACTTGACTCACTGTTTGAGATTTGACTTCTCAGCCATCTGTACACAGTGAGCAACAATCTGCTCTTTGAAATCAGCCTGATTCTCTTAGCTACCATGAGTAGTCTGGAAGCAGTTCTAAGGAGCAATCCATAATATTTTCAGTTTCCTGAGTTCATTTCCAAACCTGGAAAGGAAAAATCACTTTTCAATATAATGCCAAAGGGAACTTCTGCACATTGGAGTTGTGCAGATAGAATGGATACTATCATACTTGCTGGGATCAGTGACACATACAATTTACATGATGATACATATTGCTAAGTGTAAGCACTAGCTAAAGCTGTTGTTAGTAAACTAACCTTAATTCAGCTTGATGCAATTCCCAGCTAACAACAGAGACACAGGAAGCACTGATTAAAAGCACAGACACATGTAAAAAAGATGGTAAGGTAGAAGTTACTTGAGTAGATGATATGTACTGGTCATGGACCTTCATATATATTATGGACTTCTGGTTTTAGTTCCTTCAGTAACATTTTGGTGTTTGGACCCATGTTAAAAGGGTCACAGGCATGTTATAACATCTGGGGTTGTTCAGCCTGGAGAAGAAGAGGCTCCAGGGAGACCTCATAGCAGCCTTCCTATATCTGAAGGGTGCCTACAGGAGAGCCGGAGAGGGACTCTTTGTCAGGAAGTGTAGTGACAGGACAAGGGGTAATAGTTTTAAATTGGAAGAGGGGAGATTTAGATTAGATATTAGGAAGAAATTCTTTACTGTGAGGGTGGTGAGACACTGGAACATGTTGCCCAGGGAAGTTGTGGATGCCCCATCCCTGGAGGTGTTCAAGGCCAGGCTGGATGGGGCTTTGAGCAACCTGCCCTAGTGGAGGTGTCTCTGCCCATGGCAGGGGGTTGGAACTCGATGATCTTTAAGGTCCCTTCCAACCCAAACCATTCTATGATTCTATGTGACCACCCCAGCTTTAGCACCAGCTGCTGGAATGACTCATTGCAGATTTTTACTTTTGGAGAAAAAAAATCCCTCTAACTAAAAATAGCTGCTTCTTTTTGATATTGATTTTGTTTATTTTTTCTCTCAGAGCTGCAAAACTCTATTTTTCTCTATAAACACACTTTTAAGAAACTATGTGTAAGATTAAAGATTTCAAGTTTCTTGCTAAATCACTTATTGTCTTCAGGGACAAATCATCTAACTTCACTGCAGCAGTCTCACTTCATGCCATTAAACATTATCTCAAGGTTTGCACTATAACAGGATTTGGCAAGTTGATGTTCAGCATAATAAGTCCCACTCTGAACTGAACATCAATATTCACAACACTGGGGAAACCTATGGAGCACATCAGCCTTTAAAGGGTGGTCTTAAAGAAAACAGCACCAGTATTTTATGTGCATGTTTTCACCTTCTATGGATCTGAAAACTTCATGCAGAGAGAGAGAAAAACTAGTGTGGTCATTATATGCAGGTCAGCTTTGGGTAAAGTTCAACCTCGTTCTAATTACTCTAATTGGTTTCCTTTGAACTAGGTTTGAATGGTTGTTACAGTGAGGTCAGGTTATATTCCGTGCTGGAGATCTTCAGCCCAAGTTTTTCTCCAGGAATAGGAATGCAGGTATTAAGCAAACTGTACGCCCTTTCATATTTTGTAAGAAATAGCAACTCTTGCCTCCATATGTAATGTTCAGCCCATTATTACTCTGCAATGAAACTGTAATATATTAATGGAATCTGGAAATAGTCTTGAAGTCTCATGTATTTTTCAACATACTGAAATGTGTCTCAGCATATTAAACTAGTATATGGCATTGTCATTTTCCACCAGGTGAAGAACAAGAAGCAAGGGAAGGAGACATAGCTTTCTCCTACAAGCATTGTAGTAACAATGGTTAAAATTAGAATGAGAGACACTAATTGCATTGAGACTAGCTCCCTTTATCTACACTTGATTTGCTGCAGAATCACACAATCCATGCCTCCCCAAAGTCCAGATATCTATCCTAAAATACCATTTAAAATCTAGTCATGTACTAGTCATGGTCAGAGTTTTAGCTTCAGTGTAAGTGAGGATTGCACCAAATACTCAGTCCAACTTTTTCCTGCATGCTACTAAATGCCTTGTGTTGATTATTTTTTCCCAAACACAGAAGCATGAGACATCAGGTCATGTTTAATATTTATAGGTAATTATAAAAAGTTATTTTCTATCACCAGGGAAGACTGACTCAAATAAATTGATCTAAACCATCATTTTAATCAGTTTGTCTCTTTAGCACAGGCTCTAAAATGTATTTATTTTCCATCTAGTATAACCTTAATGGCATATTTGATATTTTTTGCTGAGTGAAATGGCATATTATCTTCATATATGCTTATTTGAGAAAATGTATAAGTTGGCATATGATGTTAGAAACTTGATTTTTCTACTGATATTTTAGAGACCAAAGAACAGTACATTCCTTGTTCACAACTTGATTTGAGATTTGTCACAGACTGGATTATGTAGATAACTGCAACTGAACTGAAAACAACAATGGCAGAATTGTTGCATTTTTAAAAATGAATTTACATTTTTTTCCTGGCATACCCTTTACATGTGAAAACAGGTTTAGAATATCACATATATATGTTCATGAATAGCAGTTGTCAGAATTACCAGAATTCAATAAGTTTTGGCCAAAGTAATCTTGGGCCAAAATTTCAAGATAGCTAGATGCTCAGATATGCATATATACATTCATGTAGTCATACTGGGCAGCTGACTATATATCAGGATAACAAAACAAGTTTGAAAATATAACCCTTTAACCTTTCAATCTGCATAATGAGAAACAAACTTTGTAACTTGTCTTTTCCCCCACAAGGTAGAAATAAAAGTAAACTTTGAATTTTTCAGTTACTGCTCGGTCTTTTTACTTCAAATGAACAACTTTAAATGGGTGAAATATTTTCATTGCAGCAGACAGCTAGACTCAAAAACATGTAAATAAACATTTTCCCTTCATAGTGCAAACATCATAATGAGCTTTGGAAAAAATTTCTAATAGCAGTGTGATGCTAAAAATTTGAAAAAGGGTCAATTGACCTTTATAAGATTAAGATGTTTCCCAATTCTTCACAAAAATAGAAGCAAGAACACTCTTGAATTCATTAGATTTTGAGATTACGATGATACAACATTAAAAAAACCGTAATAGGACTATTCATCTTAGCAAGAAAATGCAAGCCTTAGTGTCATTTATCTCCAAGTTTCATTGTAGATACCTATGGCTCTTTAAACTGTATTAAATAAGGAGATGGATTTTATTTTTTTTTTCTTATTAGCCTAGGACAAATCTGAAACTTCAAGGGAACAATTCTGGTACTGTCCTAGAAATTTAACTTTTCCTTATAAAAATAGAATTTAAAATACAGTTTCTCCTCCAATTACTGAATTTAAAACCACTTATCTCAGAGTAAACACAGGTTGAAGTGATAACTTGATTTCAAGACATAGCTCAGCCTAACTATTGCATATTGTATTGTTGGGCATGTATGAGCAAATGGGGGAAAGAGCACAGATGGATCAACGAGCATCTGCTGTGTGATTTAATACTTTAAGTGATTGTGAAGCGTTTAACTCATCTGTTAGCAGGAAGGTTTTAACACGACATTCCCCTGAACTGACTGATGAGTCCAACTGCCATTGATAAAAATGGTGTCATTCTTCCATGTTTCATTCCTAGAGCTCCATGTGTAGAACTGACATTCTTTGATTGTGTTAGCTGGATTTACTATCCACCCAAAGTATAAAACTAATATATTACATCTTATGTTAAACAAGGTCATTTATGTTTTTTACCATGTAAATAAATGATTTAGCACTTTCTCAGAGCCATCAGACAAGTTGAAGCACTTAGTATGACAAGTAATGCAAAACTGAATTTCTTAGGCAGTTTTTTTGTTTTTTCTTGAAAGCAAGCAGGGTAGCATTTTGAGATGAAATTTAGGGTCCAGAAAGAAATGAATAACAACAAAACCCTCTTATTTCCTGGCAAAAACAAGTTAGTTTTCATTAAAAGAATTGGGGAGAACATTTCTCCATAGACCTATCACTTAATTACTATGATATTAATATATTTCTATTTCAATTTGCATAATTTCTTTGAATGTTTGGTCAATAGTAGGACCCTGTCCACAGCCAGTGACTATAGCCCATTTAAAATGTACTCTGTTTTTTTCAGGTTCATATCCTACAACCCGTTTTTCACCTATAAACGGATACGTCCTTGATAATTACAATAGAAATAAGACCACATGTAGTGGATAGGTGCAAATCAAAGATGAACATTGATAGTGCAGGTGGTGTAATTATGCAGATAATTCAATACTGAAAAATGACTAACACAGAGGCTACTGCTCAATTCTAGAAAATGCTATGTATGTGTACATAGGCTGAGAAAATAAAACATTTTTATCTTTATAATTTCCCTTCAGTTCTTTTGTAGCACAGTTCTTTTGTAAGCAGAAGCAGTAACATGTACAAGCCAGGTGTCTGTAGCATTAAATAGAAGAGATGCTAATTATTCACTGGAATTTATCCCACCATCAGAAGACATATTAACATAAAAACTTTGGAATAGCATCAGAGACAAATCACTTTACCTATGCTTAGTACAACCTTGTCCATGAGTCTTTTTTTTTTATTGTACTATAAATCTGAAGTTTTGAAAACATTCAAGAATCTACTCCATCTTATCTCATTGAATGCAATTGAGCTATTAATTGAGCTATTATGAATCTCCTTTTCATTCATGCTGCCTCCCCACCAAAGGATAGTCAAACAATTATTTGTAAAGTGATTAACCAGCCAGTGTCAGAATAGCATTTTAACAGGAGTGAGTGAGTAACATTTATCAGGACAAGCAACTTTGCTCAGTAAAGTTTCTCATGTTGTGTAAAAGTCTTGGTGTTGGATACTTGATGGTCTCCTAAATCTATTCATAAAAGCTTAAGGACAATTACACTCTGAAGGAGTGTTCCCACAGGTCTCATAGAAACAAGAGAACTGGAACAATACAGATCCATTAAAGTGTAATTTCCTGACACCCTTTCAAGTAACAGCACTGCCTTTACATATGGACACTTTCTAGAGGGCTCCTGAGACCTCAGAAGAGACATTTTTAGAAGCGTATTTTTGAAACCAAATCCTTCAGCAAACCCGTCATTTCAGAATCTTGAGTCTGCAATGTGCCCTCTGGACGCCAAACTAGTCAGCTAGGGTAGCTTGATGGGCAGATCAGCTATACCTGCATGTCACCAGCTAGGGGCCCCTGTGTGGGGACTCATTCCACCTCAGCAGCATCAGGCTGGTGATACTTCCTCAGGTTAAGGCACACTGTTTTAGATGTGTTTCATGTTTTATAGTTTTCTATGGGCACAAATACTAAGCACATTTTAGTCCTTAATCAGTATCTCAGAGCTCTAAATTCTATTAGACTAGAGGCTCAAAGACTGCTGCTAATGCAAAAAGCATAAAATGCATATGAAGTGTGCTAAGGAGGATGTGGAAATGTAAATACATTTATACATTTTATAAAAGGTGCCAAAGTTACAAGAAACTGCCAAAATTATGTTCTACAACTTCCTCTGAAAGAAGAAAAGAAAAAAGGAATGCAAAGAGAAGAATAATCAAAGGAAATGCTCATATGTGGTAGAGGTTGAAATTGTGCTTGTACATCAGGAACAAACCACGAAATAAGATGAAATGGGTTAAAGAATCACTGAAGATAAAATTTATGTTAAAGGTTAAATTTAGTTTGTCAAGAGACAGATTACTAGAACATTCACTTATCACATTTGTAATAATGAAGCTTTCTGTCAGTGATTAGACCATAAAAATTCCAATCTGCAGTTGTAATGAGATACTCACTTTCTTATGTCTTAATCTTGGACAAGATTAAACCCTCACAATCAGACCACCCAAAAGTGTTTCTTAGTATTTAAACCTTATAGGAATAACCTTATTAAAACTTTGTATATTTATACACTTTTAAGGTTTATAGGTTTCTTTCATGAGCATTCGCATTAATTATTTCATTCATTTAATGCTTTCATAATCAGTAATTTCAGAAAAAAACTTTCAGAAAACCTTCACATGAAATTCCTAACCAAAATTTGAGGCCTGTAGCCAAGTAAAAATGAGCTTGTCTTTATTGGTAAAAAGCTACAGACTTTGTACTAACCCAACAACAGAGGTTCTCCGGACTTGTCCTCAATTCTCTTGGCTTGAGCTGATTTTAGCATGTGACAGCAATTGTCTAGAGGTCAGGTAGCTGTCTCCTAAATTGTTTTAGCTTTAGTTTAGCTGTGTGCAATTGTGCAGTGCAATGACTGCTGCAAACTAATAGGTAACGATAACAAGTAGTTATTCTGTGTGAGGTGAATTGCCTATGATTCTACAACAAAAATGTGGCATGCTATAGCAACAGACAGATACCCAAAACCCCAGGACTGTAAACACAAATGGCAGTGGTCAATCACTCTGCACTGTAGGGGTGCAATGATGTGTGTCTCATAAAACGTTTTTTAAGAATAATAAAAGAGGATAGAAAAGACAACAAAAAATGCAATAGGGAATCACTGGAGATAAAGGAAGCAAGCATATTGTTTTGGATAGTGTATAAAAATAATCCAAGCATATTCCAGGCTGAGGAATGGCAGTGTCACATTCCTCCCTGCAAAGAACTTGGGACACTGATGACTTCTCAAAGACCCCCATCATCCTCTTGAGGGGGCTGTGGCAAGAGAGAGAAAACGGATGGGTTAGAACAGCAGGGAGAAGGGGTAGGTTCCAGGAAGTTTGCATACATCAGCTCTAACTGTAGTGTTAACAGTCTTAGCACTATTGTAACTGAACAAAGAATAACTTGGTTAGATTTTTCAGATTTTACTTAGACTAATAGTAGATTCTTGACTTCACCTAGGAAGCCTAGTGCTCATCAAGATTTTCAGTGTAGCAGGATTCATTTTGGACAATTTGCTTTTCCTCTGTAATTCAGATTTCATCCTTTCCTTCTCTCTTCCACCCTTTCCCTTCAAAAATGTATGAAACAGAAGCAGGAATAAAAACAGACACTTTGCAGAATGTTCCCTTAATTCCTGTAGATATTTTTTAATGTTTTCAAGTTATGCAATATTGAAAAATGTTGTGAATACAGTAACATATGTTTCAATATTTGTTAAAAAAATAACCCACAACCTTCAATTTCTTGTAGCATTTTTTTTGAAAATGACTGTACTGACCTGACCATTCCCCAAGCAGTTCCACAGTGTGTTGCACTACAAAAAGAAGTTATCAAAATTGTCATTTAATCTGTTCATTTTTTTATAAATGCTAGTGTGATAAGGCTCTGTTTACCCACAAGCAAGTACTTTGCTTTCATGAGGAAGGCAATTAACTCACTGAAATGGCTGACGTATTGTTCCATTAAATTCTATGAAGTCAGAAGAAGGAATTCCGTAAAATATCTCCACTCGTCCCATGGTGAGTACACTGCCACGGAGGCTGTCTCACCACGCCAAGAGAACATAACAGCTCTCTGCTGGTGGGCAGCCAAGAGCAGAGGGACTTCTCTTGTGGCTTCGTGCCAACCCGACGTCTCCCACATTGTGCTCGGGCTGTTAATGTCAGGCAGAAAGTCAAGGTCAGGGCAGCCCTATGTCAGAAAGTACTCACGTCACTGCGGCTGCTGGCAACGGTGAAGGATGGATCAAAGTCAGGCTGTGCAGACCTGTGCTAAGGGACAGCCTGGGGAGCAGCTAAACCAGAAACCAGATGTTCCAAAGGGAGCTTGCAGACAGCTCTGCACTCCTCCACAAACTCTTGCCACCATCCCCAGGGATGCCGTCAAGAACTGAATCCAAAGTCTCCCGGTGCAGTGCATTTCCTTGCCCAGGATATCAGCTCTTTTGGTTTGCGTAGTACCTTTTTTCCCAAAACTACAAACACAGATTTCCTTAGGAGTCATGCTCAATAGGCATTCTTGTTTGTATTACGCTGCACATGCACTGGGACAGGAAGCCACAGCACTTCCAATTCATTGATAACAAAAAATAATAAAAAGGTACATTCTGCGCAATGAGGTGTAACTTAGTACGTCAATGAGTGATTGTTAATAGATAAAAGATTCACTAGACTCAAAAATTTTCTCTGTTCTTTGTACTTACGGAAAATAAATGTCATTTCCCTTACTTGAAATGGATATGTAAACACTGGGGGACTGCTTCTGATGCCTGAAGATAGGATTAAACACCATCTGAGATACCCTAATACATTGTGGTGTCCAGACACTGCCTGTATGCCCTGCATTATACCCACAGCATACCTTCCAGGCCTGTGAAGAGATCTCAGTCATCCTAGAACACCTCAATTGGAAAGAGATGAGTTTCCATGGTTGGGAATGGCATCCTGCCCCGCAGTCTGCTAACATCATCCTCAGAGCAAAGAGATGTCTCTGTTATAGAGACTAAACAATAGATAAACATCTCTCCTCCGTACTGTGATTATCAGGTGTATAAAATCTCTCTTAAGCATTCCAGTTTATCGTGAGAATTGCAATGCTGTGCTCATCATGTTTGCTACACTCCATGATGCCTCCACAAGAAATTATCATGATTTGGGAAAAAAGTTATTTGCAGATCCACCAGTATTGGGTCTGGCTGGGATGGAGTTAACATTCCCCATAGCAGCCTTCATTGTGCTGTGCTTTGTAGCTGGAAGATGTTTTGGCTACTGCTGAGCATTGCTGATGCAGCATCAAGGCTTTCTCTCCAACCCCCACCCCACCAAAGGCCAGTAGGATGGGGGTGGGCAAGAGGTTGGGAGGGGATACGGCTGGGACAGCTGATGCAAACTCACCAAATGGATATTCCATGCTGTATGACGTTGGGCTCAGCAATAAAAGATTAGAGAAAGGAGGAGAGGAGGTATGGCATTCATTATTAAGATGTTTGTATCCCAAAGCAACTACTGCATGTACTGAGGCCCTTCTTCCCAGGACATGGCTGGACCATTGCCTGCTGATTGTGAAGTAGAGAATAAATCTTTTTGTTTTGCTTTGCCTCTACACACAGACTTTGTTTTTTCTTCATTTAACTACCTTTATCTTGACCCATGAGGTTTTTGTCTTATTTTTCTCCCTGGCCTGCTGAGGAGAAGCAGTAAGAGAGCAGCTTGGTAGGCACCTGGCAGTCAGCCAAGATCACCACACCAGTTTTGCAGAAAACCTATTTCCACAAGAAAACTTTAGTGCTTCTCTTTATCTGTATAGTCATATTTCGCTCTGAGGCTGGAGCTACCGAAAAAAAAATGAAATTGAAAACTTTCTTTGCCACAGATTCAGTGCAAACTGAAAACATGGTGTGGTAAATAAAGACAGATTCTTCAGCGGACCCCAGACTATGCAGGTTAGCAATCTGGGACATGGGTGGCACACGTGACATGTAGCCAGGTTTTGAGCAGTAGGCAGCTTGATTGACACAGAACTTGACTTCTTGAGATATGTCTTATGACATGCAGCAGAAAAAAAAAAGTAAAACAAGAGAAAACAAAACCGAAACCTTAAAGAGTCTGGTAGTGGTGGTAGTGGTTGCTGGCAAAGTTGGTAAGGTTGGTGGTGTTATACTGTTGGGAGCAGTTACCCAGTTTGTGGTCTCAGTATTGACTGAGCCTCAGTATTTGGGCTGACCATTCTTAACCAAACAAGTCTGCTGGGAAGGATCATGAAACCAATTGTCCAGAGACCGATTTCTGCAGGAAGCCTGTGTGATATGACAGACATTTCCTTACTTGCCTCTCTGTTTGCAAAGCCACGTTCTGTGAAGTGGTCCTTGCTGACTGTTTGTCTCAGGCTTTATTGTTGCATCAATCATCCAAAAATAAGGCTATTTGGTTACAAGCAGAGCATGACAACACTAAATGGCTAGGCTAAGGCCTCATATCATTCCAGAGGGAATGTAAAGACTCTTATTTTATGTGAATGCTGTGTCCAATTGCACAACTGCATAAGAGGGACCAGGAGCCATAGGGGTTACTTACCCCAGTGAAGCCCCATATGAAGGAACATAGTCCTCACCTCCCTGTTGGAGGTTTCCTCCCATTCCATTACCTCACACAGTCGACCAGTATAAAAGAAAGAACTTGCCAAAAGATCTGTGTCAGATTAGTTCCTTCGCTAATAGCAGGAAGGATGAGGACTTGAGCCAGCTACAGCTGAGTCAGAGTTTGTCCCACCCTGCTCCACGCTGTGCTCCTGCTCAGCTTCTCACCCAAGCTGGAGTCAAGGAAAACTTCTGCATCTTGAGGCAAGAAATCTAGTGACTCTGGGGTAAGAGCTTCATCCTAAGTCCATGACTGTGAAAGCCTATGGGGTATCCATTACTGCTGCAGTCAGATCACTCCTAGTCCTCCCAGTGCTCGTCATCCTTTGGGTGATGGGAGTGCACCCTCTTGAGACAACTCCAGGCCCTAGGAAGTCATTAAGTGAATGAACACACTGAAGCAGAAAATTAGCAAAATCTTTATTAGAAGTGGGAGTAGCAGTATATAAATGGAGGGGCAGAGACCTAGCCAGCAAGGAATGGGACAGCTACTGCAAAGGTAAGAGGTTGTACAGAAAAAAGTCTGGAAACTTTGGAGACAATGACACAAAGGAGAAGATGAGCAAACACACAAGGAAGGAGGAGTGAAGTGGGAGAAGAGGGTGAAAAAAGAGGTGTCCAGAGACATATCAAACTACTTAAAGGTGACAACAAAAGCGCCCATCCAAAGGTTTTCTCATCAAAGTTCCTCTCTTATTTTATGTTTTTGAAGCTAACAACCATACTGGTAAAACTCAGTCAGGCACATTAGACAGAGAAGCCAGAGTTTGATGAACCATGTGGTTATTTGCTGTTCATGGTGGAAGAATTTCTCTGGAAAATAAAGTTGCCAAGTCAATTTCTCTCCAAGTGTACCTGCACAGGACAGCAGAAGTGCTGGATTGCCTTCCTTCTTCCAAGAAAGATTTTGTTTTGCATACTTTAAGATCCAAAGACTTCATCTGTAACTGAACAAAAACTTTCAATAAAACATTGTTCAACAAAAATTTCTAGTATTTAACCCAGATGAGAGTTTTAGAAATCACCATCTTTATGGTTGAAGCCAAAAAGACAGGGACATTGTTTAAAACAGAGCTGTAATTTCCCAAAACTAGCTGTATTAGAGAGTTTTTATTCTGTAAAGTAAAAATACTTGTGGTTGGGAAAGCTAGCTCATAGCTACTAACAGAGGAGACACTGGGGACTGTGAATATATATAATTAAAGTCTAATTAATTTCAAAAGAATAATATATGAAACCTGAAATGCATACACAATTCTCATCCTTTCCATCTGCCCCTCAGCTGTAGTTTTTTTAGGACAAGATTTGTCTCTGTATATTCCTCATAACTAATTTTGGCAGCTGCTGGAATATAATCAATCATTACACAGTGAAATATATAGAAAGGTAGGCGAGACAAGAAGGGAAAAAAAAGGACTGGTACCGAGTTAGGATTGGGGATTGAGGATGGTGGGGAATTCATCTCACCCGATATTCAATATGTGCAATGGAAATGTCTCCATTTGATCCAGTCACTTAGTGCTGCCTCTGCAACCAAAAGAGAGGAAGAGACACCCCAAGAAAGTTTAGTCTCACCCTAACTGAAGCATTTAATGTAGGCACATCCGAAAAATGATTAGTTTGACCTGCTTCTCTCCACTGACTATAAAAGGAGTTGCCCCTTCAGATGACTTTGGATTCAGAGGATTGCATTTTAGACACCTGAAGGAGATGGTGACAGTCCCCAGGCAGCTTAATGGTTAAACTTAGGGTAAAATTTTCACTAGTCTTCACTCATTTTTCCTAGTTCATTAACATCTTACATTAAAAATCCAGTGGCATTCTCACGTGATTCTTCACATTCATTTACACCCTTTCCTATGCAGATCACTGTTATCAAACAACCCTAATTAGTATGCAGGAAACAAAATGTTTAATGAGTTGCTTATAAATCAGCTTGCTTTTTTTTTTTTTTACTTTGCCAGAATAAAATAGACAAATGCTTCTAGCTTTTGAAGGAGTTCCCACAGGATCAGCTGATGCATTAATGGAAAATCATATGGCCTGTGTTACAAGTGAACATCAAAGTGAAATGTGGAAAGGGACATACTCCCAAGGTCACACGGAGGTACAAGAAGCCAAAGTCAGCAGGATAGTCCCCACTTCTTAAGAAAGTACATCTACCCCCTCCCATTGTGCAACAAACACGCATTTGACATGTTTATTACTTTAGGATTTTTCCTCCTTCCTCGACATTTTTAGAAAACAGTCAGACTTGGGAAAAAGTTATCCATCCTTTGGTTTCATACCCTTTCCTTATGTGACTGAATGACCTAATACTTCACAGAGAAACCCGCCTTTTTTCTACTGTGACAGTTTAATAATTATCCCTTTCAAAACAGGATGCTCCGCTCATTACCGCTCTGTGTGCTTAATCTGACTGAACCCAGCAGTGAATTTTTGACTCACTGAGAGGAGCTCTGTGAGACATTACTGTTCAGTTCAGTACAAAGGACTACCATGCCACCAAAGCAGAGACTGCCTGTTACCTGATAAGCATTTGCCATTAAATTAAAGTCAAATTCTTTCTGGATTAGTCTTTAAACAAACACCACTGACAGAAGAAAAGCAGTAAAGTGGGAGGAACCATTTTCCTTTGTGTGCTCAGCTACTCCAGTTAGTTCAAATGGAAACCTCATTTCCAAAAACTAACACCCATATACCACATACTTAAGAGGATTTAGAGTAAATAAGAAATTTATATGATGATATCATTGAGTCTCATCTGGCACTTGCACTGCCCTGTGCAGATGTATCTGTGTCATATACAGATGTATATAAGTGTCATGGTTTCATATGGGATGGAGTTAACTTTCTTGTTAGCAGCTCATTTGGGGCTATGTTTTGGATTCGGGGTGAGAGCAGTGTTGACAGCGTACTGATGTTTTTGGTTGTTGCTCAGCGGTCAAGGCCTTTTCTGCCCCTCACGCTGCCCTGCCAGTGAGTAGGCTGAGAGCACACAAAAAGTTGGGAGGAGACATAGCTGGGACAGCTGACCCCAGCTGACCACAGATATTCCATGCCATTAAGAAGGAAGGAGGGAGACGTTCAGAGTTATGGTGTTTATCTTCCCAAGAAACCATTAGATGTGATAGAGCCCTGGTTTCCTGGAGATGGCTGAACACCTGCCAGCTGAAGAGAATTTGTGAATTAATTCCTTGTTTTGCTTTGCTTGCATGCGTGGCTTTAGTTTTACTTATTAAACTGTCTTTATCTCAACCCACGAGTTTTCTCAATTTTTCTCTTCTGATTCTCTTCCCCATCCCCCTGGGGGAGGGGAGTGAGTGAGCAGCTGCATGGCCCTGGCTGCTGTCTGGTGTTAAACCATGACAATAAGACAAGGCAGAGAAAGTCTGTCCTGTAGGTTGGATGTTGTCTATGACACTGTCATCTGGCCCTTGGCCTGTCTCTGCCATATTTTCTGCCACACTGCCTGTGTGGCATAATGACAGAAGTACTTTGTATCATGACGTATTCTTTCATGGGGCCAAATGTGCACTTGTCCTACAATCAAAATTCCATTTCCCCAGAAAGTGAACAGATTAATGGCAAGTAAAAAATAGGATTGCATTCTTGAGAATGAAATTGGAAACAATTAAGAAGGCATGCCATCAACGCAAAATTTCAGATGAGATTTTAAGTTCTCTCTTCCCTCTTAGTCAGGCATTCTGGTGAATCCAGATATTTCAAGCGTATCTACTCCTGGTCACATAGATAAACATAATGGCTGGGTGTACACATGTGGCCTTTGAGAACTTCTCCTTGAATACAAGTCACCCTCAAGAAGTGAAGCTCCTGCTTTCATAATGGACAACACAGACAACACAAATGGTTCCGTACCTTAGAAACCTTTTGGTTTGAAAGCAGCTTCCTCAAATACATGATTTTCATAGCCACAATCTTGGGTAAAATGTGCTGCTTCTCTTAAGATACAGTACACCACTCTAGTCCTACATGCTTTAAAATACACATTTCAAATACCTTATAATTAGCCTTGTAATTAACAGATTTTTTTTTTAGCCAGACAGAGGAACAACAAGTAACTTCATGTTTTCTTGTTTTCACTGGATTACAGCTTTATCAAGCTTTAAAGATCCAGATTTATATCAGCTGTTTCAGAGGGAATGGATTTGTCAGCATTCACAAAACGTTGCCATTTCTTAGAGGATGAAGTCAAAAGCCTGTTCTGATCAATGCAGTTTCACTGCAGATTTTGCAGTTTTGTCATTTTGTACCAGATCTTTTGAACTGACAATGTTAGGTAGGACAGGATGAGTTGCTTAGTTTTAAGAGTGCATATTTTACAGGTTTGGGGAAGAAAGGAAGGAAGATGCAAAGACCCACTAGCTGACGAAGAAAACCAAAAAAAATCCCAGTCAATGCAGCTTTCTTCTTTCTGCGAAGACCCTGCCCTGAATATGCTTCACCCCTCTGACTTCCCTCAGCTGATCAGGTTGTGGCCTTTCTATAAATGCTGAGCAACTGTGATTCAGCCTGAGGGCACCTGGGCTCAGGGGCTGTTCCTCTATATCTGTCCCTAGCTGATAATGTAGTTGACTGAGGTGGAGTCTCTCCCTGTTCCCTGCTACCCCTTCTTCAGCTAAATTCCAGTCCTTCCACTTGGCCCAGGGAGACAAGGGAGCCGCCCAACTCGTACCAAAACCCCAGAAGATAAGGGAGGTAAACATTTGGGCAGGAACTGAAGGAAGAATGAGAATCTATAGGTTGGAACTGAGGAGATAGAAGAAAATCTAGGCAGAAGCAGGGAGGAAAAGCACAAAAGTATTTAAGTACTGCAAAACTTGCAATTGAACTTGTCATTTTCAAATCTCCACACTCTTATGTGCTAGGAGTCTGTCAGTAGTTTTGCAGCTAATGTGCCTTCATAGCAGACAGCCAAAAAAACTAGGCAATCACAGAAAGTTATTTTGATCTGCCAAAGTCAACCTTGCTGATACCTCTCCTATAGTCAGCATGGTACCATGTGAAGAGTTCTTTTTATCTTTTTTTTCTTTTTTTTTTTTTACTGTTTTGTTTGTTTGTTTGTTTGTTTGTTTGTTTGTTTGTTTGTTTGTTTGTTTGTTTGTTTGTTTGTTTGTTTGTTTGTTTGTTGGTGGGTCTTTTTGTTGGTGGTGTTAGTTTTTTTACTTAAAGTAATGGTATTTAAAAAAACATGAAAGCGTTGTGAAGGAAACCATTCAAATGTAAAATCTAAGTTCATTCTTCATGCAAACGTTCAGACAGAAGACAGAGTCACAGACTTCATAATCATTAGAGTTCCTTCTCCAATATCTCTGATTCACTGCCTAGAAAAAACAGTGATGCCTAAGTAGCAACTATTCATAATTTATTGCATGCTTCAGGAAGTGGTGCACTGAATTCTTTACTGTGGAACTACCCAAAAATATATCTACAGTGGGGCTATTTCTACAGTAGCTTAAACTGTAACACTTTGTGTATCTTTGTCCTCATAGAAAATTGTATATAAACTGTATCTGAAACAAGGATGACATAAAGCAGAAGTTATTTAATAAATTAATAAGCACAACTAGGATGTAAAAATATTTAACCTCTATGGCTATACAAGTTTTAAGGAGAATCAACACACAATCAACTTTAGGTGATTTATCCAGGTTGCTGAGAACTAGGAGAAACATTTGGGCCAGCTCTCTGGAAAATGGCTGGAGACAGGGAACTGCAAGGACTTATGACCTCTTATTTGCTTGTTAATCATGCTGTGTAAATAAGTGCAAAATGCTGTTTCCATATTTAGAAAATTGTACTTGATTCCACACAAAATAGAGACAAGAAACCCTGCAAACTCCAACAAGTTCCACGTAGGTTTAGAAGAGGTGACTCAATTCCATGCTGGAGCATGCACCAGGAGAGCTCTGCAGAGTCAGCGTGGGACCAGCAGGACCTGTGAAAGCCACAAAGCTCCATCCTGGAGTTGGGCTGTCCCTTTACACAGCACTTAAGCACCTCATTCATGGAAATGCTGACGTTTGTAACACAGGATGGATGTTAACAGGTAAAGGTAGCAGCAGAGAAATTAGGCAGAGTAGAAGATTAAGTTAGGAAAATGAAAATCTATTAAACATATGTAAAATTAGAGCAGTGGTTAAGTTATTACCACCTATTGCAGACAGAAGTGGAGCCATGTGTGCTGTCCTCGGGTCCTGACACCATACTACAGGAGCAGCAGAGAGGTTTTTCTTTGGACTGGCTGTGATGCAGTGCTGTAGACTGAAGGCCCCCGCAGATGAGTGGGCTCCAACTGTGGCTCGGGCAGCACCATCTCGCTCTGTCTCGTCTCTGAGGATTATAGTTGATCCCTCCACAACTGCTCTCTACAGGAAGCCAAAGCATTGATAATGGGGACATTCAGGAGGTTTTTACTTCAGAATCCAAACCAACATGGCAATGCAGGTGTACCCTTAAAGGACTTGACTTCCTCAATGATGCATCAAAAATAAAGAAACCCCCAGAGCAGCAACTGTTTATCACCAGTCTCTATCACCCCAAAACTGGCTATGTGTATCACTTTTTCCTCTTGGTAGAATTGTTTTGATTCAGCTCAGTAGTAACAATTATCAGCAAAAATTTGCTACCAGGATTGCTGGTTTATTTACTAACTCAAAATCTTCCATCAACTTTTCTGCTAAGAAACTTTAGCTGGATACTAAATCCTGCCCAATCACACCATCTTGAAGTCCAAAAACTGATTAATTATTATAATTAATACAAATTACAGGTTAAGCAATAGCCATCTGTCTTTGCTCCCATTCTTTGTAAGCATTTCAGGGATGTAAATATCTGGCAGGGAAAACAACTGTTTAAGCTAAAGGCCATGCTGACACATGAACAAATGGGTATAAATTGGCTATGAATAAATTTAGTCTGGAACTTAGAAAAAAGGAAAAATGTTAAGCATTACAACACTGATGATCTGAAAAAGAATTTTTATGGTAGCAATGCAGGACTAAAAAAAAACCTATTTTTAAGGCCAACACAGATAAATTTAAGAAATGTACGAAGTAATACGGAACTTGTTAGAGAATGGAAAAAAGGCTGTCCCTTCGGAGAGGCTCTCCTGCAGCCATGTACGTGAGAACACGGCTAAAGCCAGATCTCCATATGGCCCAGGAACAGGAAAAGAACAAGCTTCCATTAATTGCTTCACCTTTCTTCACTTTACCCAGCCTAGGTAAGATCAGATAGAATATAGCTCCACAATATTTTGTTTGAAGTTCAAAATATGTAAGTTTTGCTTGCGGCAACAGAACATACAATATAAAGACCTAGAAAGAAATGTTTGTGCAGATGAGAATATTTGTAAGGTAGATAAATTATAACTAACTACTGCAGCTTTTGATGTTGAAAAACCTCTCTTCAGTTGTTACCGCTTTGGGCTTTCACTTTTTATCAGGTTTTTTATACTATATATAGGCTAATATTATACTGTACAATCCTTCTTATAACTTTAAGATACCTAAATAGATCTAAGAACAAATTCAGTACACAAGGCACCAAGAAAAGGAAATCTTTCATGGGCCATTGATAGATGAAAATATATACCCAATTCTGGAAAGGAAAAATTCCATTACACGGTTTAATTTAGGCAATGAGTAGTGGAACAATGTAAGTTTTAAATATATTTCTGAAACCATTTCTTACTCTTTTCACAGCCTTTGTACATATTACAAATTCATAATAAAGATTATGTGGTTTATGGAGCATATATATTAAATTACCTCCAATTCCAACCTCTCCTGCAATCTTTTCAGCCCCCATCTTTTTTTCTCTGTTTGTATAATACACCTGTAATCTCCAATTTGCATTGCAATATACTATTCAGCATAAATAAAGAGATTGGACTTTCACCTTAAAAATATTTAAATTAACTACTCCAAAAGAATTAGAATAACATAGAATAAAAGTTTTTTAGCTGCTAGCAGCTTATCAAAAACAAATAAAATATTTTTCTATTAAAAAATACTTGAAGTAACAGTTTGTCCTAGAGAATACACCACCAGTAAAAAAACCTGAAGGATCATCTAGCTTAAATAAAGCTAGAGGAGACCAGCTTTATTTGAATAAAGCCTACCTTTTATTTTTGGATGGCTGTAATTTCATTTTTGTCTAGTTTACACCTGTTCTGGAGAATTTCAAATTACTGATTCCTGTGTCCAATACATACAAAACAGCATATTATTCAACTAGTGAAAAAGAGGGAAATGCGACTGCCTGAACACCACCAGCATTTTCTGACACTGTGAAACGTACCCCAGGACACCAAACAAAGCAGAAGTGCAGAAGCCCAGACACTATCTTCATTTCTCTATTAGCTCAGAAATGCTGAGGACAAGAATTTGACTTCGTGAATTTGTAATATAAGCAGTTAGCCTCAAAGTTTTGGCCATCTATACTTCATAGATTTGCTAAGAAATTTCATCAGCTTTATTTAAAAAAAAACTTATAAAACCAGACTTGAGGGGTTTTTTTTCCACCTAATATTCATCCAGTTGGAAATGCTAGCTACATCTGAAACCTCTGTGCTGAGCAGGACTGAGCCATACACCTCCTCTCCAGTCAGACACCTGCTCTCTGAGGCTGACCTTGTGTCCCAGCTCCCCAGGGCATCCAGGCAGCTGCTGTGCACTTCTGAGTCAGATGCCTTTTCTGGTGCAGTCCTGAGCCTGATCTCCTGTTAGCAAGCTCCAGACAGCTCACTGCTCAACGGGAAAGAGCGCTGAACTGCTCCACTGAAGTATGAAAGCTCCCAGTATAGTCAGCAGAGACAAGTAAATGCTCCACTCTTGATGATTATCAAGAGACCTCCAGGGGTGCCTGTTAACTATGCAGGGAGTCTGGGCATATACCGAAGTCCTTTCCATCACACTGGCAGGCTGTGGACTTATATGTAAGACATTGTAATGTCTGACTTACAACAAACTTCATTAATATGGAACCACAGACATGGCACTTTTGAGTCAGGACTTCGGGCTTCTCACTTTCAAGTCCATTGGAGGACTACTGAGAGAGCCAACATTCAGGAGCACATGGCCTGTGAGAAAATGTTGAGGGACATTTTGTCTGTTTAGTTTGATAAAGGGGTAGTCTACAGCAGTGTGCAGATGTGCACATGAGAATTATGAAGGACACAGATTCAAACTCTTCTTGGTCATGATATATGTTACATATATATACAAGGAGCAACATTCACACATTGTGGCTTGAGAGGTTTATCTTCTACTTTAAGGAGAACTTTTTCACTGGTGAGTGATACAGCACTGAAGCATGTTAACCAGAGTGGTGGTGGGTCCTTGTTACAGACTCTACTGTCCTGGTCTAGTGTCAGTGACAGTCTCACTTTGAGTGGAAGGAGGGACAAGATGACCCCTGAAGTCCCTTCCAATCAACATCACATTGTATTTCCATCTGCACCTCTGAGCTTGGCTTGTAAAAGCAGGCCCTCAGGTTCACACTAGTAGCCAAGAGTAAAAGGTAGGGACTCCGGTGCTATGAATTTTTTAATGCGAAAATCCTGTATCGTATTATTTCTATCAACCATCATATATTCTAAGTTCTTCCCATTCCCTGATGGAAAAAGGTAGAGCTGACAAGATGTGTAGAGGACCTGAAGATTTGTGCTGTGTGTGGTTGCAGTAACCATAATGAAGACAACTTACATTGCAGAGTTCTTGAGGTATTTGCTGGGAAGCAGAGGGCATTGGAGCTTTTAAGTGCTTAACAGATCCAGTGACTGGGAGCACATGGCCTGTGATAAAATGTTGGGAGATGTGTGCTTTTTTAGGCTGGTAAAGGGGTGGCCTACAGCAGTCTGCAAATGTGCACATGGGAATTATGATGGGCACAGAGTCAAACATTTCTTGGTCATGGTATGTGTTATACATATATATAAGAAGCAACAGCCACCTGTTATAGCTTGAGAGGTTCATCTTCTGCTTTAAGGAAGTCCTTTTCACTAGTGAGTGGTGCAGCACTGCAGCACCTTAACCAGAGTGGTGATGGATGTAACATACAAAGAGATATTTCTTACAGTGCTGATTTTCTTACAGCAACAGCTTTTACATTGCTCTGAACCCGCTACAGAATTACATTTGATATTCAAAAGCAAGAGTAGGTGGCTTTTCTTTTACTTTGGAGAAACCAAAAGAGGAACTGGAAACAGGACAACAGTGCTGTAAAGAGTAAGAACATCCACTAAGATGACAGAAGCAAGTAAAAGATCTTTTTTTCTATCAACTTTGCACACTTAGAATATAGACCATGCAAAAAGAAAGTTAAAGTCAGCTCTGAACAGGCATTTCCATTTCGGTGAAAGACAGAAGGATTTGGAAGCATTCATAAATTGAAATATATTAGAAATTTGGAGAGGAGAAAAGGCAATACTTTTTTTGTCAGACTAATGAAGGGGGGTAAAGTTTCCCTCAACTTTGATGTCCTCCACTAGTCCTTCTGTTTGGCAGTACTAGGTCCAGTGGTGCTTCTTTCCTTGTTGGCTTTTCCACCAGCTGGGTTAAGAAGTTATCATCAGTACACTGGAGGAACCTCTTAGACTATATATGCTTGGCTGTGTAGCCCTTCCAGCAGATATCTGGGTAATTGAAGTCCCCCACAAGAACCGAGGCCTGCAATTGTGAGACTACTTGGAGCTGGTTGTAAAAGGCCTCATCAACTTCTCCATTCTGATCAGGTGGCCTGTAATAAATGCCCACAACAGTGTTCCTCATATTGGCCTGCCCCTTAATCCTTACCTGCAGGCTTTCAACTCTCTCATCTGACACCAGGGAGGGTTTTAGGGACATCTCCTCACTCTATATCCATTCCTTAACATAAAGGGCAACACCTCCGCCCCTCCTTCCTCACCTGTCTCTTCTGAACAACTTGTAGCCTTTAATAGCCACACTCCAGTCGTGGGATTCATCCCACCAGGTTTCAGTGATGGCCACTATATCATATCTCTCTAGCAGCACAGTAGCTTCCAGCTCCTCCTGGTTGTTGCCCGTGCTGTGTGCATTGGTGTAGAGGCACTTCAGCTGGGCTGCTGGCTGTGCTGCCTTCTTAGGGGAATAGCCCCTGGAGTGTCTCTTAGGTGTATCTCTGTGTTCTGCCTCTACCCTGGGAGATGCTGGCTCATAACCGTAAGACTTTGACTGTAGTGAAGGGTCACCAGCCCCTGGAGTGTCTCTTAGGTGTATCTCTGTGTTCTGCCTCTACCCTGGGAGATGCTGGCTCATAACCGTAAGACTTTGACTGTAGTGAAGGGTCACCAGCTCGGCTCAGGGACACAGGCTGAAGGCCCTTACTAGCACCCTGTCCCACTAACCCTGGTGTGGTACCCCAAAGCTTATCACAGATAAGCCTGGTATCAACCCCCTCCCCCCTCCCATCTAGTTGAAAGCCCTGTCAATCAAACCCGCAATCTCTTGGGCAAGAAACCCCTTCCCCCTTTGTGAGAGGCACCTTCCATTAGGTGTTAACAGGCCTGGTGTTTTACAGGCAAATCCAATGTCAAAGAACCCAAACTTATGGCAGTGGCACCAGCTATGGAGCCACGTGTTAATTGATTGGATATTTCTGTTTCTCTGAGCATCCTTGCCCGATACAGGAAGGAGTGATGAGAATGTTAAAGAAGATTAATTTGATTTAGTGCTAAGATTAAATTAAGAGAAAAGGAGTCAGTCCTAAAAACTTCTGATTGCATTACATATTTTAGGATGCTTTGGGTCACAACAAAGAGGACTCAGCTACTGCTGCCAGTAGTTGCTACATAAGCAAAATGACTTCTCATTAATTTTCCAAAGTTTTTTTCAGAAAAAATATACACTAGAGCACTGTAATGTCCAAAAAAGACATGAGGCTCACAAATATAGCATTATATTTTGCTATTGTGTAAGGGAAAGTGGTTAGGAACAAATAAGCAGGGAATAACTTCCTGTTATGAATTATATGCATAAGAAGTGATGAGATTCAAATTCCATGCTTAAGTGATAGTAAGCTTGTATTCAGCCTCTGGGAGTGGCTTACAGGCAATAAAGAGCTATTAAATGTGAAAGAGGAGGGTAATTAATGGACATTTATGGCAAGAAGCAGTATATTTCTTTTTCTTCCAAACTTTAAATGTCATCATTTGATACTTAGATTACAGGCCACTGGAGGCTTCTCAAAGTTTCTGAAAAAGTGGCAAAAAAATTTATAGAGCTAATTGCATACACCAATATGAGTTAAGATTAGTTTGGACTATGCTAGAGTACAATTTCATTTGTTATCCCAACATCTAGTGGAAATAATGTTTGAACCAGAATATAAGGTGAGTCTTATGAAGATGCAGTAGCAGAAATGGATTATTTACATCAACCACTAAGTTTTCATTGAAATTTGAAACTCTTGTAAAGTTTGGGCACTTATAGTCTGGCATTTAAATTCCACTGCCTACCTTTAACATCTCCTGGTGAAGGTTCTCGCAAGTGGTTTCTGAATTTTCAGTTCTCTTCCCTAAGAGATCGTGTCAATCATAGTTAATGGTCTGTTTATGGGTACACTCTGCACTGGCACGAGGTGCGCGTTACCTAGGAGTGTCAAGGAAGGCGTTGCCTGCTGTGCTGTCAATGGTAGGAGAGCCAAAGCAACCTTCAAGAAACCTAAACACTGCCCTGTTGAAGTCCTACACAACACTTCACCTCACTCATGATGCACCATGAAAATATGACTCCTCTCCCAGAAGACATGGAGCAGAAGGTCTTTGGGCAGCCTGGCTGAAAACACTCCCTAAGGCCCAGACACCAGCACACCGTTGCCAAAGGGAGGAACAAGAACTTCTGGGGCTTTGTCTTGACTAGTGTAAAGTGAGGGAGACACCAGGTTGTCTTAGGTTAGATCAAGTAGGAGTTTCAATGAAAGTCTAGAAACACCCTAGCATTTAAAACTTGACTGCACAGTTCACTACAGCAGATAACTCTGCAGCAAGGGCTAGAATGATGACTAAATGGGGCCTGATTGTGTAATAAAACACTGTGCATGGTACACAGGTGCTGAATAAGGAAAAATAAAATCAGAACTTCAACATCTGCTACTATCACATAAGGGGTAGATTCTTACCAAATACTAATTGTTTCATTCTTTCATGCATTTATCTGACTGTGATATTTACTCTAGTGAGGATCTATCCAGTGGAGTCTGGTGTAGAAGAAATTACAAATGAATCAGAAAGAGACGCCCAAGGGAGAGTCTCCTTTAATAGCGATACAATGCAAATTCAGCCAAAAACGCCAACCAGGACCCAGATGAACATTTCAGTAACAAGTATTAGAAGCAAGACAGGGCTGTGTATAGCAGCACACAAGGGACTAGTTTAAGATCTGTGACTGAGAGAAAGAAGTCATCACCATACCACGGATGGTTTTTATTACATGCTTCTTGTTGTTCATCAAAAGGCACTTAATAAAACAGATCAGCAAATAAAACAAGTACAGAGTTTACAGCCGTAGCATAAAACCAAATAAGCAGTAAAAAGTGAATGCTAAAAGATATATTTTTCAGCCCCGGCTTTGCGAACGCAATAGGCGTAGCTTACACATCCCAGGCAGAAGGATTCCAGAGGGAGTCTGAAGCAACATGCTGTCTGGAAGCTCTTCTGACATTCTCATGGGTGAGACCAGAAACTGCTATGTGTCTTGTTTTCACAAATCTTTGCTGCTGTGAACATAACAGACCAAATTCTACTTTTAGCCATATTCCCTATGACCCCACTGGCTACAGCAAACAAGCTTGGTGTATTAATGAGAGCAAATTTTAGTTACAGGGATAGCAATTTCTCCCAAACAGCAATATGAAAAGCAAGCTACAACTGCATTTTGTTACTCTTTCTACCCCAGCTACCTAGGGGCAAAATTGTGGCTGAAATCTTATTGTCCAAATCAGCTGATTAAGAATAACTTCAGTCTAAACTGATGTAACCATGTATAGCTAATGACTGCATTTCAAAATATCACTAGGAGGAAAATAAAAGCAGAGGCAAAATTGACTAAATGATGTGGCGCTGTTCTCGCTACATTACCTTAGTTCTGTGTCAAAACAGAGGATGTTTTGGGCAAGTCAAATAATCACTTTTCAAGGTCTTTTCTGATTCTCCTTATTTCTCTCTATGTGAAAGTGAGATTATGCAAACTCCATGAAATAAAGCACTTCATGATCTTCAGATGAAAAGTAATTTGGAGAGTAGATTACTTTTTTAGACAAATAAATGCCATATTTTACTGCAAGGCAAGGATATTTGACTGCTGTTAAAGGAAATGGAAAGCAGCAAGAAAGAAACTACAAGATGATTTAGCACAGCAAAGACTCATGCCCTCTGATTTAAAAAAATGTATTTGTCAAATATAATAATGCTAACAGATTATGGCCCAAATGCTTTAATAGCTAAGGGTAGAGTTCCTCTTGTTGACAATGATTGGCCTATGGTTGATTTAATGCAGGGATGTAGCTGATTTAATGAAGTGCAATAAAAGATAAGGCCTAAGAGATATTCCACTAAGAATGAAGCAGAATAATTTTTTGCATGGCTACAATGCCATACAAACAGGCAAGTCTCCTAGAATAAAACCATCAGCTTAGCTGGAACAATGAATATGACATGTATTAATGATTACCCAGCTTCTTGCTACCCTTGAAATTAAAAGGGAGATGAAATGCTGTAGACAGAATATGTTAAATTCAGACACAGGTCTGCTGAATCTAGGGACAGGATTTAATGTAATTTACATCACCTTCCAGGCCATTTAGCAAAAAAATTATGCTAATAGATTCTGACTCTGTGACTGAATAGGACCGTAAGTATCTGTGTTACTGAATAATCTTATGGGCATCTAAAATTATTTGTGCTCTACTTATAAGATAGTTTATTAGTTTAACAAATAAATCTGGATGAAGAGCAGGTTTTCCAATTCCCTGAAATTTTCAGTCTTTCAGAATTTGGAAAGCACAAGCTTTTCAAAGCTTATGGTAACCAATGTTGGTCCATCAGTGTCCCACTGAAGCCAGCAGAACATTAGAGGAATAGCCATGACCACAAATGCACTTCCCAGCAGCGTTCCATTTTCCTGGAATGTTCCTTTCTGCCTTCTTCTCGGAAGATGTCATAGATGTTCCAGCATCCCAAGCTTTGTTCATGGAAAAGAGACTCCAAGAGCATGGCTGAAATTCAGTTACTAAACCAAATTCTCTTCTGTAACAGGGTGTCATTCATTTCAGCAAAGGCAGATGTAATTTGTAAAGTTTGGGTCAACTCAATAAGGGATAAAATCAAGACTCCAGGACTTCACATGAACTTAACATGAAACTGGCTTTAAATCAACAAATTGGTATCTGAGGAGCAATCTGAGTTTAAAAACAGGCAACAGACTGGAATCTCACTATAATTTTACTGATTTAATTGAAATATTGGCAAATATTCTTATACAGTAATTATGTTAATAGCTGTGGATATCTAAAATGTAATCATCCAGCATCAGTTTCATCCACTGCCAAAGATAAAGCTTCCCTCGATTCTTGTGTCTCCTGCACCCTTACTTCCATAGACCTGCATGCTTCTGTACCGGTAAGCAATTCCCATCCAAGCCTACTTTGTGATGATCCTAGTTAAACTCTGAGACTCTGGTTCCTGGTTATGTGATGCAGTGTGAAGGTCAGAAAGTGGCATGCAGCACTCAGAAATAATATGGAGGTTCTCATCTGTGAAAAAATGTAATGTCCATTAAAGACAAAAGACTTACAGAAAAAGGTGTAGAGCTCCAGGTATCCAGCTTTTAAATATTTTAAAAATTATTTTTAAATATTGTTAAGAGATACCTAGAACATCTCCCACATTCTGGCAATGTGAGAGAACCCAGCTTTCTGGAATCCTGTGGGATGGCTGCCAAGGGTCCCCAGCCACAAACTCTGGTTCACTGCATATTTTTCATGGACACACATAAACATGGATGAGTTTAGGAAAGAAACAGTGTAGAGGAGATGCAATGCAATGCTTTATTATGTAGTCAGCGGGTTGCCAACTCTGAAACCTCCTGCATCAAAGTACTCCTACACATTGCATCTGCTGAACCCACACATATCACAGACAGCAGAACTGCAGAACTGAGAGCAAATAGATGTATCATGAACTGAGAACAGGAGTCGACATTGTTAACAGTCTGCTCATGAGACCACAGTGAGGCAACAATTTATTCTTATTTTTACTTTTATTTTTATTTTTACTTTTATCTTTACCTTTATCTATTTTTTTTTAATTTAATTTAATTAAATGTGGGGAAAAAAAGCAGACAAGATATTTTAACCCCTGATACTGTAAATAAAAAACTCAGGGGGAAAGATTTTTAAAGAAATATCAATAGTAATGTAGACAATAATGAAGTGAATTAGTACAGCAATTAAAGTTCATCAAGTTGAATAATTGCTGGCAACTGATTTTATTAACAACAGTAATATCTGAAAACTCTGTAGTAAAAGTATCTGGGCAAAATACAGTCTGCCTCATCTCCTTGAGATTTTCAGGAGGAATGAAAGAACACAGCACCAGTTTTCTTACTCAGGCTGATTTCCCTGCAATGATACCTTCAGTCAAAGTGTGCAGCTGAAAACCCAATGGTTTTAGAAATATAGATGACATATTTTTCAATGACAGCTACAAATCACATATGTGATATGTCACTATAACAGAGATAATTCAGTCCTATCTTAATTAAAGGTCATTTCAGGGTTAATATTATATTCTAAATCTTCCACACAGCATCAAGGCCAGAGAGAAGCAGATTATGAACCCTTTGTGCATATGGGAAAGTCTTATGAGAGACTCTGTCTATGTTTTATGCATAGTTTTTATATCATTAGCTCTCTAATCAGTTTACAAGCAAACATTCATAACACAATTCACTCTCACAAAACAGAAGTATTTAATAATACAGATTATTTCTATCCTGTTTCCACACCTGGGGTAATAACTTTTAATTCTGTCATTTCCTATATTGAAATAGTTTAAGTAATATGACTGTGGGTACACTCACCTTGAAATGCAGCCTCCTCTTCTCTCAGAGCTTGAGCAGGACTATCGTGGCAGTCGTACAGTGTGACACCTATAACATATATAAGGTAGGAGTACTGCAGAATATACTCTAAATGTGTGTGTTTGAAATCCCAACAGTACCTAAAAAGCATATAGAGAAGATTGGCCTAGTTATTTCTGATGCTATTTGTGCTTGCAAGAGATGCTATGAAAATGTACTGCCTCTTAAATCAGAGCAAGGTCCATACAGAAAGGGTTACCCAGCCTGGGACGGTGTCTTTGAGACAGACCAATAGTGGGCACAACAGGAATATAAATGCAGGGCAAATACCAAGTTATCCTTCACGCAGTACGTACTCCCACTTCCAGCAAAGTCCAGTCTGGGACTTCCCAAGCCGGAAGTTTCCTCTGCTCCTTTGTGCTTCAGAGCAGTGGGGGATCCTTCTGTCCTCCTTCTGAGGGCATTTTCACTCAAATCCCAATCACTCCTTCCTCTTTTTATGCCATTTATGTTTTTATATAGCTACACTAGTTGTCTCTTTTCCAAACCAAAGAGTCCCTGTCAATTCAATCTCTCTTTATAGCCATGCTATTTTAAAGCCCTGATTATACTTCCCATCCTTCTTAGTTTACACTGGCATATGTGGAAGGCAAACTATGCTTTTGATAGCCTTGTGGTTAGCACACTCTGCTAAGGAAGGCCACATCTGAGGAACCAGCTCCCCCCATGCTCCTCAGACTGCACATTGCTTCGCAGGCAGAGATTTATGGAGATCCGTATAAGAACGACGCAGAGAAAAAGTCCTTAGTTTCATTCTTGCTAAGTCCTTCCCTCCCAGAAAGACGTGTCTAAGAGCCATGATCTTGTCAAGTCCTTGACCTCCCCATTCACCCAAGATGTCCGACTATGGAAACTTTTACTCCTAATGGTCAGAACTGCTAAAACTGTAAGGCTTGAAAAACAAGCTTATAAGATCAGCAGCATGAGCAAAAGGCTCTGCTGAGGGCTCTGCCTAATGCCAGTTTTGGCAACTCCTGCATTGTCCTGCTGGCAAGACGCACCCTCTGTGTGTAAGCAGAGGTCAGTAGTAATTTGTTTAATTTCAAAAGCTCGGTGCTATTTCCGTTCTTGTCAAAGTGTACATTTCTGTGCTTGACCAGTCTATTCATAGCTTATGTTATGTAAACAGTGGGAAAATCTTGAAGTCCTCTCTTTGTGTGATTGCCTCGATCCATTGTCCCATCCATGTGTTATGTCTCTGGAAAAAGAGACATGCTGGGCAAGTGTGGCGGCATCCAGTTCCCGAGGGCACATAAAATGGCAACAGTGATTACTGGTTTAAATAAATATAGCAACAGTGGTGGCAATGCAATCTATTCCTACAGTGAATATAATTTAACATCCATGTTCAGACACTTTCTGCTATCCATCAATTACTGGATCAGCAAGAAATAGCATACTCAGACAGAGCCACTTGGGTAATTGCACTGCAGATAACAGTTATGGCTGTTTAAGGAGTAGAGAAGTCAGATTGTTAAAAACTCAAAGGAAAGCAAATAATTCCTGTTTGAAAAGCTCAGATTTTAGTCTTTCACAGTAAGGACTAAATGATTAAAAATTTTTTTTTAAATTTTTTGCTTCCCAGTCAGAATTTCTATAACGTACACCTGGCAGCTGCCTGAAAACAGGAAGCAGAAAGATCAGCCGAATCTGCTTTTTCAGTGCCGGTGTCAGGCTCTTATCTACAGTCTCTTTAATGAAGCATAGCACCAAGTCACTGATAGCAAAGTGATGGGATTCCCATCATTTCTCTTTTGTAGTTATCCCTCAAGCGATCCTTGATATTAAGTTTTGTCCTGTCACTTTTCGACATTTTTTAATCACTTACTTTAACCATCTTAAATATTTTTTCAGATTCTTATTGTATGAGAAGAATAAGTATATATTTCAACCAGAGCCTGAGACTAGGTCTTTGCTGGCCTTACACAGAAGATAGTTCAATTCGGTAGTGTATTTAGTGACATCCACTAGCTGACAGGCTTGGCTGGATAAAGTTCCCAGTGGGTATCAAACTAGTAAGCCCTTTATTGAGCAGATATGTTCTTTTCACTCAATATAAAGGCAAAAAAAAATCTAACAGAGACAGAGAACCAATATGAATTCAGGACAGCAAAACTAAAAGACAAGTATCAAACTCCTTTTCAATAAAATGATTGTTATTGCAACTAGAAGAGGAAGGCGTGAAAGGTTCTTGCTGCTCAGATCGCACAACCTAATACCTAGAGAAATTGGTATCATCTCTGGCCATCAAAGGCCCTGTTCCCTCCTAGGCAATCTTCGTGTGTGCCCACAATGCTGTTCTTGCCAAAGAAGTCAAAGAATGCTGAAGAAGTCAAAGAATGGCTACAAGACCCTACTTCTAGAACATGTCCTCCTCTGCCAAAGCCCACATAACTGCAGCTCTGACTTGGTGAATTTAATCTTGACTTAATTAACAGAAAACTAGAGTTTCAAATGAAGTTCTGTACTTATTGTGTTTATAACAAAGCAGGAGGGAGTACTTCTAACCCTGGGGCAAACAGACAGCAGAGACAAAACAGGGAAATGGAAATGTAAGACCAAAATTCAAATAATAAGCGGCAAAAGGGACATCCTTGGCCCCCAGCATATTCCCTGTCCTATGTCTGCTGTTCATTACAAGAAATTAGTTATGAAAAATTTGTCATGGATGTTTTAAAATAGGAATTGATAGGTAAGTTAAAGCAATCACTACCACATCTCCCCACATTAACAGAATAAAAATATTCTAAATTAGTTGTAATTGTCCTTTATTTTTACCCAGAATTGTCACAGTTATTGATTATTTGGAGTTCAGACTATTTTCACTGGTATGATAACTTCCCACAAATTACTCATGGAATCATACTCACTTTACTGTTTCCTTTTCTGATGTTTCCTTCTATGTTTTCACTTGAGTTTTAAAGGTTGTGCAGTCCATCAGCCTCTGACTGCACAGACCATCAAAAACCTTAGTTAGTCTTCTACAATTATGGCCAGGTAACATCTTCTGTGCTTTTAGATCGTATTTTCATACTAGCAATGTCAGTGTGTGTGTGTTTTGCCATAGTTGTGTTTTTCCTTCACAGATATTAAATGAATTCTCAGGACTTCCCATTGTGTGGTAGATCTGAGGAATCCATTATCCCCACTTAGAAGCTGTGTCACAAGGTGTACACACAGAGCACTGCAGAGAAAGGGACCTAAGACTTTGACAGTAGCACTGTGCTGGGAACCTTCCCTAAGGGGCAGAGTGTGGCTTCACGTACCAAAGCTCCAGTAGCTGCATCAATGTGCAAGATAATGACCTCTTGTTTAAAAACAGAGCACTTTTGCACTATTTAATGCTTTTAAATAGTGAAAACAAGTGAGCAGACCTTGTTTGACCTTCTTGAACCTGTGCTTTGAAGCACACATTGCAATTGCTCGCTCTGACCAGGAGCCCTCCCTGCTGCTCAGCAGACTATACACCTAATGCATCAGTCCCTTCATGCACAACCCTTCTGGCAGCAGCAGGAGTAAGCATCAGACAATAGCCACCATGTTGTGAGCAGGAAATTGTGAGTCAAACACAGCCCTTCTCTTTTTTAACAAAAACCCAAACATATCTTTCCTTCTGCTTCCCAAACAGCAGCAGAATGATTGGGATGGCTTGGGAGACTCCATCGTGCATGCTGCTAAGTGCAGAGGTCGGTCTCAGCAACATCCAAACTCAATTGCTGAGGTGTTTTTCCTGCCCACGCTAACCCACACAATAACCACAGTAGCACAGGTTCCAACACAGTCTTCGTATATTGAGTTTCTTATCTGAGCAGATCCAAAGAGTGCTTGGACTTGTGCCCAAGAACCAAGTGGCTGAAGCCACACAGCTGTAGATAGTAACAATTGGTACCTGTGAGTGGGAGCACTGATTTTCTGTACATCTGCCTGAGTTTTATTTATGTTTCTGGTTTTGCTATTGTAATACAGCCTCATCCAAATGGAATTATTTTAGCTTGGCCCTACTCTTAAATAAGAAAGCATCCTCCAGAGCCTGACAAGATATGTAAATGTAAAACTTCTAGGCAGCGCTAAAAGTGCCAGGAGGAAGGAATCCTACAGCCCTTTAATTGTTCTGTTTGAATATGTTTCAGCTACACCTATAATTGTAAATTAAACAACACCAGTGAATATGCCAGGCCCTGGCACTTGATAATTTACAGTACTGAAATGTATTACAGCACATAGCTCATTTTGGTTGAGACTGATTAGCATTGTTCCAAAGAATTTATAGGCACAATTTGGGTGTTAGCACAGGCCAAAGACCATTGTCTACAGTCAGGCTAGATACCCTCATGGTGTAGGAAGGTGTGAGAGGCTAATAGCGTGGTCCAGGCTATTCCACACCACTTTGGCCCTAGTGTCAAAGAACAATACCACACAAACTGTGTTTGTCAGTGTAGACATGTGCTTTTTGTTCTCTCTTTTTTTTTTTTCAGGTCTCTGCCTTACCTTGAATTCACAGGTGAGCTCAGCTCATGCAGTCTGTGAAGTCTGTTCAGTGTTTAGCTTTCCAAAAGAAAAGATTTGAAAACTTCTTCATAATTGCACGCTTACTGTTTTTCACACTCACTAGGGACTTGTTGTTTTAATTATTTCTTTTCTAATTATGTTTTTTGTGTATTAACAAAGTGCTCTTGTTCCCATGGTATAATAAAATATGACAATCCTTCCTCTAAAAATAATGCATATTAATCAAATTGTGTTCTTAAAAGGCAGATAGATGCATGAGTTAAAGCTCTGCCTGAGGCAACCTTGGTTAAAAACTGAATATTTACATTTGATTTTTTCCAGTAATTATTCTATTTTTTGAAGGAATAAAGAAAGCAGAACTGTCTGTCACCATCTTGAAGATAGCCCCTGTGCTCCTTGCTTGGTAGAGAGGTGTGAAGAGACAGATGAAGCAGGCCGGAGAGTAAGACTCTGGTAACAAAGAAATGAGCAGAACTCTTCTTTTTCCAGTATGGAGTCCAGGATTTCACCTTAAGTGTTGTGTTTGTTTATTAGAGCCTCCCAGGAGTGTACCAGTAACATAAAACACTTATGCTTTGATATTTCAGAATCCCAAGCTCCATCAATACAACCAATCTGCCTGTGCAAATTATGTGACCAGAGCACATTAGACACTGTCCTCTTTAAAGTCCACATTTTGGATGATTAGCCATCAGCTTTTACTGATTCACCTTTTTCTGCTTCCCTAACATCCATTTCGTCACTCCACACTAAAACTGAGAGATAACTACTACCATAACTACTTGCATGACTCTTTTTTTCCTAGATCTTGATGTGTTTTCCCCATGGAAAGACAGTTTAGAGCAAAGATAATTGTGTTACCTGCCTTAAATCCTCCCCTGCTTCACTTGGATGTAGAAAAAAGTATCCCGGTAAGTAAAAATCTGTCCCAGAGTGAAATTCTGGCCCAAGCAATGCCAGTGGCAAAATCTCATTGCATTCAACCAGACACATGGTTCTATTCTGCACTTTAAATACAAGTCAAATGAAATTTAATTATGCCTTGTTGCATTGCTACAATCCACTATTTATTTACTCTGAACTATTGACCTTCCCCTGCCATGTCTGAAGCATCAAGGTGTTGTTTGTTTGATTTAATTGCCTACAGGCAAGTGAATCCAATGTGTTCCTCTTCGCCTTGATGATGCAAGTGTTATTAATTGAGAGCAGCTGATTACAACACAAGGCACGTTGCTGTGGTAGATAGGAAAGTCAGGCCAATATGTACAGTCCTGGGGGAAGATGAGCATCTTTAAGTTTTTAAGGAATCGATGCAAGCTAAAAAGCTGAAAGGCATGGCTGTGGTCTGGAAGTGAGTGGGTGCATACAATGATCACAGTCCCAGAGTGTAGCAAGGAGATGTCCTTCATGTCCTGCTGGACATGTCCTTCATGTCCTTCCCTAAGGATATGTCTTTTCCCCATAGTACCCTTATTAAGAAGAGAAGAGGCAATGTTTTTCTCAAATTAATGTTTTGCAGTCATCAGCATACTCTTGAATTTCTCAGTTTTATCAGGTTACAAGTAATTACCATGCCTTGCATCACCTGGAGTGCCATTATGCAAATTTGCATATGGCTTGAATGCTCTGCTTAGACAAATATTTATCATCCTTTAAAGCTTCTCTTGGAAAAGAATAACATACCTTCTGTTCTCCCTTATCACTTCACATGTACTGTGATTTAAACAGAAGCCACAGCTGAAGGGAAGGTCTGTGGAGAAAAGCTCTGGTGCCTGCAGAGAAATTCCTTTCAAAGTTCTGTAATAAGAAGACAAAGGCAAAAATCATAAATAAATACCATATAAAAAGAAGCATATAGTTTAATGGTCCACATTGTTTAGAATTAATTTAACTCTTCTCTCCCACTTCTACTCTGTGTACTCTACGGCTGCTTCTGAGCCTGAGCAAGAGGGTTTGATAATCACTGCAGGAATGTTATTACAGAACAAGACTTCCTCCCATCAAGGTTGCTGAAACATTTGCTACCATCCAAAAAAAGCTAGGTGTTATCCTTGCCACTACCAGTTCCTAAACTCTCTCAGTGAATGTTGATAGTCAGAATAAAATATGTAATTGAAAGTTTGTAAGAATAACAAGCAAGAAGGATATGGTCTTAATCAGGTTTCCTTTGAAGGCATTAAGGATTTTCTGCCTAAGAAGTGAATGAGGACTGGCAATGACACTTCTGCCCAAAACGTAAGCAGCTAGTACACAGTTGCCATCTTTAAGTCTCTGGAACACAGCTCATTCGGAGATCCAGGGAAGCCACACACTGACAATTGCAAACATGCGCTTGGTTTTGGTGGAAAGAGAAGAAGCAAAGAGAGAGTTCTCTTTTATTAAAATTTTGGGTTTAGGCAAGTTTCAAACTTCACTTGAGATTCAGGCACGTCTTGAAAGTGCAGTCATTTATTAGCTCCCAATCTTGGCTTCTTCTGAATGGGCACTCTGAGAAGGAAGCTGCACAGGGACACAGCAGAGATGGCAGACACAGGCTATGCCTGCTTGGTGTGCCCTGTCCATGCAGGGTGGTTGTGGCTTCTGTGAAGGGTCAGCAAAGCTCTTCATAGGCAGTGATGAGCTGCTACATCTGGAACTGGAGTCTTGCAAAATTTTCTGTTGATTGGGCAGAGAAGCACTAAATGTTGGTGAATTTAACAAACATTCACCACTGACTCATCCAGATAGGAGTCATTTCACCCATACAGAATGACCAAATTGCTGTGGACCTTGTCTACTACTCTTCTTGCAGGTGTTGGTACTTCTCATGGGGTCTCAGAAAGCAGCAGCACAGAACCAGTGCATCAGTTGGGCACCACACTTCTCCTTGTCATTGGAGGATACCATGTACATTTTGGAGCTGAAATCCCTGTTCTGTTTACCTGCACAGACTGAATATAAGCCAGAATAGCTGACTTTTATTTTTCCCTCAGTTCTTGCTTCTCATTCCTACAGAGCACTGCAAAAGAAATACAGTGCCTTCCCAAAGACACAACATAATGCAGCTTCTGATTAATGCAGGACCAGCATCCAAGAAATAGAGGAAGAAAAAGCAGCTTTTTTCCAAATTATAGCAAGAAACTAGCTTAATCTTATGTAAATCAGGCTGATCTGGTATAAAAATAGGTAGATAAACCAGGAAAGATATTTTGTTTCATAAGAAGGGAACTTAAATTTACTTCGAGAGTCTAGTGATCTTGATTCTATCAGCTGAAGCAAGAGATGCAAAGACATACACATTCAGATAGCAATTTGATATGCCTTGAAAGAGCCTTTGGTTGAAAGGGTGGTGGTGGGGAAGTCTTTGCTAAGTAGAAATTAGTAAAATAACGATTTTTTCATTTTCTTACCTGTTTTTCCTTAGTTGTTTTCTTTGTCATGTGAAATTTACAACCCAACTTGAACCAGAACATAGTAGTATGTTGTTAATGGCTCACATAAATCAGGTAAATTAGCTATTTTTACCATCTTTCTTCTTGAAAGCTTTAAGATCAATTTGTGTTGTCTGCCCAGTTGGAAGAAAAATGTCTGTGCCTTTGTGTGTTGATAATGTGGGAGCTTCAGGAACTGTTGTATTTAGCCAGCTTTTTCTTAACATAAGTTTTTCACAGAATGATATGTGGTTGGAAAGAACCTCTGGAGATCATCTAGTCCAATATCCCTACCAAAGCAAGTCCATCTAGAGCAGGTTGCACAGGAACATGTCCAGGTGGGTTTTGAATGTCTCCAGAGACAAAGACTCCACAGCCTCTCTGGGCAGCCTGTTCCAGGGCTCTGCCACCCTCAAAGTGAAGAAGTTCCTCCTCATGTTTAGATGGAATTTCCTATTTTCAAGTTTGTGCCCATTACCTCTTGTCCTGTCACTGGGCACCACTGAAAAAAGATGGGCCCCATCCTCTTGACACCCTCCCTCCTGAGAGAGAGAAATGCAGTTAGAAAACACTGTCTTCATCATGTAGTGTTATTAAAGAGAACAGTATTTGGGGGAAATTTTAAGTCTGAAATTATTTCAAAACTTCATTTGACTCCAGACAACAAAGATTCTCTTCTGGTTTTGTTTTGTTTTTCATGAAAATGTGGATTTTCATTTCAAAATTAACAGAATAAGGAACATAATCTTTGTCATATAATCAATTTCATGGGACAAAACTTCATTGTGAGTTTGTCCTTCTGTTCATTCTATTGTGACCGTGTTTGCACTTTTACATTTTGCAGAATGCCAGTGGTCATTTCTATTGGGACTGGATTATATAGCAGACTTAATAACTAAATTTCCATGAATTTAAATTCCTTGTTTCATTCCACCTTCTAACTTCATTTCTTCGGAATAATTTAACTCCTGCTCACACAAGCAGAAGTGGATGTGAAGCCTGTAGCATGTTTGTGAGACCATGCAGAGCAAATTCAAAGCCCCTCTTTCCCTTTTTCCTTCCTCGTCTCCACACGTATGATTCAGGAGGAGAAAACGATGCTCCACCTCAGAAAGGAAGGAATGATAGAAACTTTAAAGGGAAAATGTGTATGTACATGCAACTGTGGGATACAGTCTTCTTCAGGCACATCATCAAGGTGCAGTCTAGGACTATTCTACTTTGCCAGATAAGCCACAGTTTTCAACTCCAACTCCCTGGACTCTGCAGAAGTCTCCAAAGGTCTGCTATTTAAACACAGGAGACCAATACCACAGTTTATTTCCATCCATTAACTGTCAATGACACCCTAAACATCTGCTAGGTTGTGGAGCTGATGAGCAGTTAGAAAAAGGTAGCTTCCTTAACAATGAAAAGTGGCCACATATAGTCAATTACAATATTTAATATGACTACACATAAAAATTATATAATTAATGTCTTTAGAAAACAAGAAAGATTCTTGTTGATCTCTGTCTATTAAAATGGTCTCCAGCCTTGCCTGTGGTCAAGACCCTGGAGTAGGACTCTGCTGCTGACAGTTCCATCTATGCATAACGTCAATGTGTAGAAACATTCTCTGAGAGGCAACACAGGGGCCTTTGACCAATCCCAGAAGCTCTCAGATGCAGAGGTGTTTGGGGATCACAGATCTTATACATGGGACTATTTTGAAAACAACAGCAGATAGAGCAGGTTTCTTGCCAGGCATTTCTGTTTGGTTTGCCAGCTATTCATACACTTATTAGAAGGTGTGTACCATTACGTACATCATCATATCCTGTATATTCCCATCTACCTTTCCTGTACTGCTCAGTTGGAAGAACTTGTAAGAAATTCAGGTTCCTGCTATCTTCAATAAGTCAATAGATATTTCCAGAGAACAGGGGTATGTGGTTCTGGTGACCCTTCTTAGGAAGGACACTTAAGCCTTGCACCTGACAAGGCATCTCTGATCTGCCACCACAGGAAAATATTTCTCATCCTATAAAACCTAGAAAAAATATTTAGCACTGTGAATAGCTCAGAGAAATAAGATTTTCATTGTGTGTGAAACAGCAGCACTTTGAAACAAGTTTCTGCTCTGAATTAGATTGTTCATGAAGAGTGTTAAAACCTGTGGAAAAAATAATACCTCTGTTAAAAATGGGAAATGCCAACTAAAAATGTTGGCATTTTCAACACAAATGAAAGTATTCCATTTGCTGAAAGAAAATCAGTTTGAACCTGACAAAAGGAAGGTGTGTTCCCGTCACTTATTTTTGAAATGTTTGCTCCAATTTTTTCCTTTCTGTTTTCATCGTCAGATTTGGTTTTTGAGTAATGGGAATTGAGATTTGGTTGGAGAAATTATTTACCTGTGTTACAAAATCATGTTTTCTGAAGGGAATTGTTTGGTGTCCACAGCTTCAAGAAGCCTTGAACCCAGCATGTGATACATACTTGGTGTGGACACGCATACCTCCACACAGATGCACCCCATTCTTTCCTGGACAACCCATATAAATCTCTGATTCTTAGAAAAAAATGGCTTTAGCTTCCATCATGTCAGGCTCCCAGCAGGGTCTCTACACCTCACTGCAGCAGATTTACTGCTTGTACTAAGCTTTGCTGCTCTGCAGTATGTATGCACTTGCAAAGTTAATTCTGGCACTGAGATACTACTGGAGCCCTAATTTAAGCACGGGAAATATAGCTGGAATTGGAAATGCTTCTGAAGCTGCAGTGAACTCCTGAAGTGTGCCTACTGTTTCTGTAAATTACATCTGCCTGGGAGATGTAACGCTATATGCTTTGGGATTTGTTTTATTTGGCTTGTTGTTTGTGTAAGGCTAAGACCATAAGCAAAATAAAATCTAAGTAACTGTAAAGTTCAACTGAGAAATAAAAAGCAAAGGAGAAACATTTCTTTCTCTGGGTCTCCAGGTGGAGGGCTATTGCAATCAAGATAATTATTTTCCTAACTTTTTGATTGTTCTTTGGAAAAAGCTAGCAAGCACAGCCTTCCCAAGATGAAAACTCTATCCTGCCCCCAGAAAAAAAAAAAAAAAAAAAAAAAAAAAAGCAAAGGAGAAACATTTCTTTCTCTGGGTCTCCAGGTGGAGGGCTATTGCAATCAAGATAATTATTTTCCTAACTTTTTGATTGTTCTTTGGAAAAAGCTAGCAAGCACAGCCTTCCCAAGATGAAAACTCTATCCTGCCCCCAGAAAAAAAAAAAAAAAAAATTAAAGAAAGAAACCCCATTTCCTCTAGACCCAAAAGCTACAGGAAGCACCTTGAGTTCAGATTTGTCCTCAGCTTTTTCAAAGAAGATTTTGTCAATTTAAATTCCCTTCATGCCCCTCAGTAGTTAGCTTTCTCCTGTTTGCACAAGCTACCCGCTCGCCATTAGCATGATGTGAATATTTTTCAGATGTCAGCCTTCACCCTGAGTAACCGCGCTGCTAAAGCATCTTGACTGTGGCATTGGATGCAGAACAGAGAGTGATTTGATTAGGTTACCTTTAAAAAACCTGATACGGGCAACAGTTTTTATATTATCTCATAATGTGAAAACAAAATGAAAGCCTGAAATTAATAGGCTATGGAGAATTGCATCAGCTGCATGAGAGATAGGCTGGCACTGCAGTGTGCTATATTTAACCTTCAGACTCTGGAAGCGTACGAGCGTGCTGACCACATTCAGCAGGGCTAATGGCTATTCTCGGGCTGGTGTTTATCAACGAGGCTCACAGTGTTTAGGCACAATAGTTTATAATACATCAAACGCTTAAGGTGAGTGAATGGATTAGCGAACCAGGAAGCAGGTGAGAACAGCCTGGAGTCCTATGGCAAGACAGTGAAACTGCTCCGTGTGTGCCTGTCTTCCCCCTCCAGGCTGGCCGGCTGTGCTCCCAGGTAGTGTCAGCTCTGAGACACGGGGTGTCTCAGATGCACACCCCAGGGGTGACACTGCTTTTTTCAAATGTAGCGTGTGAGCAGAAAGTGATAAAAGGTGTGTCAAGAGATATGAGAAAACAGAATACCGTAGAAGCGATCATATGGATTATTGTCACTACTGTCCCAAGCACATAACATTCACAGCTGAACAGACATCACGTTGTGAGCCTGAAAGAAAGAAAATAACAGGGCCACCTCAGACCCACGGAAGGCATTCACTGTTGTGATACACATATGATGGGTCTTGGAGGGATGAGTGCAGCATGAAAAGAAAGTGTCGTTAACAAAACAAAACTAACTGAAGTTGTACTAAAAATAGACTTTCTTAGGTCACATCAGCAAGAGAGTTCATGCCAAAGGTCTCTGATGAAGTATATCTCTTTAAACAGGATAACTGCAAAAGTTCATAGACCTAGCTTTGGCACAAATTACAAGATGGATCCCATGAAGTATGTCCCTTGTCAACACTGGGCACCTAAGAATGATTAAAAAAGACTATTCATTCCTGCTGTATATGGCTTACATTTTTAGACTAAAGCCATCTTTCTAGGGAACATACTGCTAAATGTGTTGATTAATTCAAGTTTTCTCACTCAACCTCCCTATGTGATAAACAAGGTTCATCGGTTTGAAAAATCTTTTAAGGAAAAATCAAAACACTGAGCTTACAAATTCCTCGATAGCCAGAGCCTCACGTTTGACAACAGACTTTGCAGAATCTTAAAGTCACAGAATCGCACAGGCTGAAAAGGTAGCCTGGAAGTCGTCTGGTTCAACCTTCTCGTGCAAAGCAGGGCTAACTGATGCAGATCAGGTTGCCTGGGGACATGCCGAGCCAGGGTCTGAGCATCTCCAGGGATGGAGATTCACAGGCTCTCTGTGCAGCCTGTGCCAGTGCTTTACTGTGAACATTTCTGTACACATTTCCTTTTTCCCTAATGCAACTCATGTCGGTTGCCCATTGTCTTTCATAGAGCACCTCCACAAAGAGTCTGGCTTCTGAGCATCCTCTAATTCTAGACACTAAATAAGATTCCCCTGAGCCTTCTCTTCTTCAGGCTAAACAGTCTCAGCTCTCACAGCCTCTCCTCATGTGTAATATGCTCTAGCCCCTTCATCATCTTCATGGCCCCTCACAGTATGCCCTTGTCTCTCTTGTACTGGGCAGCCCAGCACTGGGCACAGCACTCCACGTGTCTCACCAAGGCTGAGAAGAGGGAAAAGGATCACCTCCCTTGACCTGCTGGTGATGCTTTTGCTGATACAGCTCAGTACATGGAAGCTGCCAGGGCACATTGCTGACTCCTCTCCTGTTTGTGGTCCCTCAGTTCCCTCTCTGCAGAGCTGCTTCCCAGCTGGTCAGCTGCAGCCTGTCCTGGTGCGTCGGATTTTTTCTGCCCAGGGGCAGGACTTGGCATTTGCCTTTGCTGAGCTTCATAAGGTTCCTGTCAGCACATTTCTCCAGCCTGCCCAGGTCCCTCTGAATGACAGACCTGCCCTACAGCCTGTCAACCACTCCCATCAGTCAGGCAAGATATGTATTTGTGCTCATTCCTGGTTCTCAAAGGAAAAAAAATCCAATCTGAGACCAGATCCTGAGAAAAAAACAAAGGAAACGAACACAATAAACCCACCACACATCGCCTACACTTGTACATCACCTGAAAAGACATTCCTGGAAGAAAAAATCTCTGGATGAAAGGGCTACATCCAGAAATTACTCCATGCATTCAAATCTGATGCTATCACCTGAAGATGTCTCAAGACCTTCCATTGTCACCACTAGTGAAGAGTGGGAAGACGTGCACTAAGGCACGTGCAATAAGCACTCAGTGCTGAGCACTGGCTTCACCTCTGTCATTCCCTGTCTCCTGAGCTCTGGTTCAGCAGGGAGCAGCCTGCACCCCCGTGTGTACCCTATATCCCCACCTTGCTGCCTACTGGTGTTTCCCAGGTCTGCAATGCAAGGGAGAGCTACTGAGCGCTATTTCTATACATCCAGGAGAGCTGTACTCTCTGAATAACGATTTCTCTCTTCTTGCAGTTCTCTTTTCTCTTCCTAAGGTGTATCTGAGCAAATTCACTTTCCTGACAAATTGCTATCAGCCACTCACCATTAAAAGTGGTAGCTTTTAGGTGACAATCAGCATATTTTTCCAAATGAATTGAACAATCAAGATAATATAAAAAGCAAGTAATTTTTACTTACAGTACATTTGCAGGCAAAGTGGGGGGTAGACATTAGAAATATTGAAGAGCATGAAGGTTAACAATACCCAATTTTGCACTGCTGGCAGAATATTTGTGCTTAGGCGGAAAATGAACATTTTTCAGCATAACCATACTGTGATTGTGATTCAATGAAACCAGGAAAGCCATGGTACAGGGAGATAATGCTGGTTTAATCTATGGCTAGCAGAGACTGATTTCCATTGAGAGTAAAGGCAGGAAAAATGTTAATGTAATTACTTTCCTTTGAACAATATGGTCTAAGTGAAATAGCATATCTTTATTTGCTGCAGTATTTTTGTGTACAACACTCAATAATGTCAGAAAGCAAAATATTTGGATGGTAGGAATATGCAGATTTTATTTTATGATACAGGAGAAACCTGCATAATGCAGAAATATCTTTTCTACATACTGTACTTCTGAAGCTAATGTCTGCTTGTCCCTTGCAATTTAAACACTGACCTGTATAAGATGTTATAATTCTGTGCCTTTTAATGATGTGCCCATTTCCTACAGAAGATACAGATTTATGGGAAGAACAAATACTGTAAGAAGCACCAGCCTTAAATCAATTATTTTAACAAACTATAAATTCATTGTTATCATTTTTGTATAGTTTAGAGATCACAAGAGAGATCTGATGACTTAGTGTGATTTGCTGCATAGCACAGGCCACAGCTCAGAACCTAAAGCTGACTTACACACCACAGTTAGTTACGTATCAAGAAAAAAAGTGCCCTGAATTTCGACTGGTGGTGCACAATGTCTTTTAATAGAGACAGAGTTTGCAGGATTGCTTAGAAAAAAAAATATGACAAAATAAATTTGGGAATTCATTGGGATTAGGTGCTCCACAGAAACTATGTGATAGCAACTGAGGAGTGATGAAGCTGCCAGGGCCACCTGGTGCCTTATCTCACTACCATCTTTCAGGCCTTCCAAATTTTTCAGGTACTTTCTCGGCTAAATGGGGCAGTCCCCTCAAGCCCTGCCAGCAGCTGGCACTGGGATTGGCAATGTTGCTGGCAATCATCAGGCCCATTTCGGATGTAGCCTCCAGATATATAGGAATTTCAAGCTCCCCTGCAGCCCTCCAAGTGAACTGGGAATCCTAGTCATGGTTTCAATGATAACTGAAGCCAAAACTAAATCAATTGGATTTGGGAATCTGTAATTTTCTATGTTTATAGTTTTGAGCAAACAAGATGAATGCACGTGGGAATGTGAACAGACTAATACAAATTATTTACATTTGAAAACGTCTTTTCAGCAGGAAAAGATTCAAAGCATACGTATTTTATCTTGGTTAGATCTTCATGAAAACAAACAGCGTAAGTCACCTGTAAGACTGCTGGGCTTGCAAGAAAATATTAACTGACTTTTCTAGCCGAGTACAGTTTTCTGATACTAATAAGTTTCATGCAATCTGTTGGCATGGAAAGATGCTTCACTTTACAAATTTAAGCATCTACAGTCACATGCTTTTTTCTTTCAACACAGCGAGAACAATGCTATACTGCACATCAAAGGCTCATTTGCATGCATTGCCTCATTATTTTACACCTGCTGAGGACCCCAACGTTTTGCTTACTGTATCAAAGAAAGATTCAGTCCTTGAAAAGGCTTTTACGAGGTCTGTAAAAAGACACATCCTCAGGCACACACCTTTTTGAAATAAAGGGAGAAGTGCACCACATGATCTGCCTTGGATAAAGGCAGATTAAGGTCTTAGTTAAATTTTCAAAGTGTCAATAGCAAGAAACTTTTAGATAAAAAATTTCTTTCATTTAAAGCATGACAAAGATTAAATAATGAAATACATGATCTTTCTATCTTACTCATTGATAAATGATTCTAAATCTCAAAACAATGTTTTGGTTAAAAAAAGTGTTAATTTTGGATTTCAGTGGCAATTAACCTTCACATGATGTATCGACATCAGTCAATCTTTAAGACTGAGTGAATAAGAAAAGCTAAAGCATCCCTTCTCTAACGGACTGTTATTTAAGCAATTCTTCCCAAGTCCTACAGTGTGATGGGCCTGATCTGGTAATGTCTCCTTCTGGATCAACACTCAGAGCTAAATAGCTCAACTGACTGATTTACATGTGGTTATTGAGCAAGCTCAGATGCTTTGAGGACTGTGCAAGAGGAAGACCACAGGTAACAATGTGGGAAGCACTTGCCCGAATAAAATTTGGTACCTGCCAAGAGGTCTCTGACTTTGGCTTGTGACTGTATAAACTTTGGCTTGGACTGAATAGGACAATAAGCACAAAGTTGGTCTGTTTCCTGAAAGGGGAGTGAGTGGCACCAAGGGCTAGACTTAGCAGAGCCACTCAGAGAGGACTGAGGTTGTGGCTCCGGGGGTCAGAGGCTGGGCTGGAGACAGGGCTGCCAGGCTTGTAGGGGAGAAAAAGGTGGTGGAGAGGGGAGCGGCAGAGAACCTGCCCTGGAAAACACACGCAGACACCCTCTCACAGCCAATACTGCATTTCTAGGAACAATGTCCTCAGGAATGTGATCGTTGGAGAAAACTAACTGAGTTGTTCTCCCTTTCCTTCAGTTTTTTCTTGCTTTCTGTATATTTCTTCTGACTGATCTCCTTCCTGGAGAAACAAGTTCACTTCCTTCACAACGGCTTTTTAAAACACAAATGACATATCTATACAAAATAGAGGCCACAGATGTGCTTCTACAAGGCAAAGTTCCCTGGAGCAAAGAGGAGTGGTGGTCATCTCCTACACAAAGCTTTTTCTAGATTGATGCTTTCCCTACATTTCAACCTTAACTGAAATGCAGCAAGACTTGCTCCATCTTTTAAGGTAAAGTCCAATATTGAATTACAAAGGAAATAACAACTGCTCACTCAAAAATGGTGGCTCCCAATGTATTTGGATGATTGTGTTTCTTATTTACCAAAGTTCAAATTTTAGCAGTGGTGCTTGACAGTTTACATACTCTCTTGTATGATGAAATTCCTTCACTGTTCTATTTTTTTCCTTAAGATAGACCAATTCTGAAAGAATGATGTCAACATCAGACCTGAATTCTGATGGGCTATGAGATAATTAAGCATTTAAGTAGAACCTAAACATTTGCAAGAAAAAAATCCAACCATATAATTATACTCCAAAGCCAGCAGAAAGGAAAACAGAAGAAAGAATCCACAGTTACTCAATTTAATCTAACATCAAGCAGGAGATAGAACTACAGACTGTTTGCATTATCTCTTGACCTGTATGATTTGTGATTCTATAACTCCGGAAATAAATCAGGACTTGAATATTGTCACAAAGTAATCTACAGTCTAAGATGATGGACACATTGGCCAGGGGCTGCCCTAAGTGGTAGCGCATAGAGTATGACCTTCCCATAAGATGGGAAGGGTCAGGTGGCTCTCCATTAGCACATCTCTCTGCACCACTGTTTTTCTTAGTAGTTTATCTTCTTTAGCAGTATTTTGCCACATTCCTACTACATGTGATGACCAACAGCCCAGCTGTTTGGAAACCTCCGCTGAGTGACCACTGGGAACACAGGTCAGCCATGAATTCATGCCTGTGTGTCTCTCTCAAATACTGTGTGCATGCTTGGCAAACCTGCACAGCTCATGGGACAGTCCCATCCACTAGTGAGAAGTCTCTATATGTGACTGCACAAGATTAATTCTTGTTCCTGATGACTCCTGGGCAGCCTCTCTTCACCATACTATGGCAAACATCGCTAGACTACTCTTGGGCTGAAGTTTGACCTGACACATGCTGGGTCCATACATTTTCTGTTCATCTGCTCTATTTTACATTGTGCAGGTCAGGCTTAAAGCTCATCTGTGCAATGTTTAAGAAGACCTGAGGAAGGTTTTACTGTGGCATGCTCGGTGCAGACTAGGTGCTCTGATGCACTGGGCTGTGCTAAAGCTTGAGCTTCTCCAGGCAGGAGTCCTGGAGCTCTCCTAACCCTGCCCCGGCGCACAGGAAAGCAATGTGAATAGTCCAGGCTTAAAAAGACGTTCAGAACCACACTTAAGGTGGTTCTGGACAACATAATAATTGACCAGAATCCAGATGACTCCTTCTGTAATGTAACTGTCATTTGCTTCCAGGATTTTGGCCCCAAGTGACATGAGGAGGCTTGTGTCTGTGCTGCCATCAAAGGCAGATTGGCTGCACCATCCTGCAGTGTATCTGAGAGATGCTCAACACATCATACACAGCGCTGTGTCACGTGTCTGCAACACCATGAAAAGCATGTTGCTTTACCTGACTGGGGCACTTTTCCACATGGATGGTCCGTTTCACACGTCAAGCAGCATGGCCTTCAGCTGTGCCTGGACCTCTCGGTATGAGGCCGCCTGCCTGTGTCCTGAGGTGGTCTTGGGAATCCCAGACACCACAAACCCCTGCCTTCACCAGCAATAACTGAGGGCACATTTCACCCTTTTGAGGCCCTTTTTTGAGTCATAGTCAGGTTGTCATTTAAAATGCTTTTGGAGTTGATATTGTGTCATGAAACAATGAGAGGACTGACTCTGTGGCAATCTGCTGTCTTTGTTACCCCTATAGCATAACACATGGGTTGAAACACCATCACAGCACGAGGGCATATGGAAATGAAAAATAAAGGCTTTCTGGGACAGTCTTCAAGGACCTGGCTAAGCTAAGGTACCAAGATGTGATGCAGTCCCACCATATTGCCAGGCAGAGCAGTGTCTGGACCAGCCCAACTACTGAACCACACACAGCTTTTACCTTCCTAATTTTTCCATTCTCAAAGAAATTTTTGGAGTAATACAGCATGCAGGCCATGGCCAGTCAGGAGAACAGGGTCCTGGAGTGAACTGAGGAGCAGTCCAAACCACCAGTATAAACAGAGCCAATTGTTGCAACACCAGTACAAATTTTGCATTGAATGAAATAATTCATTTTTAAATTCTGGAATATTTTTATGAACATCAATTGTGAAAGGGCTGATGATGATCCACAGACACTGTTTCAAACATGGTCTGAAGGCTCTATGGTTTCTGTCTTACTGCTCAGACCTGCTCTCCCATGAAGTATCCTGACTCTTGGCCCAGTCCATGGCTAACTAGACATAGATTATCTGTTATAAAATGGTAAATGTGGATTTCACCAAAATTCTAGCAGAGCGTAGACAGTAATGGATCCTCTCCTCCTCCCCTTTTCTCAGTTGAAGCTTTAACCTAAGGCTAAACAAATCTGCAAAATTACTTCTGGAGGAATTTAATTTCTCTGTTCAATAGTTTTACTTGTATTAATTAAAAGCAAATTCTCAGTCACATCTTATTTGGCTGGGAGAAAATGCCTTAGCATACAAACCTTTCTGAATAAAATATTCTTTCTAGTTTGAATAAGTTCCTCCTTCAGGAACTCCAGTTAAATTACCTAGCTATGCACATTTAATGAGTTCATCCCATTAGTATACAGGCATCAGTCAAAAACCTAAAATCCAGAATAAATTTTGTTTATTTTACCTCATCCTGAGTTTAGCAAGAATTTATATATGTTCCAAGGAAATTTGATCATTCCTACCTGAAACTTGACTGTATGGGAATATTTTTTAAAGCCGATCCTTTGTCCCTTGCCTTAAAGGCACCTTTGAATTGCATTTTGATTTCTGATTGCAAAATGTGACAGTCATGGGCATCTGGGGTAGATGCTCTTTCTCCTGGTCAGCCTCAGGAGCCCTAACAGGGAAAGAGAAAATCTTGCAGGGAATTCAGACCTGGAAGTGAAATCAATGCAGATAAATCTCAATTTGTGATAAATCTCAATTTTATGTACTTATTTCTGGGTCTCCCTTTAATGAGGAGTTCTATTCAGTGAGAAAGAACTGACCATTTTAACATGAGATTTTCTTAAAACATAATATCCCAGATAGGGCCAGTCAAACTTCTTTTTTACTAAAAAATAGTTTTTACTAAAATTGACAGTAGGAGAGTACATCGGTGTAATCACAAATTGAATCTCTTCAGAATGCAATGCCTGAGAAGCAAAAAGCCAAAGGAGCCATACGGTTCATTCAGACTCTGCTAAACAGCCACTAAATTTGCAAGTGTTACAGAAGCACTGAGTTGTGAGCATGGAAGTTACTTTTTATCGCAGGGCTCACTTAACAGCAATCATAAACACAGGCAGCCTTTCAGATACAGACTGGAAACCTGTCAGAAGGTATGCACCCCAGAGAGGTGTACCAAGCTTCTTGCCATTAATACGGTCATGGTGCTCACTGTATTTTTTTTAGCTCATCTTTCTACCACAGCAATCCACTTTCACTTATCTGGGCTCATGGTGTGGCCAGATTCATTGCCCTGGCTAGATCCCCACTGTTACACCTCTCTCCCAAGTTGGCTGAAATCAGTACATTTCATAACAGAATCACAGAATCTTCTAGGTTGGAAGAGACCTTAAAGATCATCTTGTCCAACCGTCAACCTAACTGACAAAAATAAACACACACACAACAAACAAAAAGCATCACCATCACTAAACCATATCTCCCGGCACTACACCAACCCGTCTTTTGAACACCTCCAGGGATGGTGCCTCAACCACCTCCCTGGGCAGCCCATTCCAATGTCTGATAACCCTTTCAGTGAAAAAATTTTTCCTAATATCCAGCCTGAACCTTCCCTGGCATAACTTGAGGCCATTTCCTCTTGTCCTGTCACCTGTGACTTGAGAGAAGAGACTGACCCCCATCTCTCTACACCCTCCTTTAAGATAGTTGTAGAGAGCAATAAGGTCTCCCCTCAACCTCCTCTTCTCCAGGCTGCATAACCCCAGCTCCCTCAGCCTCTCCTCATAAGACTTGTGCTCCTTTCAGTCCCATTTGTCTCTTACTGTAATAATTAAGTTTCCACATTTTGTAACAAGTTTTAACAACTTTTCTTGGACACCTTTCTAGTCATCTAACTTCTGGTGGGAAGTATCATGGGCTTAATCCTCTTTGCTCCTTGCAGGAGTACTTCTTGGTGTTCAGAGGTATTTTAAATTTGCTCCACAGCTGTGTATTCAAGATGTCATTGCCCTGAGCAGAAGAGACGCCATCCCATATTGTACAGATTGTGGTTGCTCTCAAATTCTGTGGATTTGCAAATCCTGCCAAGCGACTGTTACCATAAAACCAACCCGTCTTTTGAACACCTCCAGGGATGGTGCCTCAACCACCTCCCTGGGCAGCCCATTCCAATGTCTGATAACCCTTTCAGTGAAAAAATTTTTCCTAATATCCAGCCTGAACCTTCCCTGGCATAACTTGAGGCCATTTCCTCTTGTCCTGTCACCTGTGACTTGAGAGAAGAGACTGACCCCCATCTCTCTACACCCTCCTTTAAGATAGTTGTAGAGAGCAATAAGGTCTCCCCTCAACCTCCTCTTCTCCAGGCTGCATAACCCCAGCTCCCTCAGCCTCTCCTCATAAGACTTGTGCTCCTTTCAGTCCCATTTGTCTCTTACTGTAATAATTAAGTTTCCACATTTTGTAACAAGTTTTAACAACTTTTCTTGGACACCTTTCTAGTCATCTAACTTCTGGTGGGAAGTATCATGGGCTTAATCCTCTTTGCTCCTTGCAGGAGTACTTCTTGGTGTTCAGAGGTATTTTAAATTTGCTCCACAGCTGTGTATTCAAGATGTCATTGCCCTGAGCAGAAGAGACGCCATCCCATATTGTACAGATTGTGGTTGCTCTCAAATTCTGTGGATTTGCAAATCCTGCCAAGCGACTGTTACCATAAACTCGACATGGCTGGTGAACTTTTATTATGGCAGCACGTTCAACTCATAGAAAGGCTGCCTGTGTAGTTAAAGGGCTGGGGTGCTTGTTAAAGACATCTGTCTTATCGTGAATGCCTTTCTTCCCTCTAGGACAACACTGCCAGAGTCTTTGAATATTTATTATCCAATAAGTGAATTATCATCATAAAATATCGTGGAAACTATTGATTGAAGAAAACTAAATCTTTTTTAACATATAAGCACAAGTTCAGTACAGCAAAAATAATTTAATAATTATGAATTGACAGAAGAGATAATGTACATTATATCCATTCTACAGTAGATACTGATCACAAAGGTTATCAGATTGAAATTCTCTTATGTGTATAATACACCAGGACTGCAGTAGTCTCTGAGAGAAGTGCAGCTGAATAATCCAAGCTGACATCTGTCTGGGTGCGCTATCACAACTCGTTCCTTAAATTCCTAGATGCTGGTCTGAGACGTTTATTCACATTCGTGAGCACTGAATGAACAATTCCCTCACAAGACAGGTGTCCACTAGCAAAATGGCATGCCTCATTTGGCCTTAAGCACGGGTGACAGCAAATAAAAGCATATGAACATGTGTTATGCATATATGCCATAAGGCATAATCCTCTCTGCTCCATGCAGAAATATTTCCTATTGCCCCGATTGTTGTAAGTGCTGGGAAGTATTTCAGCATGGACAATTATGTCCATAACATCTGTGTCCCTGCTGGAAACAAGCAAATATTGCAGAGAACCATTCACAAACATCCATTTAGAGGTTATTTGGTTCCTGCCGCCTATTGACAATTTGAGCCATATAAAGACAATTCACCGACACATGTTGCTTCCCTGCCGGCTGTTGCAGGAGCTGCTGCTGGTCCCTGGCACTGAGATAGGACCAACAAATGGCACAGTCAAAGGCTGATGCCCCTTCTTGGTGCAAAGCTATAGTCCAGGAAGCAGAAATTGTTTCTCTAGGCTGCTTTCTGAAGCAAATCACACATGGAGCACCGACCCAGTAAACAACAAAGTAGGTTTCAGCATTTGTGTCCAATTTCTTTCCCAATGTCATAAAAAGTGACGTGCAAACACCTTCTAATATGCTCCCTGATAGAAATTGTAGATTCCATTTTAAATCTTTTATGTGACACTATGTTTCACCAGGTTGATCATAAAATTTTAAATTACTTAAGAGCAGGAGAGAAGACATTCAAGTGCTCCAAAGCTTACTGAGAGCTTGTACAAATGTGGTTCTGCAGCAGACTTTTCATTTAGGTAATTGCTTTCTGCCTCCCAAAGAAGAACTCTTCTACCTCAGAAAGGGTCCAGCGGTGGACATTGATTTCAGCTGCATCTCTGCAATACAGCTAACTGTGATGGACGTGTCAAAGCTGAAATCTCCGTTGGATCTGAAAGCAAGCTGTCTCAAAGCTGCAACTGCAGAGCTCCTGCTAGATGAGTTTTCCATCACAAAGCAAGGCACTCTGTTTATCTAAAGCAATACGGTATTTTCTTTGCAGCTGGCCAAATTAAAAAGCCTATGGGAGTGTCTGTCTTAGATACTCTGACAGCAAAGAATTACTATTACTGTAGGACACAAACCCAGTAAGAAAAGAAAAGCATAAGAAAATGTCCTTCCTGATATGAAAGTGGTTTCTGCTTCTGACAGCTCAAGTTATGAACCTTTGTCTCTTGGCTGTTAGTTTTTCTAACAATCACCTTCAAGCTTTCTCCAAACATGTCCTCAAAATTATGAAAAAGTTCCCTTGGCCAGTCACAAACACTCCATGTGTCGACTCCCCAGAAGCTTTCCATAGATGAATGACTACAGAAGAGAAATATATTGGCCATGCCTATGCAGTGTTCATTATGATCAATATTCTTTCACAACTTTGTCATGCTCCTTTTCTGTATGCAACACTATTGCACATTACACTTCAATTGTATGGGCAGACCATCATTGCCTGCTGGGTTTGTGTGCAGCATTGAGCAAAATGGTAAATTAAGTCACAAAGTCTTGCCAGATGAGGATTCAGTGGCAGGGTGCTACATCTTGTATGACTGTTGGAGACACAAAGTGGTAGCTGATCATCTGCTCCTCCAGTTGGAGTGGAAAGTAAGCACGTAAAGGTCAGTGTTTCACAGCGTAGTGTTCTTGACCATGTTGTAGACTTTATTCCTTGTGCTATCTCAGCTGCGGTCTTTGCCTCAGCATCTTGGTGTGCTTTTTAATTCTGTTATTCTTAACTGCCATTTTGGTTTCCTGATCCTTGGCTTAGCTCCCAAACCTCTTTCTACCCTCCTCTGCATATCACTGCCTGTCTTGATGTCCTGATCTCAGCCTACAACCTTGGATAATAAAGTGGGAACTGAGAAGCTATTTTCATTCACTTAGTAGAAGTGGAAGGGGAAAAGCTAAGAAGAGACTCAAAAGTCAGTACTCACAGAGAGACCAGGAATAGCCATTATGTTGGGAGCAGAGGCCACCCTGATCATGGTCACCACAGGGAGGTCACTGAAGAAGAGGAAGCACCAAGAGGTGCTCTTAGAAAGCTCCTCTGTCTGCAGCCAAAACGTGCATAGCAGTGTGAGTGGTGGTGCCTTGAGCAGACTGTCTGTGGCACAAAGAGCTGGTGGTTCTGCTGTTCCAGGTCCTCGCCAGCATGGAAGGCAGAGGCCAGGAGGGACACCCAGGCAGGTGGGGAGCCTAGTGCATGAAAAGTGAAGAGCAGGTTCCCTATTTCCAAGATATCATGCAGATATAAGTGTATATTTCCCTGAAACATAGGGACAGACCAGGCTAGAAGCATGTTTCTTTAGAGCACAGAAGAAACTACAGCATTGCTATTTGGAATGCTTTCAAAACTGTTCTCCTAGCTGGAGGCAGATGCCACAAGCCACAGAGTTTAATAAAACAGTCCTGACCCAAGGTTTACAGCACTAAACTGCACACTTGAGGCCAGATTAGTAAAAACAGATGGGCAAAATATAAAGCTGCATAGACTAATTGGGCGCCCTGTTGGTGGACACTTCCCGTGATCAGGGAAGTTTTGAATGACATATGTTTGTCTTTTCCCCCTCCTTGGGATACTATTTCATTATACACATTAATGAGACACCTGGTTCAGTGATTGCTGGGCTGAAAATCCTTATAAGGATTTTCACCTGCTGTGTGCAAGCTTTTCTACTGGTAAAACATAGATGCTCTACCCTGACCACTCCCTGGGGCTCAGGAGAGGACTGGCTGTCTCGAAATCCCAGTGACTGGAGTTATTAGCATTTGGGAGGCATCTCTGCCTTTGCTGAGGAAGGCAACTGGAGGTCACTTTTTAGCCAGGCAACTGGAGGTCACTTTTTAGCCAGGGAGGAAAGGTAGAGTGGGAAAAGGAAGAAATTAAATATAAATAACTTCCGACACATCACAGACAGTCTGCCTAGCGGCACAGGAGTGAGTGATGGGCTTCACAAGACTTCAGCTGTCACACGTGTTTGGAGGTGCGAATCTAGTCTGGTGCCCTACAGCCATTTGGGTGGCCTGCTGATGCTCAGAGCAGCTGCAGCACTGAGCCAAACCCTCACAGAAACCCATGAGTAAACAGCAGAGCTCTTCTGCCAAGAAGGTTGGGTGAACTGAAGCCTTTAGGTGGAGGTTTTGGATTCTTAGTGACTCCCAGACGCTTCTGTTCATAGCCCCTGCTCAAGCAAGGGACCCCGTGATGGACATTTGCAAAATTGAGTGACCATTTCCCACACTTTAAAGGATATTTCTCTCTTCCTGTGCCACAAACTCCACCCCTCCACATATCTGATGGTTTTGTATGGATGGAAGTACAAGTCCATTTATGCCCCTGTTCAGTTCCTTCTACCTTTACATACGTGTTCATTGCACCTGGTGGACACAAGATCCTGTCATCTGCCCTGGGGTGTGTGTGGAGCAGGGCAGGTCTGTATCAGTTCCCACCCCTAAACACCAGTGGGACTGTAGGCATAAGGCTCTGGAGAGAAGCTGGCTCTGGCCACGAAGGCTAAACAAAGCTCAACACGAGCTGAATTATTGGAGACAGGCACTGAGTAATCATGTTCCTACCTGTATAAACTGGAATCAAAAGTGAGTTATTCAGTCAGTGGAAATAAATGGATTTTTCCAGCTGGTGTGGCTGATGTGTACTGTGTATATCACGTTTATATATCTTCCTTCCACCAACCAGCTCCCCTTTCAATAATCAAGCTCTATAGCTATAACAATTCTACTGACTGGAAAGAAATGTGTGTTCACAACATGCACCAAGAGATAAATCCTGATACAGCACCGGGAACACATTCCGTGCATTACATGTGCCAAAGTAGTAGGATTTATTCAGGTCATTTATGCTCCACTGGAGTGGAAAAAGGCTAAAAAAAATAGGCCTTGCTATAATGAATTGAACTTTTTGAGTCCTGCAGAGAATAATCCCTATGAATTGGCTAACAGGGATCGCTATCCATCAAGACAGCAAGGGGTGACTTTGTAGGACAGTTCTGTTTTCAACCCGTAGCCACATGTATACGTTACCTCCTTCAGGTCCTGACTGGTACCCACACAGACCTTTGCTCCCCACACTGCTCATCCCTGCAGCAGCACCTCATACAACCACGGCCAGGACTCTTCCCAAACTCCCCAGGAGGACAGGAGCACCTCCTGCACTCTGTCATGCCCTGTCCCACGTGAAAGACCTTCTTTCAGCTCTCTGCCTTGTCTGGACAGGCCACTCTGAAAGAGTTCAATTTTGCACAAGCTATTGCTCATCCTGCAAAAATTCCCAGAGCTTGCAGAGTGACTATTGTCCTGTTCAGCTGCAACCACGGAGCCACAAAATCTTGTGATCTAAATTAAAGCAATGGGGAGAGAAAAGGGCAGAGGAAGGGGAGCACAGCAGGCCAGGCTACAGCTGAGACCAGAGCTGGCTTCAAAGCCATCCCCATCCCCTCCTATGAAGGAAGAAAGACCTAATTGTAAACTTCTGGGAGTTGCTTCCTCCTCCCCTGTCTATCGCTAAGGCCATGAGCTCTCAGAGCAGAAAACACCCCTTCCTCGATGTTAAGAAAACAGCTAACACATTGCAGCTAGTGCTACAACTACAGGCTAACCCGATATACATCTGCAGGCACCTGGTTGGTGTTTCACAGCTGCTCTAAATAAACAGACTGTCGATCTAAACCCTGATGCACCAGTGTGATTTGTTTCTTCATCACACTTAAAATTTATTGGCACTGGGGAGAGGAGGTTGAGGAAGAAGAACAGAGCAGGGAAATAAAGGCTAAGGTTGTGTATTTGTGCTTCGCCACCAAACAGAATAAACTTGTCAGGACATCAAGAGCTGCCTGTCCCCACAATGGGAGAAGGTTCCCCACATCTCTGATGGGAAGAACAGCAATGGTGATTTTAGCCCTTACTAGCTTGCACTGTCTCCAGGAGACACTGAATGAGGCCAAAACAGCAGCAAATTATCGTGGAACATAGAAATGCAGATGGGGGAATGAGTTCATGGAAAATTCAAACAGCTCTGTAGTGTTTGAACGTAAAAATAAAAGGCATTTTTCTGGATTACTATCAGTGTACTAATGTATGTACAAATCCAAAAGAACATGATCTTTGATCTCTCATTGTGAAGGTATTTTAGAGAGGAAACACCACACTAGAGTGTAGATGTTTACAGTTTTTGAGTAAAAAACTACAGGCTTCCAGGACAGGACCATGCATTTCAAAAAGCTTTAAGCCACATAGGAACTCATCAATTATGTATTTGCCATTCTGGCTATCTACTCTACATCTGTATTAAAACAGGGAGGAAAAAACAACAGCTATTACACTGCAATTAAAACAGTCCACTCCTGGAAAGGGATGGTGCCTTTGAAAGAGTGAGGGAAATGATTGTGCAGCTCCTGAGCATCTGGTGACACTAAGCGTCCTGGTCTTTCTAGGTTACAGCACTTCGTAGACATGTACTTAGCACTGGGTTCCCATGCTGCCATAACATAAGAGGTACTGGGGAAGGATGGTTGGATTCATCATGCCCCTCCAGGCACAGAGAATAGAGAATTTTAAAACTCCTCAACTGATGAGCCAGCCCAGATCTAGTCTGGCTTGTTCTCCCACCATCCCATCAGCCTAAGTGGTTTGGCCAAAAGAAATGAACAGGAGATACAGGGGTATGCAGAAGTGAATAGGATGGGAAACTGTGAAAATTTCCTTTTCTGTGTCATTTTCTCTAGAGAATGGAAGTGAGAAACCTATCTGAAAATGACATATTCAAGAAGACATAGCACAATATCCAGGCCACAGGATGGGAAAGGGTAGTAGATGGCAGAGGACCAACAAAGAAAGGGTTAAATATATGGTAGTGCAGGACTCAGAGTGACCTTCTGGGTCACTGACTGTAGTTGACAACAGCCCATGGGGCCTATGTCATGTAACCCCAATCCTTGCATGATCACACTCTGTCCTGAAGTGCTGAAGGATGCTCTTATTGGAGAGAAAAGATGTCCTAGAGACCTCTTACTCTTGCAGTCAGAAAACCACCACTTTTTCTGTCTGATCTTACTCACAACTATGTAGGTTGCTCTTCTCGGCACTTCTCGGCACTTCTTAATCTTTCCCTCCTAAGAAATATCAGTCCTAAGATTGTTTTCTGAAAAAAAGTATCTTATTGTGGAATGCTCTATTACTGCAAGTTTCATTTTATGTTATTTTGTCCTTACCTCCATGTGTTCAATCTTTTTCACGTTCAAAAGTGGGTTTAGTTTTGGGGTTTTTTAAATTATTTTGCATGCTACTTATGTGTAATTGATGGGGTATGGATGCTTAGCTCATGCCTTGCCATTTTCTTAAACGGAATCACTGTGGGTTTTTACTTTCTGGGAAGAAACTTGAAAGCAAAGTGCTGTAGGAGGTGGAGCGATGAACACAATGCAATACTCAGCTTCAGGATGGGAAATGCAGCTGTGAGTGTCTTTCATATGGAGGCATACATTGAACTGCCTCTCAGGTTCAAATATGTATAATATACATATGTTTACAGCATATGTACTCCAAAACCAACAGTTTTAGAGACACAATTATGTAAAGTGTTTAGAAACACAAGGGGTTTCTTTTGTTGTCTTTTTGTTTCTAAACAGAATTGAAACTCAGCCTTAATATGGAATCTGCAAAACCACACAAAAGGCAAACTGATTCACATTTTTTGGTTGAGTATTAACCCCCAAGACAGTAAACATATTACCCAGAATAATTAATTAAAGCAGATATTCTGAATATTTGTGAATGCCCTGAGACTTCTGCCTTGCTGAAATCAATAAGAAAGTCAGAATGTGAACCTGGAGCAGGGTACAGCAGTGGCTCCAGTTCAGTTGGCAGAATCCAGTTGCATTGCTGGAGCAGATGGCCCAAAATAAACAAAAAGAGCTGTCAGTGTCTTCAGATAGATAGATCTGACTAAATAGTCATGGATATTTTTTTCACAAACCCCTTCCAAACCATGTTAAAACTTATAAATATGTCACCAGTGAAGTAACTTCTCTGTTCTTTATTCAGTCCTGGGCACAGTGGCTTTTATGGTAATCCAGATCTCTTCCCCAAGGCTTTATGATGAATACAAAGACCAAAGAAGATGCACAAGTTGGGAGGAGATCTCTAAAGTTTTCTATGCATAACTTGTATCCAAGCCTATATCCCACCATGCAGTTGAAGGTCTGCTCTTAGCATGGGTGTCTTCACAGGCTGGTGTAACTAAGCATCAATGTCATTAAGAAGAGCCCAAAAAGGAGTGATAAGGCTACCAATACTCATGTTTTGAGATCCGCCCAAGCAGGGCTTTCTCAGGTGAATTTGATAACAGCATCAGTATTGAAACACTGTAGGTTCTCTTCTGACATATCTTCTATGCATATATTACTGACACCGATTACCCCAGAAACATGAGACTAACACTGTTAATCAGGATAGCATATTAAATATTCTTGATACATCTGTGGGGGTGGGAAAAAAGACACATGTAATTGTCCTGAGCAGAATAAATTTCCATAACAATGAAATCTCAAGATCAGTCTCCTGTTCATTTCAGCAAAGGAAAAATTAGCATACCTCCGGATATTTTGGGTCAGTGGGGATACCATTATAACCTTCTGATTCTGCAAGAGCCATTTCAAGCTGCATTGTTTTATGATGACTCTGTCACTGCAATGTGACAAAATGGTACGGTTTTTAGTTTAGACCAGTAGATGGGGATTAATCAAGCTGTTATTCTTGCTGTTGTATACCTCCAGTGGTGGCTTTTAACTAACCATCTGAGAGACTTATGAGTGTGGAAATTGTTTTTTGCATATTCATTAAGAAGGAGAATTGTTCTCCCTTAGCAGAGCAATCTGCATGAGAGCAGAAGACCAAAACTTCCAGTGGAGTCAGTCAAACAGCCTGGTTACAACTGAGCCACATCTCTGGCAGTGGGAATGAATGTTTGAGTGCCCTGGGAATCTGAATTAGTCTGTAAATAAGAAAGGATCTTCCTTGCAGGCAAAATCCCTGCAGAGTTCAAAGAGGTAGCAGGAAACACTACCTTTTCTCCCGAAGCCTAAAAATCAGGTAAGGATAGTGTGATCTACTGTGCCCCCCTCTCAGCTGTGACATGAAAGACCGTTACTGCTGCATCTGGAAAGTATCAATTTGAAAGAGGCATAAAACCCCTTATCATCTTTATCAATCTCCAGGTTAAAACACTGATATTCAGGGAAGAAACTTTTAAGTTCCTGCTGGGAATTTGTGGTTGGGCTTGGGGGCAGAAGAAGGGGAGCTGGGTCTCTAAGGGAGACAGCCTGGTAGATAGAAGTGCTGGACATCTGAACCAGTTGCCTGAGATAATTACCTTCATCATCAGCCAAGGAACACTCATCATGAAAACATAGGTCAAAACATCAGTCTGTGTCTTTCTACTACCTCCAGATTCCAAACGCTGCCTCTTAGCACTGATGTGAGGGCCTGCTTTTTAGACATCTAAAATAAATGCCACTTTATCCTTAAGTCCAAAAATGAGGCTTGAGATCCTCAGGTTAATGGCCTTCTATGGTCTTTATGCAGCCTCCTCTGAGACATTGCAAAGCCATGTGCTACTCGTGCCTGTAAGACACGATGTTCCTGGGGTGAGGTGGGGACAGAAATAGATGCCCTGGACCAAACTCTGCACAGTATGTAGAAAATCATTGAATTCAGAGATAATTGATGATGAAGACAAGTTTAGTGCATTTGGTAGGCTTATATTTTTATAAGTCATGGCTCAGACTGGGCCTTGAGAGTCTATTCTTCAATGTCAAATCCCCTAGGAGTATAATTTCCAGAAATGTTTAATGACTATTTAATAACAGCTGCATAAAATATCTCTGATCATATTTTAATATTCCCAATGACAGAATTGTTCAGTGCTGAAGTATTTTATGGTTATAAAAAATATATCACTCCTTTTTCAGAGAGCTACGCTTAAAGGAAGCCCTGGCCATGCAGCGTGACCCTCTCCTCCTGCCTGAAAGGGCAGTCGGGGTATGAGCTACATGATGTGGAGGGAGGGAACCGCCTTGTCTCTTCATAACCATAGGAGCTCACTGAGGCAAAACTCATGACTGACTTTTTAGAAAGGCTGGGAAATCTTACCACTTAGGCATTTTCAAGCAGACAAGTGAAGACAGGATACAGGTAATCAAATTCCTTGCTTGAGGGCACCAGCTGATCACCTCTGGGGTGCAAGGCAAGAATTTACCTCCACAACGGCTGCCTGAATAGCCCAGAGCAGATGCTGACACATGTTACTGGAGTGCTTGGTTTTTCCTTTAAGCACAAGTTGCTGCCCAAAGGTGGGATACAAGTTCTGCACAAGGTTTTCAGCCCTCAGCTGCATCTAACCTCTCCTTTGTGTGCAGCCAAGGCACGGCAGGCAGAGCAGGTGCCACCAGCACCTTCTGTTTGGTTTATCTGAGCCTGCCAGAGGTATGGGGCTCCCTTTTGTATCTGCCACAGCTGCTGCTCTCCTCCCAGCTCAGCCTGCCTGCCCGTTGCTTTGCTTTTGATCAGGGACCCAGATCCCATTGACACCTACACCTGTCATAGAATCATAGAATTGTTTTTGTTGTAAGAGACTTTTAAGATCATCAAGTCCAACCATTAACCTAGCAGTGCCAAGTTACCACTAAAGCATGTCTCTAAGCACCACATCTACACATCCTTTAAATACCTCCAGGATGGCAAACACAACAGCTTTCCTGGGCAGCCCGTTCTAATGCTTGACAACCCTTTCGGTGAAGAAATTTCTCCTAGTATCCAATATAAACTTCCCCTGGCACAACTTGAGGGCGTTTCCTCTTGTCCTATTGCCTTTTACTTAGGAGAAGAGACTGACCCCCCACCTTGCTACAACCTCCTTTCAGTTGTAGAGAGTGATAAGGTCTATGAGTTCACTTGTCTTGAGAGAGATGTGCACTAAGTTCACATCAATGAAGCGGCTTGCTCATAGAGATGTGAGAATATTTATATGTCTTCAGGGCAAGAACTGCCTAAATTAGAAAGTCCCATTTTTCTTTAGCCAGGTATCACCTGGAGCCAGCTGATGGCAGCTCCCTGTTCTCATGCTCAGAAACAGTTGGGTATCAATATTGGCCATGTACCCCACTTTATGCAGTGGCTGTTGGGGTCCACATTTGGTCATAGGGATATCTGTAATAATCCTAAATAGTCTCTGGTCCTAACCAGGACTACCTGCAGGTCAAGCATATGAGGATGTTTGCAGCCTTCAGGTGGATGAAGGAAATTCATTACAGCAATTTCTTGTGAGTGAAACGTGTACGTGTGTATCTGTATGTGCATGTGTGTATGAAATAAAATGTAAAGGAAGAAAAAATTTACATTAGTTTTTAGACCGTTTGCAGACCATTTTCAGAACCAGCCAGTTCCTCATAATCGGATTATCAGCCCAGTTGACTCGGATTGTTGGCTTCTGTAATTTATTGCTAGTTTTAACAGCTGTCACTCTTCCTATGATCAGGTTCCTGTGAGCAGGGGAAGCAAAATACGTTCTTAAAGTACTTTGCATTCCTAAAGGGGATTGAAGTAATCCTAGACCTTGTTACATTTCCATTTTTAACTGAATTAGTGAGCCTGTTAATATGTACAGCAATTAGACTTTTCCTTGCAAATAGCGATGGTTCCAGAATAAATCTTTTTTTAATATATCTACCCTCATCACTATCAGGAAACCATTTTCTCTACATTAATTACACGTGCATTTAAATTCCACTTTGAATGGGCTTCACCAGCCTGAGACCCTTGAAGTGCAGCTACCTCTGAGAAGAAAACACCCATAAAAACTATTCAGTCCATTGCAGAGTATTGATAGGGACGAAAATTCTGTTGAGAGTCTTGAGGGTTTTATGCCTGTTCTTGCAAGAATTTTTGTAGGATATTTTTGTCTAGTTGGAATTGAGATTTTCTAAGGCTGTCTATAAAAGAACATTCCATGGCAACCTGGAGTTTTCAGTTTATCTATTCTGGCTGCTTTCTAAAATGGAACCATGTCTTTTTTATAATTCTAGCATTTACAGTAAATCCAAGTTTATGTAAAAAAGCATTGCTTAGTTCGTTGATTAAGTATCGATTTTTTTATTTTTACTAAAGGAGAATGCATAACTCACTGTATCTAAAATATTTCTTTGTGCACTGTGTTTTTAGTACAAGTTGAATATCAATTCCAGAGAATTTACTTGTACCGTTCTTTTAAGTGAGGTGATTGATGTGTCTGACACAGCTCATGTAATCTAGACTTCTTCCTCACTGTGTTGCAGGAAGCAACAGGGCATAGAAACCTCTCCTCTCTGTATGTGGAGATGCTTGGTCAGTCAGCTGCATAGGAAAGTTATTGTTTTATAGATTCTTAGAGTACCTTGACCTATCATCCTTTTCTAATAGCTGTCTGACAGCTTACACTTAATGAGCCTTACAAGGCAATACCAAAATGAGTATGGCTGCAGTCTTATCCTTTAAACGGTACCCAGACCACTATGAACAAGTGTTGTAGCTTAACCCCAGTAGGCAGCTAAGCCCCAGACAGATGCTCACTCGCTTCCCACCAACATGCAGATATTCAACCATTTCCAGGAAAGCGGGGCTCTCCTCCTTCTTCCCCTGGCTTTTATTGCTGAGAATGAGGTCATATGGCAAAGGACATCCCCTTGGTCAGTTAGGGTCAGCTGTCCCAACTGTCTCCCCTCCCAGCTCCTTGTGCACCCCCAGCCTACTTGTTGGTGGGGCGATGTGAGAAAAAAAGACCTTGATGCTGTGCAAGCACAGCTCAGCAGTAACTAAAACGGTGTTATTAACACTGTTTTCATCACAAATCCAAAACATAGCCCCATACATGCTCCTATGAAGAAAACTAACTCTAACCCAGTCCAAACCAGTACAACAAGAAAATTCAAACACAAGTGCAGGGAAGAATCGTCGCTGTGTATATGGATGCAAGCTGGCTCTGCCACTGTAGCTGAAGAGCAAAGCCTGTCTAAGCTGATCTGGCCATTGTACCTGCCAGAGAGGTAATATTAGATAAGGCCAAGAGTATGAGCACACAACTTGCTTATTAAAACAGCTCTTTCTTCAACATAATGCTTGAAATGCTAAAGAAAAATGTTTATTTGTTTGGAAAACTAGTTAAGTGGAATTATGTGGTCCCAAAAGTGGAAATGCAAGGCCCAACAAGACCTCTAGAGTAACAAGGAGTTGCAGCCTACAAATGCTAAAAAGGAAGAAGTCCTGTAAGCCTCAGGAAATCACAGTGGTACTTTACTGTTGTTGCCTATTTAGAAGAAGAGGATATGTGCCTTTTTGGTGGCAGAAGTTAAAAACTCAGAGGGTCTGTACAGGTATGGAGAAAGAAGAAACACTGAAGCAAGTGTGAGACAGGTCAGGATGCATGAGTAAACACTTGTGGTTAGTTAGAGACCAGAAAAGGAAGAAGATGAAACAGTCTTTAGCACTTTGATATATCCACCACCAGATACACAAATCTTATCTTTCTTCTCAACTCAAAAAAAACCATCTCCAATGATTTTCAAAATAATTTCAAAATAATAAATTCAAAGATAATTTACTATCTTGGAACCCTTTGTGAATTCCCAGTGGAGAGATCTTAGTATCATAGAATGGTTTGGGTTGGACAGAACCTTCAAAGATCCTCTAGTCTAATTCCCCTGCCATGGATGGGGACATCATTCACTAGATCAGATTGCTAGAAACCCCATCCAACCTGATGTTGAACACTTCCAATGATTGGCTACCCACAACTTCTCTGGTGAGACTCTGTTCCAGTGTCCCACCACCTTCATCATAAAAACTTTCTTCTTTATGCCCAATCTAAGTTTACCCTCTTTCAGATTAAAGCTGTTGCCCTTTGTTCTGCTGCTACAGACCCTGATAAAAAGTCTCTTTCCATTTTTCTTATAAGCACCCTTTATAAATTGAAAGCTCACAATAAGGTCTCCCTGGAGATTTCTTTTCTTCAGGCTGAACAATCCCCAACATGATGGCTCTGTGCTGAGTCTGCAGAAAAATGAAGCAAGGTAGTATCTTTGCAGATGGAGAAGTTAGAGTCTTGCCTAGGGAAGAAAAATGAATGGGGCAGGGCTTTTCTTATACTGAGCAAGACAGGAATAGTTGCTCCTGCCCAGAGCCTAGTCCTGAGATTCCTAGGTGGGGATGGTCCTTTATTCCACCCTAGACCCTGGTCCTATGCTGAAAAAGACTGCCTGACTTCCTACGGAGATAGACTGTGGGACTTTCCCAGGCAACATGCCCCTTAATGGCTGTCTGAAAACCCAGATAAAAAGGTCTGCATCCATCCAGATCATGTCCAGCATCAGGTATATGAGGCACACAAATGTCGGGAGATGATTGCTCTGCTGTTGCTTCCTTGTGGCACTGAGAAATGCACAGTGATTCCCTTCAGGACAGAAAGAGCATTTTTGAACAGGTATTTGTAAGCAAGCCCTCCTTTGGTCTGTTTGCATGGGAGACATATCACTGTTTTGAAAGGAGTCTGAACAAGATTTATTTATTCATGTGGTCTCTGAGAGGATTGCTAGGTATCTCCTGAATCAAGCCACTGAGAACTTGTCCTGTCACATTGTCTAAATCAAAACACAGCTCCCAAAGCTGCACGACTTCAATAACCTTAGTGGAGCTGTGTTGGCTTTGATGGAACAAGTGGACCCGACATCAGATGCCAAGGATTTGCTTGTCATCTCCATTGAAGCTTCACTTTGGGATGCTTGCTGGGCTACAGAAATCTGCCACAGACTAATCTGCTTGGGATGTCAAGGAAGCCGGAGCTGAAGCCTTGATGTATGAATCTTCTGTGGTGATAACTCTCTGCTGAGCTTTGATGAATGCATAAAGAGTTGGCAGATGAGTGGAGTTTTTGATTAACTGTGCTAGTATATGCACACTCAAGCTTCAGTGAGATTGTATATTGTCAGCCTGCTGTCTCCTGTGTGCTGAATTCTCATTTAAGCTTTTGTATTTCACTGGAAATTCTGATTTCTCTTTCACTATGGAGTTTAAAATGAAGTTCAAATCAGACATAATTTAGAACATTATAAAGACTGTAATATTTTCTGTCTCTTTAAGTAGCTCTGAGATGGAATTACCTTTAATGTTTATAACCTCTTGTATTCACATTTGCATTAATGCATTTTCCTTAACAAGATAAAAATATTTCTCCACTGAGCATATCCATATGGAGTTGTGCTCATGAATATTTTTGTCCCAGGTATCGAGTCCCTCCATTTCTGCAAAAAAGAAGTTAACTTCTGCTTTTTAAAGGGCAACTTGAATGTATTTGAATCATCCAGACATGGATGAAGACTTAACAATCGCTAGGAAGATCAGAATTTAGAACACAACATGCAAAGACAAATAGATGCATCCTGAGCAAAGCAAACAAATACATGGCAAATTATGTGTTCCCAAACCTATAAGAGAAGAGAAACAGTGCATCCTGCTCTCCTTGTAATAATGCTGTTTACTAAAGCAGTGCCTAGAGAGCTGCCAAGACAGGAAACCATTATCCTAATCATGGACGAAATTAACAGGTTGTGCAATGTCTGTTCTGTTTTGCTTGTGGACTAAAAGCAAAGTGAAGCTGTAGGAACAAGGACAGGCATATAATACAGAAACAGGCGATATCGCAAGGTGCAAATATGGTTCCTAGGTGCCTTGCTGGGTTTTATGTTTTCATTTTGTAGTTTGCGGTTTTGTTAAATATTGGACCTGTTCATACAGTCCTTAGTTTTCATCAAGTTTCCATTTGGTCAGTGCGTCAGACTATCTGCTGGTGAAAACCAGCCTGACTTAACTACAGTGTTTTCCTGATTTATGTTAGTGGAGTAAAGCTCAATTGTACATTGTACAGAAACTTTTCAGAACCAACATCAGACCTCATTTCTCTAGCATAACTGTGTTGACTATAGGAGTTGATCCAGTTTACAACCATGTGGGTGAGATGGTACCCTGTCTCTGACCCATGAGCTTGTACTTCTTTATACTTGACCTCAGCTTGTTCCTATGATCACAATAAAGCATTTGCCTGATGAAGAACTACGGCTTCATCTGCTATATTTTTTTTTTCCAATACATCACTATGGAGCATTAACCCAGCAGTATGTGTTATTTAATAATTATTGTCTATTACAATTATTTTATAATTGTAATATATTGAGACCTCTCTGTCTGTTGGTGTCAGATATTCCATTTGTAGGAATGCCATCTCTTTAAATTATTATTTGCGTACAGGAATCCTCTAATCTATTATTTTAGTTCAGTTAAGCAGAGCATAAAATCTGACTCAATACAACATAAAAGATCACAGTAGAGCAATTTGTTAAGGCAAGTCATCTTCACGGTATGAGACTCCTGGAAAGGAAGGGACAAGGGGGGAATAGCACACTGGGTTTTACCTGCCATGTTTGGCATTCCGCAGTGCATACATTTCAGAGAAGCCTTTCAGCCTCTTCTCACTCTTTTTCATTACAAAGGGTAATGGTAGCACTTATTGCCTCTACCCTTTACTGTTTCTAAACCATGCAGGACTCCAGTCAAAATTTATGGTCTGGGTGTGCTACTGGGGGTTTGCTGCTGGTGTGGTTCTGCAGCCTGATGGATTGACGATGTTTAAATGTGATTGTTTACAGCCTCTGTACATCCCCTCAGCTGTTCTTTCTGCAGAAAGCCCCAAGAGGTCTTTAGGAAGAATTGGTCACAACTGAAGGGTTTTGAAAACACAATTTCCACTGTCCTTCATAGGGACGGTGCCATTTACAACTATTTCTGGCAGAGTGGCCCTCTGTGTCCAACAGAACCAGGAGAAACCAATGAAGCGTGGCTGAAATGTTTCTTTTAGTGAAATGGGGATCTCCCAAGTTTTGAGTTAGATGTGAGGAAGTGGAGAAAATACATTCCAAAACCAGTTCATTTAATCTATGTTAGGATTAAAAAGACATTAAAAGGTCTATGTCTACTACTACCAAAGCTTGATATGCATGATCCATTTACTTTTAACAGTCAGCTTGTCTGCACTAAAAGGTGTGTGAACCATTAAATAGTACAGAAATGAGAGTGAAAAAAAAGGAAAAAGGAAAACCACATACACTTTGAGCTAACAAAGGCTCTAGTTCTCTGCTTTTGAACATAATCTAACGTTTCTAGCACACCACTCTTCAGTGATTTTCAACTTGTATTTCAAAGTGACCAAGTGTATTTCAGGGGGGCATCCTCCCACAGCTGGGGACCCTGAGCTCTGGTAACAGCTTTCTTACCTGGTGGTCATCCTTTCCTACCTTACTCATTTTAAGTTATACCATCTACTTGAAACTTCATCCTTTTTGAAGGTGTTTTAAATATTTGGGGTATTTTTCTACTTAAAGTGTCTCTCCAAAGTCTGTGATTTTATAATCTAATTATCTATTTAAAAAAGAAAAAAAATTAGAAGACCACATTTTCTACAGTTCCCAGTACTTTGGATACTTTGCTCAGCACACTTTTAAGAGGCTAGATTTCACAAACATTCACTTTCTTGGAGCAGCAGCCCCAAAAGTGTGTTGGTTGAATTACTAGATAACATTGATCACCATGGATGTGACACATTTTATATAAATTATTGCTCTGAAAATAAGGTACCAAGACATCATAGCTGGCCATTTAGACTTTATCTCAAGCACTTGGAGAGAAAGAGGTATCTCTTTTCAACTTGTAAAAAAGGCCTTTTACTGAAGACTTCACAGAGGAAAATGTTTCTAAGTTCAAGAGATGGTTCATTCCACCTACCTTACATACTAATTTTAGCATAGGATGAAAGGTCTGCTACATCTTCACTTTAAAAAAAAAATAATAGGGCTGCAAAATACAGTGAAACCCAGTCACAAGGCTTGTTTTACAATAGCTGGTGCCAATGCAAGCTGTCCTGCCACCGCTCCCAGGAGGCCAGGGGAAGTGGGGCAAGGCTCTTAGGACCTACAGATACACTGGGATTTTAGGTCACATGTTGACAGCTGAGGGTGATTTGCCAGGCCAAGTGAAAGCCATATCTGGTCCCAATTTGGACCAACTAACTTGGTTGGAAAACACTAAAATACAGATGAGAGTTATTTTGTGTAGAGAAAAATACCCTGGTCTTACTCCCAAGTAAAAGCCTGTGTCAACACTGCAGCAAAACCACGGGAGATCTGGGGTTTGCTGAGAACAAAATCCTCATGAAAGCCTTACAAGCACAAGATGGGATTTTTCATAAGGTTCATAATTCCAAAGGATTAATATGAGCCTAAGGCACTTCTGAAACCCCATTCATAATTATCAAAATATCACATCCCATATTCTGAATTTTGAAGGGAAATGTTAGTATCTGTGGTGTCAGGGTTGTTTTCTGTACTTTTTTTGGTGTGACAGCGATTTTACTAATTGAACTTGAAATTTTAATAGTCCCTGAAATAGTTGCCTGAAAATTTATGTTTTTCCTAAACAAAATAATATGAAAACCCAGGGCACGTGCCCTAACAAACAGAGTGAATATAACCTATCTCCTATCATAAACCTGTTTCACTGTAGTCTACTACTCATGTTAGTATAGTCTGGGCAAAGAGTTTAAAGCACCAAATCCTTTGAAGTCATAAGCGGGTAGACAACTTATCCAGAAAGGATCTAAAAAGGTAGTCACATTTTGATGGTAAGGCCTCAATATGTACATTCAAACTGTCCAGACTCTGGAAACCAAATTCTCTAATAACAGAAATGGGTCCCTGAAGTCCACAAAAAATGTAGTCATGTATCTTGGGTTAAATCAAATCTTTGTTTACAAAGCAAATTAATTCTCTTGATATATAATTTTAGTGTTAACTCCTTGAAGACACTTTATTTTGTGATCAAATAATATGTGAAAGAAACTGAATTAGAATTATCCTAGATGTTTCGTTTAATTTATTTTGGTATCCTTTTAGATGTGAAGAAATACGTTTAGATTTCAAGACAGAAAATTCCTTTGAACTGAGGTATAAAACCTTGTGTATTGCAGCTATCTTAGAGGCACACTCTAAAGTGTTAAAAACCTCTTTTAATCTTTTATTTAGGACTGGTTTCAATGTACTTTTCTTCTCAGGAGCATTTTGGTTCTCATGAACCATCATTTTCCCATGGAAAAAAACAGTATCAGAATAAATTTCTTAATCAGCCCCCTGAAAAAATCCCCAACCAATAAGTTGTGCTGTTCACCATCACCATGGCCCCCACACAGAGCTGTTTAAGGTCAAGTTAATTCAGTGAAGCATTTTGTCAGCTGGTGTGGACCCGTACAGTTTCCCTGAAGACAACAGAGACACATTGATTTACAGTTGTTGGGAGTGTCCATGTTAATTTTCCAATTTTTCCAAGGGACTTTACAAGATCCACCCCTTCTGATAATTTATGTGAATGATGCTCCCCTAGGCAGGTCTTCAAGGTTATCATAATGGAATATAGCTAGCAAACAATTTCTATGATATGAGATCTGCTGTAAAATCTCACATGGATTAAACAACACACACAACATGTCAGACCAAATATTCACCTCTCAGTCCACCCCTGTCTCCAGCAACAACCAGCAGCAGATGCTTTGAGTGAAAAGCAAAGATGGTCCTTCAACAGATGTATCTCTCCTTTCTTGCCCTTCCAAGAAAACTGCCACAAATTCCTGTACTTTGGAAATGCCTTCCATCATGTTAAAAAGAGATAATGCATAATATACTAAGAAAACAGATAAAATGTTTTTGCATTTCTGACAGAAAGTATATCTTCTGTTACACCTCCTGTTCTCTGTTAATCTGTTTTTCTTTTGTTGAAAGATGGAGCCTGGCAGCAGAGGGAAGAGGTGTCTGAACTGCTCTGGGCAGCTGGAACCCCTGGGGAGTGAAGGGGACCTTCCACTTTGGGAACAATCAATCAGAGCTTTGTAGTTGAAGGGACCTTCCCTGCCTGAATGGGGCAGGGAAAGCAGACAGAGGGCAGAGACCCTACTGCACCACCACAAACTCAGCAGCCTCTGTAAAGGGCAAAGAGCAAAGCCCAGGCCTCCAGATCTGAATGAAAGCAAATTTTCATGAGAGGACTGTGTGGTCTTATTGCAAAATAATTAATAATTTAAAGTTTCTTTAATCCTGAGTATTTTTGCAGAGAAAATAAGAAGTTGTCTGCAAAACACCTACCTCTGAAGCAATACCATCTGTACATGGGAATTAAATGTGATCTATTTAAAAAAAAAAAAAACTTTAAAATGAAAAGGTATTATAAAGATTAATTTAAAACCAATGTGGCTTTAAAGTAAAATTGCAAAAATAAGAAAGGGTTGGCTTAATGGAACTTGGCTAACTCCCCTCATCTATTGAAAGGTGATGGGCAACCTCTAATGTTGTGATATTTGGCTTATCTTTCCAATGGGGGAGTGCTGGGATAGCGTTGTTCAAAAGGATCTTGTGGGGAAGCAATTTACTTGAGTATGCAGACATCACATGAAATAAAAAAATGACATGGCAATAAATGAAACGTTGTGACTACCTGGTCATTAAAAAAAAGGGAAAAAAAGTTCACAGTTGAGAGAAACTTAGCAATGTGAGTTTAAGATGATTAGATGGAAAATAAAACTGGTTTTCTATCAAGAGATGCTGAAAGAGTGTGATTGTTTCATTCAGGAGGAAAGTATTAAAATGGGATATAATAAATTTGTATAACGTAAAAAATCTAGAAATCAAAATTGAGCTTCGCACAAGTATGTCTTGGGCTCAAAATTTCAGACAACTTGGAGAAGGTTTATACGTGTGTGTGTATATATATATATATATATATATGAATTACAGGAACATTCAGGGATACACTAGTTAACATAGGAACCCCTGGAAAGGGAATTAAATCTTCCCTTTGGGAAAACTAAGACAATGTTTAGTTTGTAAGAAAGAGGGGGAATCTTAAACAGCTTTACTGCACTGCTTCTGCTTTTTGCTGCGTACACTACCATTTTTTTTCATAACGTTTGATAGTGGCCACTGGCCTACATATTGGCTGCGTACTCGATCACTTGGCATATATAGTCCTGATCTAAGCCAACAATTTTCACCTTCCATTCAAGACCTGATTGGGTGCTTCCTAAATTTGACTCACCTTTACATTATTCCACTGCACAAATATTTTCTGTATTGGAAGGCATACAATTCTTCATCAAGTTGATATCTCTATACTGTGGATTAAATTCTACTCTTCAGGGCAGCCAGCATGATGCCAGTGGGTCTTCAGATTGGGACTGAAGTCTTCAGACTGGGACTGGGTCTTCAGACCACAACTGCATCAGGTTCAAGCACTGAAGCACTCTCTACCATTCCTCAACAAGCACAGCAGGTTCACTGAATTGAATTCAAGAAATTGAATTGAAGAAATAATTCTTCAATTATTTTTTTTCCATTTCATTTTTAGCTTTCTTTTTAAAAAATTTTATTCTCTTTTACCATTAGCTTCTCATTTGTTTGTTAATTGTCATGCTTCATTTGCTCTGTGAAGTCTGCATCAGCTTGCTTGTACTTTAGACTGGTTTGCAGTTGCACCAGTTTGAACCTTTTGATTTCCATCCAGTGAAAGAGAATGAATCCAATGAATAGTAGAATAAAATATATTTCAAACATCTAGTTTAAGCTATTTAAATATGAGCTTTACGGGGATTAATTACATTGGCATCACAGATAAGTGACAGGGTAATTTTGACTTGCCTGTAGCAACACAAATTTCACATCTCATCAGCTCACTCCTAGAAGCAGCTTTGTGCTAGGAAGTGATCAGCTTGAATCCTTCAGGTCTGCTCCTTGTTTTTTCAGGAGTCCATCAGGAAGTGCAGTCAGCGTACTTTTGTTCATATTAATTCCTGTGATTATGTTCTTGCTGCTCCAGGCGGTCCCTAGAAGCAGGTGTGATACAGTCTATTCTTTTATATGAACTCAATCTATAACTGCCAAGATAAAAGACTCTTCATTCTCTCCTAACACCTATTTCAGTTACGTTTTCCCTCATTTTAACTTGCCTTAGTGGCCAACCAGATATCAGATGAATTAGTGGAAGGATAGAAGGAAGGAAGGAAGGAAGGAAGGAAGGAAGGAAGGAAGGAAGGAAGGAAGGAGGGAAGGAAGGAGGGAAGGAAGGAAGGAAGGAAGGAAGGAAGGAAGGAAGGAAGGAAGGAAGGAAGGAAGGAAGGAAGGCCGGTAGGAACACATGGATCTCCCTTCTTACTGTTAATATGTCTTTGCATCAATTATTTGATGAAGCAGCAGTATCTGCAAAGTAAAAATTGGTTGATTACCTCTCTGCCACCTTTCAGGATGATCAATTATTCAGCATCTAAGAGAGAGGCACAGAGGGTACACAGGTTAATAGGTAACCTACCCTTGGGGACAACATGCCTGAATGTAGCAAAAGCAGCAAAATTAATGCAAACTTCTCCTTGAAGAAATACGGTGTTTTACTGAAGAGTAACAGCAAATACCCTGGCCTGGATTCCTGTTCTGGTAAAGAACAAGTAGGAAAATGAGATCCTCAGCTGTTGTAAAATGGCACAGCATCACTCGCTCCCTCTCTGCATTGCTCTCTCTCTCACTTGTGTTTTGTTGTACAGTTTAGTTCCTTTTTCCCAACTTCTCCCACATTGTGCAAATCCCTGTACACTGTATCAAATTATTTTCCTGACTCCATCAATAAGTTTAAGGCTTTTTTAAAAGCTAGCAAATGTTCCTCTAAAATATGACTTAAAAATCCATGCTGACCTTTCTTGATTTTAAAATAGTTGAGCATAAAATTTTATTGGTTTTCAATTTCAGTAAGTTTTGCAAACATAGAAAATAGGCTTTATGGCAGATTGTTAAAAAAAGTGAACCTTTCATTCCCCTAGAACCACAGCCTGCTTAAATGATGGGTTAGACATCACATGGAGCAGTGCAGCAGCGTTATGCTCAAGTTCCTTGAGTTCTTTTAGGACTCTTGGATGAGGACCATCTGGCCCTGACAACTAGTTACTTAGTAGTCATTTTCTCAGTTTCTTCTCAACCTTATTTTGACAGGTCATTTTAAAATGATACCTAAGGCTCATCCCTTATTTTTTAAAGAGAAAGAGAGAGAAATCAGTGTGGGAACCTCCCTCAGCTTTTCTGAAATGAATACTGATGTAAAGAATTCAGGTTTGTGTTGTGGTCTTCCCTAAGTACTCTTTTACACTTCAGTCATCTAATAACCCAATACTCTCCTTGGCAGGCATCCTACTTCTGATGTGTTCAGAACATTTATTTTTGTTTTTATGCCTTAAGTGAGGTTCCTCTAAATTGTTTTTGGCCTGCACTATTATGGTTTTACATTTCATTCATCCTTTTATTCTGTGAACTGCTTCATTTTCCATTGACTTACCCCTGAACTTTTTGATGAGGCAGCAGTAAAACTAAAGGACTTGCAGGTCGTCTCTATATGGAGGACAAAGTAGAAAGAGCAGAGTGACATTATTTTCTTACTGTAATCTATACATTTGCTTGAAACGATGAACAAGTAACTAATCTGACAAGCTTTTGTTCAGCAAGCATAGTACAATTCAGGTTGGAGGGGACCCTGGGACACTCTTAGGAGGAAAGGCTGAGGGACTTGGGTCTCTTTGGAGAAGACTGAGAGGTGATCTGATGAACGCCTATAAATACTTAAAGGGCGGTTGTCAAAAGGATGGGGCCAGTTTTTTTCCAGTGGTGCCCAGTGACAGGACAAGAGGTAATGGGCACAAACTTGAACATAGGAGGTTCCATCTAAACATGAGGAGGAACTTCTTCACTTTGAGGGTGGCAGAGCACTGGAACAGGCTGCCCAGAGAGGTGGTGGAGTCTCCATCTTTGGAGACATTCAAAGCCTGCCTGGAGATGTTCCTGTGCAGCCTGCTCTAGGTGGACGTGCTTTGGCAGGGGGGTTGGACTAGATGATCTCCAGAGGTCCCTTCCAACCACATATCATTCTGTGATTCTGTGGTTGTTTCTAAGCAGTCAAGGCTTTTTCTGCCCCTCACACCGCCCCATCAGCAAGGAGGCCGGGATTGCACAAAAAGCTGGGAGGAGACACAGCTGGAATTGCTGACCCCAACCGCCCAAAGTGTTATTCCCTGTCATATGCTCCAGTCCCTGAATCACCCTCATGGCTTGGCCTTCTCTAGACTCGCTCCAGTATGTCCATGTTTCTCTTGTACTGGGCAGACCAGCACTGGACCCAGAACTCCAGATGTGCCTCACCAATACTGAGCAGAGAAGCTCAGATCAGCTCCCTCAATCTGCCTGCCACCCTCTGCCTGATGCAGCCCAGGAAGCTGTCGGTCTTCCATGCTGCAAGGTCATCCTTCTCCTCTGCAAGATCATCCTTCTCCTCACTGTTCCTTCCTCCCATGCAGATATTGAAGATGTACAGAAGTAGCTGCAAACAGGCGAGAGCGGTCAGTCAGTGCCTTATCCACTTCCACAACCAAAGCACCTCCAAGTACTGAAAAATTCACTTGGTGAATCACTTATTTCTAGAAAGAACTACACCACAACTAAGTATAAGCATTTTTAAAGACATAGCTGCTTATTCAGCACTGCTGATAAGAAAATTTCCTTCAGAACAGACAGTTGATGCAATGCTATATATGCTATAAATTGTCTTTACCTTCTAAAACCCCGTAACTTTCTCAGCCCGTCTCTCACGGGGGTCTAGTCCACAGTACCATCTAGTGGCACACGTTGGTAGGACCATCCCCGTCACAAAAACGCTCTAAACCATTGACATTTCTTAGCAATCTCAGTAGAGAGATAAAAGTGTATGGAACACCTTCTCATGCTTGGAAATAGTACCGTGTTGGATAGCATAAGAAGAACTCACCTCTTCGGGGACTGGGAGGAGTTAGACAGCTCTGATGATGAAATTGCCTCTCTGGTACCCTTTATAACCGTGATTACCAACTGCTTCTCCCAAAGGTGACACGTAAGAAGATTCTTGTTTGCTGCTTATCTTGTTGATAAGATTCACTTATCAACCCAGTGTTGATAAGCGAATCTAACAGTGGGGGAATCAATGAAGAATACCTCTGAGACTGCTTTAAAAGACAAGCAGGGGAGCATGCTTTCTCCTGAGATGCAAAGCCAGTGGTAATTCTGACACACTCTTCTTTAGAAACTGCTCCCAGTTAGAGTACATGTATCTGATATCAATCTTGGGCACCTGGTTATTGCTGTTTAGGTAACTTCCTTTACAGGATGGCCAAGCTAGAATGAACACAGAACAGTATATTTAAGTTATAGGTGCTCTCAATTTATGTGTTGAACAAGAACACAGTAATAAAAAATAATAAAAAAAGTAGAATAGCAATATATTGTCACACAGCATGAATACCCAAATTCTTGCATTGACTATTCTCACATACTTACAATGCCATTCTAGAATCAGGCTGTACAAAGCTTTCTGGACATTCTATCATAGAATTGGGTTCAGGTTGGAAGGGACCCTAAAAGTCATTGAATTCCAACCCCTCTGCTGTGGACAGGGACACCTCCCACTAGAACAAGTTGCTCAAAGCCCCATCCAGCCTGGTCTTGACACCTCCAGGGATGGGGCATCCACAACTTCTCTGGGCAACCTGTTCCAGTGTCACCACCCTCACAGTAAAGAATTTCTTCCTAATATCTAATTTAAATATCCCCTCTTTCAGTTTAAAACCATTACCCCTTGTCCTACCGCTCGACTCCCTGATAAAGAGTCCCTCCCATCTCTTCTGTAGGCCCCCTTTAGGCACTGGCCATTATAAGGTCACACTGGAGTCTTCTCCAGGCTGAACAATCCCAACTCTCTCAGCCTGTCCTCATAAGAGAAACCCTCTGATCATCTCTGTGGCCTCGTCTGGACCTCTTCCAACAGGCCCACGTCCTTCCTGTGTTGAGGACTCCAGAGCTGGACATAGTACTTCAGCAGTATTCTTTTTGCATTATAAAGTGTTGAAATACATGAAAAGAATTTAATTATTTATTTTTTTAAAAAGGAAAAAAAAACCCCAATTTCCACAAATACCCTAAGAACTATTTCTCAGGCAAACTGCAGTCCATATTATCAGTAATTACTGTTGTGAAGCTCTTCAAATAAGTAACATCTACTTTATTCTTTGATTTTCTAAAACACATTATTGATAAGTTCTTCTGTTTGTCCCAAATGTACCAAAAGTGAAAAAACCCTGAACTGTTGCTTTCTAGGCATCTAACATAAAGGTCATGAGAACTAGAAAAAAAGAAATCTAGACCTTAAGGAGAGGCATTTCTTGAAACACATCAATTTAGTGAGCTCTGCTATAAGCAGCTTCAGTGTCTGGAATGGAGAGGAGATGCAGGGAAAGGAGCTGAGTGATGCAGCCTCACACACAGGAGATGGAAGAGGGCGGCCTCTCAAGCAGCAGAGCTTCCAAGGAAGCTTCTAATATATCAAGAACTCAAGCACACTCACGAAGCTGTACACCTTCAGAGGAGAATTCAGCAGGAAGACTCACGGAGGGTGAGCTTGTTTTCTCAGGTGTCACCCGCTCTTTGTCTTCAGACTCTTCTACATTTAGATTTTTATTCACACCTTTTGTTTTCAAATGATTAAAAATGAAAAAATTAAAAGGATTAAAAATGTATATGTAAAACTTCATATAAGAATTTCTAGCCCTAGTTAAGCCTACAGATTTTTAATACAGTAAGCAGTATTAAGTATAATTTATTTAAATTCATTTTTGTCAATCATAGAATGGTTTGGGTTGGAAGGGACCTCAAAGATCATCTAGTTCCAACCCCCCTGCCCTGGGCAGGGACACCTCCCACTAGAGCAGGTTGCTCAAGGCCCCATCCAGCCTGGCCTTGAACACTTCCAGGGATGGGGCATCCACAACTTCCCTGGGCAACCTGTTCCAGTGTCTCACCACCCTCAATGAAAGACAGTCTATCAGTTTAAGAGGTTGTATAACGATTCATATGTGATGCACTTGAGCATGGAGTTGAGGATTCTTTTCCCCTTCAGCTCAAACAATTACACAGCTGTTTGGGGAGATACTGCTCTTCTGAGTACTGTTCTCTGAAAGCTGAAATACAGAAATGGAGGGGGGAAAGGTTAATTTGCACAACCAGTTCTATTTGTACTTGGCATAACTTCCCTTCCACAGAAGCATTTGGATTTTAGTGAAATTCTAAAAATGTTCTAGGAAAAATCTTAGATCTACAATTTCTCCTTAACACTACAATTTGAGGTATTCTATCATAATCATAGGTCACTCAGTCGATAAAATTAGCATGCATGCCTTCAGCCAGGCAATCCACTCATGAGTTCTGGGAACATTTTAACTGGGAATTCAGGAGCCAATGTTAAGACTTACAGGCTATGAAAAGAATGAGAGAGTAAGTATTTGGCTGCTTTTGCAAACAATAGAGCAGCTGGGAATAACTAAAATGTGCTTCTTGTTTCTGAAAGGTAGTTTATCTCAAATAATAGCAAAAAAAGACAACGATGAGATTGACTCCCAATTTTCTGTTTGGGAACACAGCACACTCTGACAGTAGATTTGCTGTGAACTTGCTAAATGTATGAAACTGCACGTCTTCTAACATGACAGTGCCAATACTTGACAAGTACTTGATTGCTATAAAGTGTAAAAGGAATAAACTGTTTTCATTTAAATATGACATACATCCATTTGTTAAGCAAACAAACAGATTTATGTGTATTTTAAACACTCAGATATTATTGCACGATCTTCATTATTTTCAAAGGTTTGTTACTCTTTCAGGTTTTTTTTACTTCACATTTTGTCAGTTTGATTTCTATTGATAACAATTTGCACTTAATCAAGATACGCCTCTTTCTCAGTTCTTCAAAAGAAGGTATTTACAGAGTAGTAATCAGCGTTTTCTGAGGTTTCTCTCTATATTTTAGCCTTAAAAGTTCCTTTACCCTTGAAACTGAAGACCAGAACAGACGTGTTGAAACACTAGTCAGACCATTAAGGCATTTCTGATGTTACTATTGCTTATGTTTCCTGATTCATCCTTCTGACTGGTCTATGTTTGTGCCACAGCTGGACTTTGGTGGTTATAAACACTCTACAGTTATGTCATTTACTACCAAAAATATAATTCCTATGACACAGTAGTACTTACCTAATAGTATCTTTCATTTAGATTACAACGCTGTGTAGAAAGCAAGCACATCATATGATGCATAGAGACAATAAATATCAAGGAACACAAGATAAGTAATCTCTTTTTCCTCTTTAGGTCACCTGGGAGCCCTCCAAAACATCAGAGTTACAACTAGAGTCATGAGAAGGAAAGATTAGTGAATCACTGAGTCAAAAGAAGTATCAAACCTACTGCTTAATGCACTGTGAACATAATATACAGCTCTGAAGTTTTTGTGATAATATTACATCATTAAAAATCTTCTGGATTTCAAGCTGACAGACTAGCTTGAGATTTAGTTAAATTAGTTTTTTGTCCAGTGCTAAAGAAATAAACACATGAAAGGAACCCAGGAAGAAGAGAGCCTTTTACATTGGTAACGTAGATAACTCTAGATGAGCTGCCAAGGGACTTCTGCCCAAATAAAAATGTAATTCAGTGCTCTAGTTAAAGATAAACATTAAGAGGGTTTTTTCATATCACTCATGGAGAGACTGAGAAAGAGGAGAAGCAAGCAGATAGTCTGAGTAATGCGGAATGGCTCTAAAGCAAGAGGTGAACTAAACAAAAAGATTTTATCAAGCTGGCTAACAGTGCTTTCTGCTCACAGAAAGAAGGCTCTCTGACAGAGACATACGAATGCGTGTCCTGAATACAAAACTCTAAATCTGAGGCAGTAGGAGACGACAGACACAAGAGGTAACACACCTCCACAGCAGAGACAGGCCAGGTCTGAGGGGTCAGGATGTGGACAAGTTGTCAGCAAGAAACCGAATCAGTTCCTGACCCTGAAACAGAAATAAAGACAGTGGGGTAGGTCTGGAGGAGCCTCTTTTATATTTTTTTTGTGATAGAGTCAATATATGTATATTAAGAGAATCATTAAAGACTTCCTGAATAAATATGTAAGAAGAGGAAACTTGAAACCAGAGGGTCTAAATCACATACATATTTACCTTTGGTGGGATGGAAGGCTTCTTTGAAACCTACAATCAGGTGAGGAAAAAATCAAACAAAACAGACCAACCCAAAACATGAAAATCTCCACAATGTTGGAGTCTCTATGGAAATCTCTATGGAAACACGTTGGATCCAAAAGGGAAGGCTGCAATATGATCTTTACATGTGCCAAAGGGAACTGAAAGCACAGCTGCCCTCAGTAAAACTTGTTTCCTCTCGCACTGATGTTTTATCAAGAAAGCCCAGTATAACACAGCACTTCCTCTGGACAATTCATACTCTAAATCCTCACAGAGCTGGTATACACATCTATACTGGTGCTTTCTGTTCTGTTGGAAACTTTGTAATTTTCTTACAAATTTTTCTTCACGGAAAACTATTTTCCAGATTTGCTACATTTTGTTCCTTCAGTGAATGAGAGTCAAATGTATAAAGGAAGACGGCACAACTATCTGAAGAGTATCAAGTAAATCTATTATGCTTTTACATAGCACTCAAATTTGAAAATGTATGTGAACCTGTATCAAATTATTTTAGGACATCTTTCTTTATTAGAAGAACTAAAATGGGAAACTTTCCAAATGGAAGACAAAAGACCAATTTTAAGGGATGAACTACAGAGCAGCCCAGAGAATAAACTTTCTTTAGGAAGCGAACCTGGATACATGGCCGATCTTTTCTCTGCTTTCCTTTTCCCTCCCTTAAAACACCAATGGAAAATATTAAGCAAGTGAAATACAGCCTTAATTTAAATACTAATTTAAAATAAATATCAAATCTATCAGAGATATCAGAGACAAGGCATCTATTTTTTTTTCTAAGCAAACCAAAAAAAGGTTTTTACACTTTTGGCTTTTAAAAATATCTTCATGACGTGACTCTGTAAGGGCAGTTAAAAATTAGCTACTTTCAATTCTTATGTTGAGACTTCATCATTCTTCAGTAATGCTGCTTCCTGCTGGATTTGGGGTTTCCTGCTTCTTTAGGGATTTTGTCTAATGGCACACCAAAGCCATGGCAGCATCACAACATCACGAATCAGTGAAATCAAACCTGTGTGTCCCGCGCTGACAACAAGACTCCAAGGGTCTCCCACATCACAGACCAAAAACATTATTACATCCCTCTGCTAATCACCTAACAACTGGGTGAAAATCTCTTTTGTTTGTCTAAGGAATCGCTTGCGATCTTGGGCATTTATGTGCACATACTTACTGGAATTTAGTACTGTTTTATAAAATGCTTTTTTTTTAGTAACTTCTAGATAACAACCATCGTGGTATTCTAATTGAATTTGTAACTCCACACGGAGTTTGTGAAGCTCCTATTATTTACTACTGATACACAGAAACACCATTACAAGTAAAACATCATTAAAACAGTGAAACATTTATCCTGCTTTTTATATTCAAGTAAAACAATCAATTCCAATTACAACAGGCAAGTTTTTTCATTTTATTTTATTAAATAATGGAATAATAGCTCAAAAAGGATAATGAAAAAAAATTATCAAAGAAAAAATGCTGACTTTGAATTTACATTCAATATTTATAGGCAAAATATATGAAATTTCAGCAAGTCTGAGAAAGAAATACAGCACATTACAATCTGGAGAAACAACCCAAATTAACAGTTTGCTGAATAGTGCCATGTTAATTTTTACAATATCCCACAAAGATATAATGAAGTTCTATCCAAGTAGAAATAATTCTATATATCTTAAAAAAATAAACAGGGGAATTTATAAACCATTGCTTTAAAAATGTGTAAGCAATGAATCTTAAGTTTTCATTTAATAAGAAACAACTGAGATGCTTAAATGATTCCTAACTTCAAGAGGAAATTTAATGCAGTTTCAGATTACTGATTTTTTAAAAATAAAGCAGCGCCACATTGAATCCACTGGTCTTGATTTCCTCCACAAGGTACATCAATATTTGTCACCACACGCTCTCTCTCCACGCTAGTGTAGACTGGTAAAGATATGCAGTCCTCTGGAGAATATGGACCATATGCATCCTGTCAACAAATAAACACTTAGTTATCACTTAGACAGCAAAACATGAGAAAGGAAGAATCTCCAATGATATGGTATGGCTTCTGTCAGCGTTAGGCTGATGGTTGGACTCGATGATCTGAAAGGTCCCTTCCAACCCAGACAATTCTGTGATTCTAAAGCTGGATCCTAAGATACAGTCTAGACACTGCAGCCTTGGATGAGCAACTCTTGGTCCAGGCTACAAAGGCGAAGGATTACTAACAAAGCAGAGACTTCAGAAAATTTGCTAGACTACTCCATAACTAAGGCTCTACTTTTTCTCTCCAGTTTGTTAAACTGAAAAAGCAAGAAAGTATGTACGAGGGGTGTTCCTACGAACTACATGTCAAAATCTTCATTCAGCTAAAAAACTCAAAAATTATACGTCGAAAGTTTCTGCAAACCAAGCAAGGGGAGTGATGAACAGTCCCCAGAGGGGAGAAGGTCCCAGGGCTGTGCTAACCTGGGCAGGCTGGTGTCTGGGGACACCCAGCACTCCGGGCCAGCCCTGCTGCCTTCCCTCCTCCATCCCACCACACAGCCCAGCTGCTCCTCAGCCTCAATCTGTGTCTCAGATACTCACCAGTGGGATGCTTTGGGAACTGCACTCAAAAAAAAAACCCACCTTAACCCACATTTTCCAGGCTACTTTATGGATTTAAACAATGATTTCTAACATCGGTGAATACAAATATAAAAGTTGTTCTCTGGTACAGAGAGAGGTACTATATCTGACATTAGAGCCTCTCAGGGCTTCCACTTAATGCAGGATATTAAGAGGAACCCAGAAGTATTAACCACAATTTAGTTAGACCAGGACTTCAAACAAACAGCCCAAATTTCCTAGTCCTTTCCATTTATTCTAGTACTTCAAGACATGCAAGCATATGTAAAAAGTTACATTACTAGTAAAACAATAAAAGCAGGTTTGATTAATTTTTGATATTGTTTTTTTTACATGCCTTCAATACTAATACTGATCACAGTCACAGTTGGGGTTCTTCGGCACTTCTGGAAAACAGGCCATTTCCATTAAGTGCTTAAACAGGAAATTATCAAATTAACTTTAAGTATTCAGATTTGAACTGAGTGCTTTGAACTTCCAGCTGAATTAATTTATAATTTGTATTCTCGTCTACATGTTGTTTCCTACTGCACAGCATTAGCAGTGCTACTATCACAAAGATAACAATTATATTGTGACCACTACTTATAGAAGGACCTTGGTTGGAGCAATGGCGTGACCTCTCAGTCTGTATCCTGATGAGCAAGGAAAGCTCTGCTCTGAGAACAGTAACTCTCCCCTCTGCTTTCTGCACTACCAACTGTGTGCACTTTGGACGTAGTTTCCTCCTAGGGCTTTGCACAGGGCATTTGCACATGAGCCGTCAGTTTGAGCTCATAGCCCAGAAAGCCAACCCCATCCTAGGCTGCATGAAAAGAAGTGAGGGCAGCAGGTTGAGGGAGGTGGTTCTGCCCCTCTGCTCTGCTCTGGTGAGACCCCACCTGGAAGACTGCATTCAGTTCTGGAGCCCTCAGCACAGGAAAGACATGGACCTGTTGGAGAGGGTCCAGAGGAGGACACCAATCTCCTCCAAGGAGATCAGAGGGCTGAAGCACCTCTCCTGTGAAGCCAGGTTGAGAGAGTTGGGGTTGTTCAGCCTAGAGAAGAGAAGGCTCCAAGGAGACGTTATACCAGCCTTCCAGTACTTAAAAGGGGCTTCTAAGAAAGATGGGAACAAACTTTTTAGCGGGAGCTGTTGTGATAGGACAAGGGGTAATGACTTTAAACTAAAGAGGGTACATTTAGATTAGATATAAGGAGGAAATTTTTTACACTGAGGGCAGTGAAACACTGGCCCAGCTTGCCCAGAAAGGTGGTACATGCCCCATCCCTGGAAACATTCAAGGCCAGGTTGGACGAGGCTCTGAGCAACCTGATCTAGTTGAAGATGTCCCTGCTCATTGCAGTGGGGGTTGGACTTTAAAGGTCCCTTCCAACTCAAACTATTCTATGATTCTGTGATTGTCCCTATGCATGACTATAGAGCTGAGCTCAGACTACGTCTAGACTTCCTACAGCATGTAATTTGTGTTTTAACCCACAATGTATTTATTTAGTGTAAAAAATTCAGTTTAATTGAATTGATATATATTAAGTATTTTTTCCGCCACACTCAAAATCTCCCTTCCTGTCAACAGGAAAAGGTCAGAAGATTTTCAAGAATCCACTAACAAAGCAGCACACTTGTCAGAAAGGAATTTGAAACAGAAATGAGGGTCTTTTTAATGCAAATCACATCAAATACGAGTTTGTGAAGCTCCAGTATGAGAAAATAACTAAAAACAGGAAAAAGGAAACATGGAAACAATAACTGTTTCAAGCACTTTGCCTTGCATGTGAAGTGTAAGCCATTTCTGAAGTATTTTGTTGTTCCTTTTGAAAATCAACTTCCCACATCTTTTGAACATCAGTGTTTAAGTCCTTACAGAAGGTTTATGCACTGTAAGAGTTGCACAGAATAACTTAAAAATCAGAAGTTTGTCAAAAGAACTCAGCTGTCCTCAGAAGGATTATTCTTACAGCACTTACCCCTTGGTTAACCCTACCGAGGAAGACAAACTACTGGCACGTCTGACAGTAAAATGTTAATCAGAGAATTAAAGTTTTTCTGGAGCTGGGAGGCCAAAAATTGGCCAGTCTGCCTTCAAAGACCTCTTTTTACACCTTTTTGGGCCAAAATAGCTGTTCTTGCACCTTTGTCAATCCCACTGATGCTTTAAGGCATCACACTATTTGAGAGTTAAAACCATTCTGTGAAAGTCTTTTGAACCACAAATCCTATGTTCCTTGGCTTCCACACAGTCCAAAAATTCTCTTTCTCTAGACTGGCTCACACATGGTCCCATCCCCCCTAGCGACACCCTTCACAGCTTGGGATCTAACAGTGAATTAAAGCTGGAAAGGACCTTCACAGTTTAATGAGAATAAACATAATCTTAGTAGCTCAAAATACTCCAATTTCAGAGAAATCCTGTAGGCAACTTTTTTTTTTTTTTTTCAGAGGGTTCATTTTATTTTAGTTTGGATGAAAATGACTTCAAAGCACTGAATCCACATATTTTTGCTTACTAGATCTCATAAGAGATATTTATGGGGAAAAGAAAACAAATTCAAAACCTAAGAATCCTAAAATAATATGTTCTACTTGATGCACTCTTCTCCTACGGAGAGGGTAATCAGATAAGGGGAAGTGCATAATGTCCCAATTTTGCCTTGGTTTCTGAGCACACTCTTTGATTATGGTCAATTTTTACGGTGTAGCCTATAGCAAAACAACTTAAGGGCACAGCAATTCAGGAATGCTCTCCTTAGAGACACTTCATATTTAAAATCTGGGCAGTTAAGTTTCGGCCTGTGTTTTAAAATAATTATATTTTTTTTCCAACACAAAGACTTCAGTTGCTATTCATCTCAATTATGAAGTACACTGGAAGAAGTTTAATTCAATGATTATTGAACTATCTCACTTCTATGTTTTATAGATGAGGCTCTTTGCTGATGTCACAGATAACTTCTGGATCTTATTGAAGTTTAAAGCATACAGACTGTTACTCAGAAAAACACTTAAAAATTTGTTTTATCTCTGACAAAAGATGAATGTTTTTCAGAACTAAGAGAGGGTTACTTACAATACTCATTCTCAGTGTACATAAGATAAACTTTTGGTGTAAAAATCATGTATATTACCATCCTCCCCCACCCACTACTGAGTCTACATATTAGGATGTCTGGCAATTCTGTGTTTATCTCATGCACCACCTTTCAAGTCAATAACAAATCTGTTTCTTTTTCTGAACAAAATAAACCTTGTAAACTACCAGAGAACTGAAAAATCTTTCATGGATCAATGTGTAATAGGGTTTGCAGTGTTCTATTGTTGGTTTTTTTTTTAATTTTCAGTATTTTCTTTCCCATCAAAGCAGTAGTGCAGATGGTGGCTAGCATTCGCCTGTGTGTTCAATGTCTAAATCTTGACCATTATACTTCTAATGCTTTAATCTATTACAATGCTGTACCTCCAGTGCTGGAAAGATCAATGAGAAAAAAAAAAAAAGTTAGGATAGGGTAATGTGCTAGTAATGGGGCTTCTTGCACAATGTCTATCACCATATACCATAAATCTCAGCATTGCCCTAATTTATGATAATTAATGAACTCAAATCTAACTGAAATTTCAACTAGGGTCCAATGAACCTTTTCCTTCAGCATTGTTCTAACCAAACCTAGCCTTCTGTCCTGGTTTTAGGTAAAACAGAACCAACTTTCTGGTCAGTAATTTTACTTCTTAGCTAAGCCTCTTCTAACTCTGAAATTAACAGCATATTGTGCAGAAAACCGTTCATTCTCAGAGTGATAAGATAAAGAGAGAACCCTGCAGAGTTCTTTAGACTGCCAAATAACAAACTCCTCCAGTTCATAAATGCATTTGCTTGATGAGTTAATGTCTAGAGGGTAGAATAAAAGGTGACGTTTCATTTTTTATATACTGCTAATTTTATTTATTGTGGTAAAGAAGTGGAAAAACCCCCCTACACCAACCCTTACTTCTCACTTTCTATTTTACACGTGATTTTTGGTGTAAGAGTCTTAATATATTTTCTTTTAGAATTGTATGTGGGATTTTTCTCACCTGTCTTCCCACAGTTATTGGTCTAGGCTGTCTCTAGAGTCACTTCTAGACAGAGATTTATCTCAGTCACCTTATGATGGGATAGACTGCCCGAGATGCCTGTCTTTCACTGAGACAAAAGTCATACCAGGCCATTAACTTCTGGACAGCCAAATTTAGATGAGATTAATTCTACAATAAGCTTTCTTTTAGTAGGAAAACTGTAAGTATATGAATTTGCAATTCCTACCCATCCTTGAATAAGTTCTAGTTAACTTTTTGCTTTATTTATCAGGGATTGATATTATAATTGGAGAGCAGGAGCAGTAACAATTTTTACCGTTTGTATTACTTCACTTTCATCTTAGATATTTCTGCAAGCACTGGCATTTTTTTACATTAGTGTAAAGTAGGGGAAAGGCTTTCTTTGCTTACAGATCACATCATCTTCTCTATCTTTTTATTGCTGCTGCATTTTAATTTAATTTTTAAAAAAACAAAGAAATTATATTCAAGGAATGAACTCCCAAACTCATGTATACATTTACTATATACACTTTTGAAAATATGTTGATGTTTTTTAAAAAACAAGGCAAAAATGTATGACTGAAATAAAGCCCTTGTCTTAACCTAAAAAATAGAAGCTAAAAAATATTGACAAAATTAAAGTAAGTTCTTGTTTTTTATAAAAGAAGTAACTGCTTTTCCTACTAAAGACAGGGATTTTTATTTTGAAATGAGGAGGAAAACAGGTCAGCAACATCCTACTGAAAAGATACTACACAGAAAAAAAGCAAATCATGGGTCTTGAAAGTTTAGGGCTTTAATAATTCAGTACCTGTGGAATCCAGGCCATGTAACAAGGGAGAACAGATGACACACTGGGAGAATCATGCAGATTTTCTGAAAGTCGATTTCCATCAAAACTGCAGCCTTCCAGTTGTAAGCCACTGATCTGCCGTGGAAATATAAAATATTCAAACATATATTACAGACTTGAAATGTCAGTAATGATTACACTGTGCTTTAATAACTGATGGTGCCTTTTACTGTGACCAAATCTTTAAATAACAGGAAACTAATTATTGTAGTGTTCTGTGTGCGAATAGGAAACATGATTTAGTACCAAGATCTGGACCACACTTCAGCGTGAACTTCCTCTGATTTGGATTCACATTCTTTGAAATACTAGAGAAAAATACCTGTGAATGTCATCATTTATGAAACTGCGGTTGCCTGGCGTTAGATTAATGGAAATATGATAGCAACAGCCAAGCATGCAATCATTACAATGTCAAAAAGAAGAGAAGAACAATCACTGAAATAAGCAGGACTTCCTGCTTGGAAGCCTGAGTACAGCCTTCAAAAAATGGAATGCAAAATTATGCAGCATCTGCAGAGGCAAACAAAATATACTGAAATAATATAAGAGAAAATTTTATTTAACGTAAGATTTTTTAGATAAACTATTGTTTGGAAAAATTCAAAAAGAATCCCATGTGCTTCTCTAAGTAACTGTGCAATGCTTTTTATGTAACATGTTTTAAATGCTTGCATTTAATTAGTAAGTACTTTCAGCCTCTGAACTTATACGTTATCTTTTTTTCTTCACTGAAGTCCTGCATTAATTGATGACAGTGATATCTATTCTGGATTTCTTCCAAATAAAATTTTCAACACCCGTTGCTCATTTTATTTTCTTAGTACAAATAATAATAGTTTGCCAGCATAAATAATAACAGTCAGATTGGCCTGCTGAAGTGCTTCAATTTTAGCAGTAATAAAACTTAGCTCAGTAACAATTTTTATGCAGCTTTTTAAAAGGATAAATCTTAAGCTGGAACACATGTCTAACAGAAGCTACAATCTGAAAATCACCTGTCTGTTATACTATCATACTAAAGCCCTGAATTAAATACATAGTACTGACGTAGGCTTTCACCAAATACAGGGTTCATAAAGGGGTGCTGGAACCAGGAAACGGCATGCTGATGGAAATTGGATGAGTGACCACATAAACAAAATGGAGAAAAGTATCATTTTCTGATCCATTTTCTCCTGCAAAAAATTTTATAAAGTGTACGAGATTTTAAAAAGTTCTTAAAGTATGATGTTACAACAAAGATCTGTACAGAATAGGACTCACACTGAAGTCTCCAAAACCATGGATAACCTCAGCAAAAACAACCCCAAATGGAAAGCTCAGGAGTATGACTTTTTCTCTAGCTTTAATTTCCACAAATTATTATAACAACTTCTCAGTGAAATTAATTAAAGTTTTGAGAGTTTCTATTAGGAACTGCAAAAATTGTTTTTCTCCTTCAACCTCTTGTTGAAGCTTAAGGTCTTTTCTTTGTTATGAAAGTGTGACACTCCTCTCCTTTCTCCTGCCAAGTTTCTTGTGATCTTTCCTTTGAATCTTCTGTAAGATTTTCAGGTCTGTTGCTTTTAAGGTGCAACATTAACATTTGATGTTTTGTACCATTTCTACTCAAACTCAAAATTTCTCTACACAGAGATATTCTGGGAAAAGCTGACTATTATTTATCTCTATCACACAAATATTAGAAAGATTCATCTCGTATGTCCTTCTTTCTGCCCTTCCTGCATTCTGCAGGAATTTTGTTATGGAGCTTAGTTTGATAAACATGTGACTACAGCGAAGTTATTGAAGGGAGACTGGTCTCATGAAGAGGTTTTAAAATTTATTGTTAGGGTGTTCAAAGGTCTAGCCATCCTGAACATCTCTAAAAGAAGCTTCTATAGAAGTGGGTCATCTATTGAAAAATCTCTTTCTACTGCACACGCATTTCTTCTTTTGATATTGGCAGTTCCTTTGACATCGTAGTTATGTAAAATAAAACCATTTGATCTCCTGGAAAACTTGAACCAATCATAGGAACTCCTTTGAAGATGAAGATCAAATTTTTGACTTTGATTCAATATTAAAAGACACTAGAAAAAAAACCCCACCATTGGAACAATGTACTTTCCGATACTATCTGCTGAGTACACCCATAGCCATGTTCTCATTTCTATGATAAACAATATACAGAAACTACATCTACTATGAAGGACACGGATTTCACAGTAGCATGCATAATTAGCATGCATAGTATTTTTGCAATTCAGCTCAGTGTAATGGCCGGAGTTGACCATAATTTTTAAAATTTTAGTTCTTACCAAGTATTTGGCATTTTGCAACTATTGGTACCAGTTTAGTTTCAAAAAAACCCTATTTTTACACATTACAGATTATGTTTCTTTAGAATGCATTTGGAGAAATTATGCTGATACCATGGTCCAAAGCATCTCTGTTTCCAAAATTTTAAATTCTCTGCAATTAATTTTTCATTACTGTTTACTGCCATAATTTCCCATGAAAAGATACAAACTACAGCATAATGCAGGAAGTCATATTTTCACTGCATTACCTCCACAGGTCTCCATCATTAATTTCTTGATATTCCAGGATGGAGATATATTGTAAAAAAAGATCCCTCAGGACGCCTTATAATAATATTTCCATCAATTGCTAGGAGCATAGTTTTGATATTAATGCTGATACTATGTACTTGAATATTATAATATTGTGATAAATTTTTCTTTTTCTCTATTAAGCTCGATGTAAGCTCATAGTGCTTACTACCCAAAAAGTCTCTTATCATGTTTCTTCTTTTCTTTCATTCTTTTCTATAATAACAGAAAATGGAATGCCAAAAAGAATGACTACCTGCTTTTGTGTAACAGCACGATCAATGCACAAAGCAAATGGAAGAGATGTATTTGCATATCAATATGTGATTATATTGCAATAGCCATACATTTTCAGTACCTTTTGTTAAAGAAGGATGAAGTGATATTAAAGAAGGTGTAATTTTATAGACTCCTCTTCCAAAATACAGCTCCCCATTCTATAAGGTTAGCCTGAATTTTTGAAACTGCAGATACAACCTTAACTTTACCAGTATTAAAATTCGTATTGCTCGTGTGAACCAAACTTAACATGCAATCCAGAGGTTCCTTATCAAACAGGACACGTTTTAGAGGATGATTTTTCTGAAACACTGACATTTTTATGCCTTAGTTACAGTCCATGTGGTATTTAGCTTTACTAATGTCAAAGTTGCTCCCCAGTTTTTCATTAGCACAAGGAAGGACTCATGGAAACAAATCTAAATATTCAGCATGGCAAATGGTCCCAAAGCCTTTCTATACATGCAGGATTCAAAGAAGCAATGAAGATACTGGTGAGTAATTACTCATACAGATTCACTGAATATTGCTCTTACTGAGGAAAGGCTAATATTCAAATCATGTGAGTAAACTTGACAGAATTCTTACCTGTTGCTAAAAATAACCAATCTTTAGTTTCCAAACAGCTATTTCAATCTAGCAACTGTAAAATATTGTAATATTTTTAGCATCTGAAAATACTTAGATAATATTATTCATACATGGAATTCAGGTATTTGACATTGACTTCTGACATTTGTCAAAGACAGCAGGATGGTTTTGAAGAAGTCCAAACTTCTGGGATGTGCAGCTGATAACTGCCCTACTAGAATCAGTGGTCTAAGATGTGATTCTCAGTTTTTGCTTGTTGCTACGGACTTCGAATTCTGGGCTGAATTTGGAGCCTTGGGCCATGTGATTTGCAGGCTCCCAGATTTATCATACCCCAGGTTTACCCCAGGTAGCCAAATTGCCCTTATAGTCTCCCATCTACTTCTCATTAAATGAGGCAGGCACCCATTACTCTTACTTAAATATCAAATTTGAATAATTTTCTAAATTATATTCTCTAGTTCCAACAGGAATTAATTCAACAGATTTCAAAAGGCTATATTGTATAAAGGTCAGATTGGATGATTACAGTCATCTTTTCTGACCTCCCAGTCTATTAATATTTTAGGAATATGAATTCTCACACATTCTGGATTAATGATTTTAGATAGAGTCAGCAGCCAACCCAGAAACCCTACTATCTCCCACAGCCTTGTGTCTGCCTGCATTATGAGGCCAGAGAAGGTGCCTTGCCACTTGTGTTCTCCTCTCCAGGCCAGCGGTCTCCCTGCTTTAGCTGCACAGGAGCACACAGCCATGGGGCGAGTGCCCTGCACCATTCCTGTTCTGTCAGAAGGCAGCTGTAAGTGCTGTGCTCTCTGCTGAACTTTGGGCACTTTAAGTTGTGCAGCATTATCATGGCACCCACATACGGGTTGGAAGACGTAGCACAGAGAACCTGTTTTGTGAAAATTAAGTATAAAACCGGTGCAGAAAGGTTCAACCAAAGTGCCAGTGCCACCCAAAATGTTAAAAACCTAACTAAACCATTTGAAGATTCATCTCTTGTTTGCTGTCAAAGCTCCTGTTAGGGCTGCTGGCTGTAACCCTAAGTGAACACTAAAAAAATGTTGGGTCTTTATCATATCGAAAGCTAGTCATATTATAGTTTACTTTGGTTTGTTTACTTCCTTAGAAGTCTCCTTTCAGTGATTCAACAAATGCTTACACATGGCCTTAGACTTACGTTTTACGTTTCCTCTTGATACCTGCCACAAGTCTTTTAAGCACTCTCAAGACAGCAGTTAGCTATTAACTAATGGAATAGCAGCTTCAGCTTGTAGGGGTGGATGAAGAGAATGGAGCAAGAATAATTTTAAATTTTCAACAAGCACTGTGACTAGGGAGGGTTAAAAAGAAAACTGCTTTCTTTCTCCCATTACTGCAGAATTTTTGCTCTACCATTTTTGTAGCTGTATACCATTAACCAGCCTTTGTAGGTCAGGTACACCAATATATTTATGGCTCAGTTTTCCAGATAGTTTATGGACAGATGACTTGGACTACGCTAATAAAACATCCTAGTAAAATCCTAGTAAAACATCCTAATAAAATACCTTAACTTGGAGTTTGCCTTCCTGTATTCGCCCTTTCCATGATGCTGTAAATTTAAGGCTGTCCACAGAACAGCTCATTACTCTGCAAGGGAAACATATACAGTAAATCTTAGAGACAAATAATAACAGGAAATGAAAAACAAACCCCAAACCAACATATTATCAATGAGTACCATATCAAACTAAGTCTCTGAAGAAAAATACATTTGTAATTTCATCTACCCCCCCCCCAAAAAAAAAAAAACAACAACCCAGCTTTTAAACAATTCACTCTTAGCTATTCTATTTCAGTGCAAGTAACAAAAATTAGATGACGAATGACAGCAATTGACATAATTTGTTGGGTCTGTGTCCAGAGGATGAAGTAACCAACTTCACACAGAGGGAACAATGGAACATTAGCACACATAAACAGGTAGATTATTTTTTCCTCACCTTGCAGTCTCCTGGCGTAAGGCATTGAGAAATGTGTCTGGATGAAATAGCTCTGAAAGGTCAAGGGTGTCTGACAGTAGCTGCTCCTTCTCTGCTTTTTCTACCCAACTCTAAAAGGAAAAAAAAATTTTTTTTCAACATTGCCTGATTTTTCAACATTCTGAGTTATATGGTTTGTCAATTATTAGGATTAATGAAAAATGTTTGTGTAAATATCCTGTAACCTCAAAGATTAATATTCATTTCTATTATTTCTAACTGGTAAGCAGAAAATCAACATCCTTTAAAAGTATATGGAAACAGCAGTTTATGTGTAATGTAACTCATCCATTCTAAATAAACTTCTGTTCCATTCTTTGCATAGTGCAGCCCACTTGGCACAATGAAATTTTACCAAGTTTCTAACATTCCATTGAAACCCTATTTCACCTTTACTAACAGGACAGTTTATGATTCTATGTTTTCCATCACAATAGTTGTCATTACTGTCTTTGCTCTGCTGAGTTCAGGTAAATAATTGCTTTCCTTTCAACTATGCTTTAAGATCATTCTTTTGTCTAGACTGCACACTAAATTCAATAAACACCTGATTTTCCATCTGCAGCAAGAGTTTTTATAAGTACTTAGTAATATTTTTTTTAACATCTCAGTGTTAGGTTGACGAGTTTCAAAGGATGTTTCAGATGTATTAACCTGAGACATGACTTTACAGAATTTCTGATAAGATAAAAACTGGCCTCTCTTATATTTGTTAATACATGAAACTAATAGAGGTGAGGGGAACAACTGGCCTCGATTATCCTTACAGAACACGTGGCCCAACCTACTCCTGTCACCCTGGCTTACGTGCAGCTGTGAAGCCTGTCAGTAGGAGCAACAAGCTTGGAATTTCCCATCAATGCAACGCGTTCTGCGCCAACGTGAGAAAAGGGACACGCACTGCACCTTGCAGTCTTGATAAACCATGTGTCTTAAGTAAGGAAATCTGAGCTTGATCCTCAAAACACTAACAAACAATCTCAGACTAAAGAATTTGTTACCTTCACATGAATTATTTAGGTACCTGCGTGGTTATGTAACAGTACACACTCAAAATCCTATGGTTTGAAACTTTTATCTTGTACATCTTTGGTATGATTTCTTTACATGGTATAGTCACAGTCCTCACGATGATATTGTAGCATAGATGTTAAGTTACTGTATAACCTAGTCTATAAGCAGTTACAAGCCATATGCTTCTGCACAAACCCCCTGATGTTTAGCACTAAGCCAAAAGATAATCAGAGACTAAGGTTCCACGTGCTATTACTGAACACAGAAAGACAAACCATGCTCATTTCTAAATACCAACTACTGGAAGATTATGAAATTACTTTTGTGACTGAATAAAAAACCTTGAAAGCTACACTCTTATTACACAATGCACCTGCCAGGCATCCATATCTTCTTTAAAAAGTATTCTATTCTTCGAACTACTGACAGACAAATAATTCCATAGAAGCATTGTGGTAGTGACAAAATCATCCAAACTACAAATACATATCACTCAGTGAATTTTATTTTATTTTGTCAGTTTGTCAGACATCTCCATAATGTTTCCACCATGTTCAAACATTTAATCGGTGATTTTTTATCTGTCACAACATCAATTACGAACCATCAACCCAAATGGTTATTAATCATTTAGGAGATTTTTCCTTTCCATTCTCATTAGCTAAATGTACCCAGTTAATGACTCTTGTCTGCATGATTTTTTTAATGACTTAATATAACAATCTGTTTTATCATATAGCAGTAATGCCGCACTCTGGTTAGGACAGATTCTTTAAATTGTTTTGTATAATAAAAGTAGACACAATCATTTCAACTTGTATTTAATATAACCATTCTATTGCTGTCATCAAATAAACTTTTAATGTAATTGATAAAGAGAAACACTGTCAGGAACACAGATGCTTATATTCCACCCAATTAAAAGACCAGTATGGGTGATATTAATTCTGAACTCATATAATTAAGTAGCACTAGGAAATACACAATAACAAAAACTTTCATTAGATCACAAAAGCAAAGTTCATAATTGCTTCTACTGCTCTACATAAAGCTGAAGGCATAGCTCTTCCACAGCTGTTCAATAAATAACTTAAGATTTAAATGTAATAAAAATGATAATAAAATGTATTTTACAACACAAATGTAAAAAATATCTTTACACTTAATTCTCCTTTTTGTTTTATATGACTACGTGGCAGCATGTTAGGGAAGTGTTATAGTCTCAACAGACAACACCACTCTATTAAATGGGTCATTTGTCACCAGCACATCCACTGCTGCTGCCATGACGCTTGGAAGAGATCAGGTCTGGAAGGGAAGGAACTTTAAGTTAAGCTGCAGAAAGGCTGAAGTGATGCTTCTTGAAAAGCTGAAATCCCGTAAGAGATTAGCTCTAATATCTTCCTCTCCCATCCCAATTCCAATAAAAACACACATTGCCTTCATTTCTCAAAGGGATGCAGAGTTGTTTGACTTCTGATGGATCGTGGATGGCCATGTGGCGTTTTCAGTGTGAAGGGCCTATCTCCATCACTGACTCAGTAGAAAGCTTTGCCTTTCCTGCCAGGTTGGCCAAAATAGTCCATGCATTTGTCACTTGCCAGCTGGATTACAGCGAGAAAATGACCATCAGCTCCAAGATGGTGTAAAATCCAGCTACTTGTCTCTTTGTGGCTCAGGCCAATACCTGTCCTCTCCCAACTGCCCCCTCACTCCCACCTCACGTTATAGTCTTTAACTAGTCTCAGGCAATTCAGGATTTTTTTTTCTTCTTTGAAACAGGTAATAGTCATGATCTCAACTCACTAAAAGCAGATTTCAGTGTATGAATTAATGATACATCTTTGGTTAGGTATGGAAGCTGTAACATCTGGAAAAAGGCATATGGAAGCTAAAATGGTGTATAACTTATTTTTAAAAATAAATTCACATTGTATCAACAATTTCTATTATACTGAGAATGTGGTCTACAAGTCCAAATATCCTAACTTCAAAAAGATTTATATTACAAAATAAGGTTTAAAAAATTATACACTATTCTTTGCAACTGTTTTTTTTCAGTATTTCAATATTTCCTGAATCTTTCTTAGTACTACAATAAAACAAGGAATTTAAGCTTGAACAGTCCATGATAGATTAATTTAGCATATGATTATTATAAATGTAATATCAAAACTTACCAATAATTACCTAAAAATGCTCACAAAGCAATTCCTAGCAAGATATTTCAGAACTTCAATCAGTGTGAGGTTCTGTTCAGTAAAATAAAAGGATGTTATGTTTTTTTTACAAAAATAAATCTCTAAGTGCGGTCTCGGGTGGTTCAAATAATATTTTTTCCTGTATCTTAACATTCAAGAATCATCTATTCCATTTTCAGAAAGAAGCCTTCCTTATCTTCTGTAATCCCAAAGCAAACTAAGCACCTCATACTGAACAGTGGAAGGAATAAAGAAGCTGCCAGATTTTCACATTATCATTTATACAACTTCAGGATCACAGAACACCTCTACAATGAATCAAGTACTTTTCCTTCACCTGTTTTAATTAATTTCAAACGTATTTTCTTTTACTGTGTTTTTCCCTTGGTGTGGTCTCAGAAGAGAACTTTCATTGAAAGAGAGAATCATACAAATCACTGCAGATGTGATTCATTTCTGTGCCTGGATGGAAAAGTGTATTCAGTGTTATATGAATACGCAGAGTCAGAAACCAGTCAGAGTGCTGTCCTTTTTTTCCACTAGTTTTGGGGGGATCCATAGTTTCCAGGGCGGGAAATGCAGGACTTTGTATTACTCTGAGAGCAAACGATGGCGAGTGCCAGGGGAGTCAGGATTCAGTTAACCAGTTTAGCTCAAGCAAAGGTCAATCGAGCAGTTATGCTGGAGCCCTGTTTTCCCCACAGCGCAGTTCCAGAGGCGTGCTCCCCAGAGCTGGCATTCAGTGGTAAATGCCAGCAGGGGTAATTGTGCTACACTGCAAAGACATGAAATAGAGGTATTTTTTCTAGCACTGAGCACAGAGGGGGTAACGCCTAGCTTCTCAGGAGCAAGTGGCATACAATGATTTGCTCCCTTTTTGTAATTTTCTTTTTTAATGTGAATTTTTTAATGTGAAATCATTGAGCTATTATTCTTGAGCTAGTTATCCTTTTATTAAATGAACATGTGCATATTGCAGTATTTCAGGTATATGATAAGGTGTTGATACGTACTATCTTTCAAATGGTAATTCACACAGGAATTTAATTTGGAGTCTTATTTTTGTTTTAAAATAGTTTTCTTTTATTTTTCTTTATTATTATGTTAGAGCACACAGACCAAAATTGCTAGTTAGTGCTTTAAATAAATTACTACTATTTCTTTATTTCAGTTTGACATGCCTCAGAAACCCCCTGTTTGCTCAGGAAGTCTAAACACTAACACAATACCACAGTGTTAGAGTATAAAAATTCTGAGCCCATTAGCATCAACATGCCAGCTATCAACGTGCCAGGAGCAGATGTGCAGTAAGGCCCAGCTGAGGGAAGCACTAGCAAATGTGATCTCATTCTGGCTACTATATTGACTTATTTTTATCAAAACAGGAACTTAACTTTCCATGAATTGCTGTTTCTTACATTTAATGAGGATATCAGAATGATGATGTAACATCATACTGACAAGTTCACGACTGACGTATGCCAAAAATATCTATTTTCAGGTGTTTCCTAGATGATCAGTAAACACAGAACACAGTTAGACAATACTCTTATGCCTCACACCCCATAGTCTTTTCTTTCTCTACAACTAAATCCATCAGTGGCAGGTGCTAGACTGCATTTGCAGTTATGTAGAGTATAATCAAGAAAGAAAGTAAAAGAGCTGGAACTACTCCTCAGTAGAACCAAAAACTACAAAACATGGTGAGCAAAAGGGACAAACATTTGAAGAAACTTCAGAGTCCTCTCCCTCTGAAAGCGAGTATGGTCCTACTTCCCACCTCCACTGGTAAGAACTTGTGGGGCAGTGGCACAAAACATTCATTTGCAGATAACAGACAAGCTGCCTGCCATAAGCCTTGGACAATGTCAAGGTTGTTTGGTGTGACTACCCCTGTTCGGCGTGACTAAACAGGGGCACAGAATACTCAACACATTAGGCACTAGTGATGATGGGAAGCACTGCAGTAATTTGTTTTATAGTACCAGCTTGAAGGCTATGTTACGGAGAGACAACAGAGAACTGCTTATTTTGCTATGGTTCATTTTCTCTGGTCAACATCACATGAGATACAGATTAAGCATCTCCCTCCCAGTCCTTGTTCCTCTTCTGAAACAATGACCCCTCCAACCGCAGTCATCAGTCTCTCTCTATTTTTTTTTCTATTTTTTTTTACTGTTTACCAGACATTTATTTTCTGCTAACACCCTCTCTTGCGGCTGTCAAAATTCAAAGAAAATCTCTCAGCCATGCCTGTGTCACAGAACTCTATTAGCAACAATTAAGGTTTAACCTAACTCTCAGATATGTATGCAAAGTTCATCAAACCCACTAAAGCAATCTCATCGGAAGTTGTTTAACTCTTCGGTGTCCACAACCCAAAATATACCACAATGAAAGGGCAAAGAAGGAAATATATTTTTCTACAAGGAAAAAGAGATCCCAGGATGGAAAGAGCGGCTGATGCAACCCCAGCCTAAACAAAGGAACGTACAAATGCATGGCCACGGCTGGGACACAGCACCCTGGGACACACCGTGCTGGCTCGTGCTAAAGCTGCCCACACTGCCCTGAACAGAACACTGCAACATGGGATTACTGCTCAGACCATGAAACGGTTTGTTCAACCAAGCATAACTTCATGTGGTTTCAGAAATTAATAAAGATATTTTTTTTTAATTGGTGTAATAAGCTGGTATGGTTTGCTGTTTGTTTCTACGTACTAAAGCAAAGGCATTTAGAGTGAAGGCACCTCAAGTACAGTCCATGAGCTAATGGGAGCCCATAAAGCCTTTCTTTAAACCAGAAAGGGTAATTTTTTATTGTGGCCAACCCCAACAGAACAGCTCATCATCAAGGCTGTGGGTCTCTTCCAGATGTCCTGACACACTTGAGGGCTAAGAGAATGCTGAAGAGGTCCCTTTGACCTTTAATAATTCCATTAAGAATTTTGCATTTCTGTAGTATCATGATATCTTGGATGACACATATTTTTAACAAATTTGCAGCTAACAAGCAACACAATTTTATTTCTATTATTCTACTAGCATTTTACTGTATTTTTTACTTGAGTGATTCTTCTTTTGATATATTCAAAGCATCAATTTTGACTTTCTCAGTCCGATAAGAATAAAATACATGGATGCACATGACCAAATAGATCTTTTTTCTAGCTTTATAATCTACACATCTGAATAATTTGGTTTAGTTTGAAATTATTTACTACTTTTTCCTGGTATGTAGATAATTTCAGTTGATTACATTTACTATATGGGATATGAAATATTTTAAATTGAATATGGTAATTATAGAGCACCTATAAGAAAATATATTGTATGTGTATGCAAAAGCATATACAACACTATAAAACAGTACAAACCTGATGGGAATTTTCAAACTCGAGCTCAGATGTAGAGAACAGATTCCTCATTGGATCATAACTCTCTTAGCTCAGAATGACTCATGGAATTAACAATTTTAAAATAACACTGCTTGTAAATGTGCTCCTGCATTCTCCTCCATTTAAGAGCACACATTCAAATTAAGGTGCTTTATAGAGTATTCAGTTGAATACAATGGAAAACATGCTACAGAGCAGGAGGATATTTACCTCTCCTGCCCTGAAGCATCACTTACATGCCTAAAATAGGGAACTAAGCTCCCTATTCACAAAATAGTTTGTAGATTCCTCTTAAGAAATCTTCTCACAGAATCATAGAATGATATGGGGTTGGAAGGGACCTCTGCAGATCACCTAGTCCAAACCCCCTGCCAAAGCAGGGCCACCTACAGCAGGTTGCACAGGAACATCTCCAGATGGGTGCTGAATGTCTCCAAAGTCAGAGACTCCACCACCTCTCTGGGCAGCCCGTTCCAGTGCTCTGCAAACAGTGAAAAAGTTCCTTCTCATGTTTAGGTGGAACTTCTTATCTACATGTTTGTGACCATTACCTCTTGTCCTGTCACTGGGCATCACTGAAAAAAGACTGGTCCCATCCTCTTGAGACCCACCTTTTAAGTATTTATAAGCGTTGATCAGATCCACCCCTCAGTCTTCTTTTCTCCAGACTAAAGAGACCCAAGTCCCTCGGCCTTTCCTCACAAGAGAGATACTCCAGGCCCCTAATCATCTCTGTGGTCCTCTGCTGTACCCTTTCCAGCAGTTCCAAGTCCTTCTTGAACTGGGGAGCCCAGAACTGGACACAATACTCCAGATGGGGCCACACCAGGGCGGAGTAGAGGGGCAGGATGACCTCCCTTGACCTGCTGGCCACACTCTTCCTGATACACCCCAGGATGCCATTGGCCTTCTTGGCCACAAGGGCACATTTGCTGGCTCATGGTCATCCTGTTGTCCACCAGGCCTCCCAGGTCTATTTCTCCAGCAGGTCAGCCCCAAACTTTGACTTAACCTTCTCCTTTGACTTAAAATTTGGGAGCGTGTTTTCCTCAAAGCTGTACCTTGCTGAACATTTAGAGCCAAAGACCACACCAACAAGAACTCTACTAAGACCAAAAAAACCCCCCAGAAACCCCAAAACAAAATGCCTCTGTGTTTACTCCATTTTTAAAATACAGTCATGACAACAGAGCTGCTGAGTGCACCTGTGTCCTCACTGGTTACTTTATTTGGTTGTGAATTCCCAAGACTAAAATTACTGCACACACAACAGATAAACAAAGGCTTAGTCAAGAATTACCCTCATGAAGCTTTTCCTTCACAAACAGATTTTGAGATCACAGGTTCTGAAATTTTAACAGCTCTGAAAATTTAAATATTTTTTATTTTTGTAGAGAAACTACGTTATTATTTCAAATTCAGTTACATGGAATCTTCTTCAAAGAGCAAAAGATAGGTCAACATGAAGCTACATTTCTGCCTTCCCCCAAACAAATGCCAAAAAGACTGCTAATTTGGGATGATACTTTTTTATAGAATGGCAACATGTTTCCATTATAAAACGGGCTTACTTTTTAACATTTTTTTTGCAAAAGTTATTTGAGGAAGTTATTTTTTCAAACTAGGACGCATATTACTATTCATCTTGACCTATTCAAATCTCAAATCAAAAGATGAAATATTTTGTAAACAAAGTTCCCATCAAAACATCTACATGATCTACAGAACCATGGTAACATCTAATTAGTTTTCAGCTAGAAAGCTGTCCTATTACTCTAAGAAATTTGTTTCTATGTATGCATGTATGACTATGAAATCAAAATTATACATTAAATAATAAAGAATTTTGAATAAATTGCTAAGTACTAGTAGATACAGTATTTGTGTCAATATAGAGCTAATCAGAAGAGCTGGTTACTGCAATCAAGTCGTCTAGAATAAAGGAAACCAGACTGACGGAACGTGCCTGCAAATTGGTGAATTGCCATGAGTTGCAGCCTTCTCATTTACTAATGGCTGGAATTTAAAATTACCAAAGTCTTTGACAGCACAACATAAGGAAACTCATTTTCATATGCAAATGATAATAACATTCTTTTCTGCCACTTGTACCATAATTAACCTTTTTTTGCTTGAGTGTTTGTCAGACAAGACTATCCATTTTACTCTGCTTTCTCTTTTGCATACAGCTTTGTCCATGATAAGGAAAGAGACGATGAAAAAAATTATTAGAAACTGAGCAATCTCCATATTAATTTTTAACAATTCAAATGCATACAGTTTTATTAATATCTTATCATTGTATCTTTTCAGATTTCTTCCTGTATTGTGAAAAAGTATCTTGTAGTTTAAAGAGAAAAATCAATGAATGCTGATTATTTTATTTTATTAAGTAAGCCATATCAACACCTCTAAATCCAGTATAGCTCAACAGTTTCTTAGAATTTATGGAGTATATAAATACTAACTTGCACCCATAGAGAAATTACAGAACACTACATCGACTTCTTTTAAATTTAAACCAAGGTTAGAAAAAAAAAGATCATTTTCTTTAAAATAAAGTAATTTCTCAGAAAGTGCACAGAGACAATGACCTGGGGTTTGCATCTTTTTTATGCAACAGTTACAAAATATTTTTATGGGTGATCACTGTCTGCAATCAATATTCTACAATCAACTGGTTAGTGGTATGATAAAGGAAGCTGCTGAAACTTCTGCTTACAAGGTAGTACTTAAAAAGTAAAAAGGAATAGCCACTCTCACGAAATGTGCTTAGAAATCTGAGAGTTTAATAAACAGGAGCTGAATTCTTTTGAAATGGATTACATTTCAAAACATTTACGTTTATTGAAAACCCTTGACTTGTAGATGTCTTGATTTAACAGAGCGTCTAAACTTCATTGGGATTAAGCTTCAATAACTCACAATGAAACCAAACAGAAGGCAAGTCAAGATGTCTGTCCTTTTTTAATGCTGCATTTTAAAATCTATTCTTCATGCATAAAGCAAATTGTTTTCCCAGAACTTGAGATAATCCTTGTCCACTGACAACCAAAAAATATTTCCATTTAAAACTGCAAAGTTTGCATATGTAGTGTGAAAACCCACCGTATTCTGCAGGAAAGGAATCATTTCACTGCAAGAGATTTTAGTACCTCTGGAAAGTAAAGCCTTGGATTGGTGCACACAACAAAATTGAAAACTTAAGGAATTCTTCCACCTCAGGCACCCATGAATGAACACAGCTTTCTCTAAGTCACAAGAGTACAGGAACTCTCTTAGAGTAAAAAATGCTTCAGCTTCTGCTTTCATTTCTTTGGAAGCTAGACCTTACTTCAGTGGGTACCTCCTATGAGCTGTGCAAGTCCGATACTTCCATCTTACATTCCATATGGCATCCTGTTGGGATGGTGCATCTTTATAAAGCGCTACTACTCTATACTGGCCACTGCTTAATTAATAGAATCTAACTGGAACAGTGATTAAACAGGGACATGACATGACAGTTGGGCCTATCAGAGCTTCAAATCTCTCTACATGAGACACAAAGAAAGCATCAAAATTTTTATAGCAGTACTTGCAGATTTCCCATTTTTACTAACCAGTTATCACTTAGATCAAAGGTCTTGAAAGTTACATCCTGGCTGATAAATGCTGAATAAAGTGAAATCATGCGGCAACGTGATGAGGGTTGCGGAAGCCAATTAAGACTCAGGATCTTAGCAGATAATGTGAGACTGCAGTTGCATTTTTGGTTTGATATTCACAACAGCTGAAGAGAAGAAGCCAAGAAAACTGACAGAAAAACACTAATGCTTCAGAATAAGGTGGATTTTTCATAGCATTCTGAATTTTGGATTAAAATAATGGAATGAGGGGATTTAGAACACAATATTTTTATGAATTTTGTCTTTTAATATTAGAATTCTAAATCTGAAGTACTCTGCTCTGTTCAGATACTTAGATAACAGCTGTCCAAACACAGACAGAGCCATCAGAGGAACAAAGACAAGGTGGGGAAGGGGGTGCTGAGCCAAATCACGTACCCCAAGAGAGGGAAACCACAGAACACATTTAAGGTGCCACCATGAGGAAGCTGGGAGTACAAGGACCAAGAATTACAATCAACACAAAGATCCATGATGATTCGTAAGCTTCATATCTTAATGTTGATAGCAAACAAATCACTGTAGACAGACAAGCTGAAACATGACATTGTCAAGTCCAATGTCAGCAGTGCTAATTGAAAGTATTCAGAACTCTCCATCTTAGAAAAATGTTCAATGCACAGAGTTTTTGTTTTAATTTAAAGCAAAAGCTAACATCCAAATATCAGATCTTCCCTCTGGGCAGAAAACACATATATCCATCAGCTCCATCACCACAACACAAGACACGGCAAACCATGGCTCTGTTGTATTATGTATACACTCATTTGTTCTCATTTTAAGTAGGCATATTTCCGTTTTTTATTTTGCTTTTACTGAGTGAATTCAGACTTGAGAAAATGAAACACCTGTTGTTTTTCTGTCCGTTGCTGTGTAATGCTCTCAGAACATCTTTACACTTCTATAAATTCTGCTGCAATTATTCTACCATCTGGTCTATATTTTGGGTTCCTCCCCATCCCATTAAAGGTTTGGAACAAAGCAGTTGCTTTTATTATTTTTTGCACAGGCAGCAAACATCTTGACAAGGCAGCCTTTAACTAATAACCTAAGTTGAGACTTGCTGCACCCTTAGTAGATGCAATCTTTCAGTACAATTTTGATGTTTCAACGTCTCCTATTTTGCTCTTGAAAATAGTTAAATCAAACAGTGAAGGTAGAAGTTACTACCTTATAGTGAATGAAACAAGGGAGGTATGAGAAATTATCAAAAAAACCCCTGATAATAGAGGGTCATATAAAACTAAACCAATGCAAGATATGACCTTTATTGAAATATAAATCTGAAGATAATTTTCAGAGTTATGAGAAAATCTTCACTGAATTTCTGAATACTAAATGAATAATTAACTAATGATAGATTGCATTTATACAACCAATAATGAAAAGTCACAAAAAAGGCAAGTTAATTAAAAATAATCAAGGCTAATCAAAATCTTGGTGTAATACGCATAAACATGAATTAGAATCACACTTAAGGAAAAATGTGATTCAACTGAAATGCAGAATTAGAAATAATCAACATTTTCTGCTAAAATACATCCAGAAATAAAAAAAATAAAAATAGTATTTCAGATGTGATCTCACTAGAAGCTTGAGAAGCAAAAGGGACTGATAATGTGTTATTAAAAATTGCTTCAAATACAACTGTATTACACATTTGACAGTCAAAAAATCATACAAAAATATAATATCCAGTATCGGGTCATCTGTCACTATTTTCCATTGTCACTAACAAAAAACCTAACAAAATTTACTGTTTATGGATACAGTTAAATATCTACTGTAAAGCTCTGTCTTAATAATCTGTTCCTCTCCTACAGTAAACAGGTGTTTAAAATTGTAAATTATTTCTTCAGAATAGCTTTACATAAAAATTAGTAATCCAAATGTAAAATATTGTCAGCAGTCTGAACAATGAAAAAGGAATACAACTATCGTGGCAGTATAATGCAGCACATTTGTCCATGGTTGACTGGAGTAATATATGGAAATAAAAACTTTTTCAATATGCTTGATTGAAAACTCATCTATTACACTCTGGTACATTATCTCCACTTTGTATGGGAGCTGTACTCCACCTAGAAGCTGAAACTCTAATCTCAGATTTCCATTAACAAATATACATATAAGTAAGGAAAATCGCATTCAGTTTGGTCACATCCAAATAAAAGTGGAAGTCACAAACTGCAAGGTACTCTTGAAGATTACGAACACCCCTGACTCAGCCAGAAGTGATGCTTTTTAAATAATAATGACTATAATAGTCAGTCAGAAGGGATGAAGTTCAGCCCTAGTTACATGACCAATGTAACATCTGAACATGCATTATCACCTGTTGCTATATAAATTTACACTTTATTGTTTGTAATGTGAGCCTTTTTGTGAAGGAAACGATAGAGAAAAATTAAACATTAGCCAAAGAAAACAGTTTGCATAACAAGAATCTTATGAATAATTCGGAAACATCCATTCAATAGTTTCTTTAGAAAAAGCAATGCCTAGAAATCATGTTCCCCTCAAATCTTCCCTTTGAATCTGACACTCAACACTTTCGCAGAAATCTTCTTCGTATCACACTGGACAAGACTGTGTTAATCAAGGTCAAAACCAGTAGCTTTCCATTTCTTGCCTGGAGGTAACAGAAGATCTCTCCCTCCTAAAAGAATCTTTCTTTCTGGAAGGTTCTTGCAGTTTCCTCTATGTATCCAGTATGATGAAATCTCTTTCCTTAAATACTGATTAATTTAAATAAATGACTTTTTAATTTATCTGCCTATTAAATTAAAAATTCCTCTGCTGCTAATTAAAGTTTAGATAGATTTACCTGAACTAAAAATTTTCTTCTTCACTGTTAGACTGTAGATTGACAGAGCTGTTGTCAGACTCTACACCTTCTATTATAGCCCCCGGTAAACCTAGAGAATGCAGATCTTGTCTTTATTTGCTTCAGAGACTAGTCTTCTATTAATTTCTACGTTACCTCTACTAGAATTGCTTCCCTTTATCTCTCTACATGTCTCTCACCAGATTAAAGAGTGTGTCTTGACTTGGATGTAAAGATTCATCTGAGTAAATAAATCTATCTTTCCCCTCAAGTTCATCAAAAAGACTAATGACTAAGATCTAAATCTATTGTAAACTAACTAACAACATTACTGTATTTAAAGTTACTGACTTCAAACTGTTCAGTCCACTGTCTTCACATTTCTCACCTAGATACCTTTAAATTTTTAACATGTCTTTTTACACATCTTCCAGAACTCTTTGAGACTTGCGTTTGGAAAGGCTGACTTCAGTGCAATACTCATAATATACCATGTCACTTAACACCAGCGTGCTGAGGTAAAAACGACACTTTAAAATTACCTGTATGGCAAGTGCTCGAGCTACAAGACTTCTAAGATACTGTAAAGGATCTTCTGGACCTTCCCACTTGCTTTGCCATGCGAGGGGACACTGAAATAAAAAAATATTTACTGAAAGTATCCATTTCAAAACCATCTTAATTACATTTTAAGATAGCAATTTGAACGGAATTAAATAATTCAGAGATCAACTATATCTACAGAGAAAAAAGGTAATACAAGTAATATAATGATCAAAGCATACAACCATTAATAGGAAGGCCATGTTCCTGCAAATTCTTTATGTGGCCCACAGAGATATGGCGCTGATAGAGAACTTGCAAGGACCTCTGCTACTCAATAAGGAAACACCAGGAGGTTCCACAAACACTTCAAAAAAGACCTAAGTTGATTCTTTCCTTGAAAGCCACAACACCATCTTCCAACTGCAGCTGCAGGTTCCCACTGCTTTGCTGCTGCCTCCTCAGATTTGAGCACGCAGCTGTGTGGCTCTGTGGTGGAGTGAATCCCCTACAATTCCTCCACATGGTTATTTTATCCTCATCTCAAAGTGTTTGTAGAACAAGACCTGAGAATAAAATCCTGCAAGACCTCCCCATACAAATTTCTCACTGACTTCAAAAAGAAAGGTTTAAAAGATCCTCTTTTAGATTTCCTCCTTATAAAATAAGGATTAAAACATTGATTGTACCTGCTCTACAGGAATCTGTAAAGCACACTGAAATCGACTCTGCAAGGTTCTCCTACTTAAATGAGAGAGCATTGATGCAAATCATTACCTGGGGAATACTGCACAGTGCTGAAGATGCTGAGCTGAATAAACAGCTTATGCTGTTTTAACATTTACAGTTGCATTTTCAAGGAGGTTGATAATCTAATAGCATATGTGCTGAACAGATTTTCAAAATCTGATCACAGAAGTTCATAAGAAAAAGTATGTTTCAAAGTAAATACTCCATGTGTACCTTTTACAGATAAAAAGCAGAAAATACCTGGATCCATGGATACTAATTAATAATAAATTGAATTCACTGGAATACATACAAGACAATTGATAAAACAGTTAACTGCATGCTTTTTTGCATAACTATGATTTTTTGAAAACTTTCTGTATTTGAAACTATTATCCTTGCATTTTTGCCAACTCTTTGGCTAGATATGCATTTGCAACCACCTCACTAATCTTTCTTTTAGAAGGCATTCACTTAATGTTGCTAATATATTACTCTAAATTACTCTAAGTTTAAAGTAATAGCTTAGCTAACTGTTAGTATGGAAGCATATTTCATATGTACACTAACATATCAATTTTGTACAAATGAGACATGACGATGAAACAATTAGAAGTCAAATGTATTGAGTTTCACATTTCTGTTGCTCATCTAGCAGCTTCTTTGGCTGCTATAATCTTAAAATCTTGGAGCTTTCAAAATATAAGTTCTTAAAAATAGTCTTTTATTACGGAATGTGTGCCCACGCTGAACTAAACAAGAACAGTGTATAGAAAACACACAAAATAAATCACTTTAAGATGATAAATATGGTGAAGTTTAGCTGCCATGCCAAAAGCATAGCATTAGCATCTCTGGAGGGCAGCGGAAAAGTTTGCTTTGTGGTCACAATCCAGTAAAGTGATCTGTCTCAAGGTGAGTGGGAAAGTAAGCAGACAAAATGCCAGAAACTCTTCGTTCAACATGTTTGGCACCAAACATGTTTGTGAGAGAGAAAAACAAATAGCGTCTTTAAGCACATTTTTGTAACAGTGTTCAGCTTCATAGCTCCTGCTGCTTCCAGTTTAAGAGTGCAGCTTAAGCACACAAGCAAGCAATACTCTCTTGCTCAGTAACAAGAAATATAAATATAAATACTACAAAATGGCCATTACATGTATCATTTGCATTCACTACGACTTTTACTTATCACCAGTTGTCTACCACACTGTCAAAATGTGTGTAAAAAGGCAATGAGATTGCTAACATGAAAGTGTTAATTTAGTCTCATTCTACTGCAATTTTGCTCACAAATGCTATCCAGTGATTCTAAAATTACAAAGAATTTAATTATTATTTTAATTAGAAATTTGATAGATCAATACATGCATAACAGTCTTTTTAACAGTACTTGTTCCTCACATGAAGATTAACAAGTGTTAATAGGAGATATTGTTCATTGTAGGACCAATCAATATCTACACACTGGCATCAACACAATTTATCAATTGCTGCAGGCGAATCAAAGCCATAGAGCTTCATGTCAATGTTTAACTATCTTTGGAATTCAATTATCTAGCTATTAATAACAAAGCATGTACTTTACAGTCACTAATTGTATCAGTTTATGAACATGCCCAGTTTGATGCTAGAAAACATGGAGAAAGCACATGTACAAATTTTGGTTGCTTTTCTCATATATCAAGAACATAGAATGAGATGATAGGTTGCTGTAATAAGCACAGCGTGTCTGGTGTGATATGGCAATAATCTATACTAAATAAATGCAAAGAGCAAATTGTGACTACAAGTACAGTAAAACTGAAATTTTAAGAAATAGTAAAAATGAAGAAAAGGGACAGATTTACATGTTTTACTGACTAATATATTTGACTTATCTAGCATTTGAATATCTAGGTATTTGGAATGGAAATAGCGTTCCACTACTTCTAATTTTATCGGATTTGTCCTTAAGAGAAAGCTTGATGACAGTATAATATACTCAGAAACTTCTGCAAGTACTTAAAGCAACATTTTTCTGGGTTTTCATTCCAGAAAAAACATGGTTCTGTTTTAGAAAAGAACTTGGTTTTAGAGCCTCTATCAATAAAAGAACTTAGAGCAAATGGTGACATGAAAATATGTATCAGAATTTTGTTCAGTTTCCTTGAGTTTTTTTAATTGCTTATAATGTAAATTCATGACAAAATAACTTACCTTCTGGTTTAGCAGAGCGCTTGCTAGTCTTTGTACTTCAGAACTCAGTAATGAGGTACCTCTGATGACTTTACTTAAAGAAGCAAGTGACTGATGGACACTTTGCACAAGGCGAACGGCATTGAATTGTTCCAGAGTAATGAATGATAAGATCGGAGACCCTTGTTGCTCCACAGGAGGAGACACCTTCTGATGAATTAGGTTAGAATTCTAAAAAAGAACACATGATGCCCACTTAATAAACTCAGGGGAACTATTATTTTACACAACATATTATTTGTTTAATTCGTAATGCTTCATATGACCTTGTTAGTTTTGAAGTCATTCAGATATCTCCTTTTTTCTGACACTGGATTAAAACTATAATAATACTTTCAGTATTGTCCATTAAATGTTCAACAAAGGCTTTGCTCTTCTAAGAGAAATCTGTCTCCCTGATTACTTCAAAAATACTGGAATTTCTGAAAAATCTTCATTTAGATGAATCACTGTGTCAATAAGCCAATGTAAAAAGCAGTAGTGCGTTCAGCACAACAGGACTGTATCGGGTTCTATAAACTGTGGTGCCTGATATAGCTCTTGCTTTAATAAGACTAGTTCCACCTGGAAGCAAATTAAATACAAATGAATAATAACTACAAAATAAATATAAAATTATGTGTATATCCTGAGTTACTCAGGTACTGCCGCTCTCACACTGACATTTTTACTACTTACTTCCATTCCATTACGGCCACGGAAAGTCCAAATTTATTCAATAATTTCAAGAGATGATATAATTTTGTAAATCTTAAGTCATATGCATCTTATTGCATAAATATGTTTTAGTATGTGTTCTGAAACTGTCAAGCTGCCATGTGACAAGATGGTGCACTGAATTCATTATGGAATTTAAACCTTTATTGGAAAATTCTACAAGGCACAAATGCAAAAAGAAAACCCTAGCCTTAGGGAAAAAAAATGTTTTGCTATTTCAATTTCTAGTAATTTATTAAAAGTAAAATCAGATTTACTTTATCTGAAGTATCTCTTCTTAAAATAACAAGTAGTTTTTACTTTTTTTCAGATTAAATAAACTTCTGAACTATCTTGTGGCATCTTGCTTTCCAGAACACACAGGATGCCTGCCTCCATAATCATTCCCAGGCACTGTAAGTTTGTCAGAGCTTTCATGTGTTTTTCATTTCAAGTTCATACCGCGCTCAACCACCAAGAAAAATATGAGAAAAGATAAGTGAAAGAGTACTACAGATATTTCGATTTATGACTGCCAGAAAAAAAGAAGGATAAGGTCTTCTGTCCCACATTATTAAATCGGTATATAGCAAAGTTACTTACTGTTTGAAGTGTAAGAAACATATAATATTTAGAAATGTTACATTTTGTATTGTCTTTGTATGCACCCTGAAATCACAGTAACAGTTTCACTTCTATTTTTCTGAGACCATAGCTTGTTGAATATGTATATAAAAACTGTAATGTAAAACTAGCACAAGCTGGTTGATAATTTGTTACTGGACTATTTAATGGCACAAAAAAAAGGAAGAACAAAGAAATTTACAGGCTTGCTCAGTCTTTCACATACTAAACTTACTAAAATAGAAGGCCTCCAAATTCCTGAATACTGCCCTTTACATAACAGTCTTCTATGAATTGCATATTCACTCCATCACTCTTTTTAATGTTTTCTCCTGAGAATTTGTTAAAACAATCCATCTGTCATTTTTATAGGAAAATTAAACACGAATACCGATATCAGCTTACACATTTAATGTTCTATTACATTCCCTTAAAATCCATTATGTATATAACTCACATCAGCTTTAAAAATATCCTTATGACCTGCTTGGAAATTAAGATGAAGAACTGCTGAAGTACTGACTGCTATTCCTTATCGTTAGAAACTGAAGATATTTTCTAGTCTTTAACATTAAATACTATATTGTGATACCAATATTAAATCAGGTGTATTTTGAGACTTTGATCATATTTCCTCTTTCACTTCTGTAGTTGTTACTGTCTCAGTACAATATAAGACTTCATACAGTCTCACCTAAGCTGCTCCAGAGCTTTTCTTCATTACCTTCCTAAACTCAAGCTTTTTCAAACTCCAGAATGTTCTGAATATTGCCCCCTCAGAAATGGAAATAAATTCATACAGCTCCACTAACTAGTTCTGCATTCGATTCAAAATTCCATTTTAGTGGTGGATTTTAAGAATCTCCGTTGGCTTTTTTATGTACCTATTCTATCTCCCCCTTCAAGACTCTATGCCTATTATTTTAGATATTAGCCCGACGGTTTATTACACAAATCTTTCAGTGTTGAAAATACAAAAAGAATGACTATATTTCTGCTTCATCGAACTTCCTTGGTGAAAAAAACATTGTTCTTTTGTTAGAGCTGAGGTTCCTAATGTTTTAGGTAAAAGAGCAATAAGCCATTAATTTTCAAAACTACTTTTGCAATTGTCTTGCAGCATTATGCAACTTTTTGAAAATAATTACTTAGCCTTCAATTTACAAACACAATAAAAGAACATGCAGAATACATCATAACAGCTTATGATTATATATGCAGCAAAAATAATTTTGAAGCAGTTGCTTCCAAATTTTTCTGATGGGTGGCTTTCCAACTTTCATGGAGGTACTAAAGAGTTTCCCTGAAACAAGGCAGAAAATGCATTCACCTTACAACAAAAATATAGCACTGATTACTTTCTGCTCATGACAGATTGCCATTTGGACATAACAAAACACTTATGCAGCTCCATTGCACCCTGATATATTTTTGCATCTCTAAAAACAATCCTATGACAGGCAATGCCTGAATTCCATTGGACAATGACTTCCAATGGATCCAGTCATGCGACAATGAAGTGCTTATACAGGTCCTGATCTACACTCTGTCATGTTGGAAGGTTATGTGGGAAGAGGATGGGCACCAGGACACAGGCTGCTTGAATTACTCTAATGGCCTAGCCCTGGCCAACAGGTTGCAGTGGGCTATCCTTCCACATAAAGAAAGATTTATTTTTTTTAAATTTTGTAGCACTTGTTTCACCAGTTATTCAACGATAGCTTCACTTTTTCCAGTAAACAGTCTTTTGTGCAAACTTATACTGAGCATCTGAGTATTAATATAATCTGAGTATTAATACAATATTATATCATATATATAATAAGAATATTATATAAGTGTATAAATATTATATATTAAGAATAATAAACTCCCCAGCTTAAAAATTTCAGAATGTCTGAATGACTGGTAGTACCATTTAACAGGGCTTTGCAAAATGTACAGCACTAAGAGGAAAATATTTCCAGAAATATTTCTGAAAAAGTAACAACATTTAAGTCCTAATTACTGTATTAATATATAGGAATTATTTCCCATTTCAAACTGCCTAGAATGAAAAAGCTGAAATTTCCAAAGTATATTTGCCACTTTTGCTGTTTGGCCACAAAGACTGTGATAGCTGAAAACCGACCACAAAGGACTACTATTCAAAGAATCACAAAACAGTTGAGGTTGTTACACAACAGTTGAGGTTGGAAGGAAGCTCTGGAGATTGTCTAGTCCAACCCTCTGCTCAAACCTACCACAGGTTACCCAGAACTGTATCCAGACTTACCAGTAAACAGAGGTAAAGGCAGCATTTAGTACTTCAGCCATCCTTTGTGGCCAAGACCTCATTTCCATTCAGTAGTGGGTCTACACTTTTCCTAATCTTCATTTTGTTGCTGATGTACCTGTAAAAACCCTTTTTGTTGCCCTTCTGGTGGGTTAACAGCACCACACCTGCTGCTAAGTTACAGGCTGGAAAGTTATGGCTCCATCCCAGCCATACCGGTTGTGGTGGGTTGACCTTGGGTGGCTGTCAAATGCCCACCAAGCCACTCTATCACTCATGAAGAAGCAAAGCAAAAGCAAAGAAGATTGATTTTCTACTTCCAATCAGCAGGCAATGCCCAGACACTTCCAGGGAAGAAGGGCCTCTACGCATAATGGTTGCCTCAGAAGACGAGCACCTTAATAATGAATACTCCCTCACACAAACATCCTTTTCTCTTAGCTTTTATTGCTGAGCATGAGTATGGAATGTCCCTTCAGTCAGTTTGGGTCAGCTGTCCCAGCTGTGTCCCCTCCCAACCTCTTGCCCGCCCCCAGCCTACCACCTTCCTAGGGGGTTGGAGGCTAGGGAGAAACAAACAGCTCTACAAGCATACACCTCTTGCTTTTCCACCCTAAGGAGGAGGCATCAGGCACTCCCTGTAGCTCAAGAGCTGCAGATCTCCATCCTCCTTCTGGAGCTCTCTGAGCCAAAATTCTCATTTTAGAGAGTCCATTGCTCCAACCACAGTTGGAGACTGTGCCCTTTGGCATGTCACCACCATTGCTGAGAAGATGTATCCTCTACTAAGCAAAGTTGCTGGTCTTCTGCAAGCTCTTCTGCACAAACTGCTGTGCCAACTGCTGTGTGCATCTGCTGCTTCTGTTAGCTGCACTCGGTACTATTGACTGAGGGATTACAATCTGCGCTCATGAAAACATGCAAGCACTATTTTACATGCTCTGATGTGGTATAATTCTTCAGTGGGCACATCACTAAGAAGTTAAATAGTCCATTTACAGATCTGTGAAATGCTGGTCAATATTAGGTAAAATTTTTGGTTTATCCCTGATTTCTGAAATTCACTGACTACCTAAATTCCATAGACATTCTGTTAATTTGGCTGTATTAGATTCTCTAAACTATTTAGACAGATTTTGTTCAGTCCACAGAAATACCTAGTCAAATCCTACCTATTATTTTATTTTAACTCAAAAACTATATTACAGAACACAAAACTGACCATCATGCGGTATTGAAAGTGTACAAATAAAAATATGTCCACACAAAAAGATTATGATAAATTATTCCAATGTAAATTCTACAGGACAAACCTATGTCAAGTGGTAAATATTTTTATGCTTCAGAAGCATCAGCACTTAGATGCACAATAACTATTTTCAAAGTATTTGTAAGATAATCCTTTTTGAGTTAATCCTTCATTTACATACTCAGCACAGGAATAAAAGTGTTTAAAAACATACTTAAACTTTGTCTACATACTAACAAGCTTCTGAGAGTTTTTTGCCTCTGGAATAAAAAGCAGCTCATTTTAAAAACAGCTTTGAATTTATAAATAAATTAGCTACATTCTCAGATCTATACTGGGCACTTCCTGAGTTTCACTGATTTGAAACATTATTTCCAACTACCCTTAGTAATAAGTACATTTGACAGGTAGAGGACTAATATTTGCTTGTATTAAATAAAATGGAAGGCATTGTCAGCATCTATCCCATCTCCCTCCACTTTACTACTGTTTGTATCTAATAGATAAAAAAAGATAATAGTAATAATAATAACAACAATCTCATGAAGTTCAACGAGGCCAAATGCAAGGTCCTGCACTTGGGTCAGGGCAATCCCCAGTATCAATACAGGTTGAGGGGTGAAGGGATTGAGAGCAGCCCTGCCAAGATAGACCTGGGGGCACTGGTGGCTGAAAAGCTGGACATGAGCTGGCAATGTGCTCTTGCAGCTCAGAAAGCCAACTATATCCTGGGCTGCATCAAAAGAAGCGTGGCCAGCAGGTCCAGAGAGGTGATTGTGTCCCTCTACTCCGCTCTGGTGAGACCCCACCTGGAGGACTGTGTCCCAGATGGTCCAGAGGAGGGCAGTTAAATGTAAATGCTTCCGAAACCAAGGAGAAAAAACTTTTATAGAGACTTCAGGAACTCTTCATATCTGGGAAATTCTGTGCCCATTAGAAATAAAATAATGTACGGTTGTTAATTTAAACTACTTTCTTCATTCCAGTGCCCACATCTTAATTTACAACTTCTGAAAACAAACGTGATGTCTTCATTGAGCTATCAATAATGAATTAGAATGTAGCAATGTATGGGGAATTTTTAAAGATGCCTAGACTTTTTCAAAGCTTAAAGCAAGTATTTGTTGAACAAATTATGAAAGCTAATTTTTATACAGAACATTATTATTTAAATTTTCTGAAACACTCAAGCAAATACTCCCCCAAAGAACCCTACACAAGGTCAGAGGCCATCCTATTTTAAAGAAGATCTTCAAAGATTAAGAAATTAATCTGCTAACAACATAAAAACATTAGAAAATCATAAAAAGTTCAAGATTCTATAGGAGTCTTGTTTTAAGATTTACGAGCAGTAAAAATAGGTCAAACACAGATGCATATGGTGACTACAAATATTGGGAGAGGAGGAAGAGAGAACACGTAAATACTGCATAATTCTTTTTCCTGTATTTAAAATTGAGCTGAAGAATAGACAAGCACCACAAGCTTGATTCAGGCAGGCACCTGCTGACACTACGCCAGCAGATCACAGGTCTCATGCAGATTCTGTGTAATATGTGCGAGGCCATGAATATTTGATGGTTTCTTAAATAGTGCTAAAAGCCTAATTTTTAGGAAATCAAATTGAGCCCTTATGACAGCGTCGATTGAAGACGGCATTTTACATCTCCAAAGAAAGTTCTCAGATACGGTGTAGTAAAAAATGGCTATTTTCAAACCAACAAATGAAAAAGTCAAAAGGAAACTAGCCACTCAGTTCTCTGACCCAGAGAAGCTACAGGGTGACTCACAGGAGGAAACTGAAGAATGGCAGGATCGTCAGTGGCAAGGGATTAGCCAGAGATTACCCAGACATTATAAATCAGTCAGGCTGATGCTAATCCTTAGAGAACAGATTGCTTCTGTAGCTAAACCAGGGGCCTCCTGCATCCATGGAAGTACTGCACACTAAGCACAAGATTTAATTAATATTAGCTTTTTTTGAACTCAAACATAATACAGTAAGCATAACAAACAATATATACATTTTTTGTACCCAATTGTCCTGTAAAAATAAAATTGCTCTTGCTAAGAACAGGCCACACAAACTAAGACTTATACTAACTCTGTAAGGCCCTGGTATTGGCCTCTTGAACTTGTTATCAGCTTGCTAGGAGAGTTTGCTGCTTGAACTGAAATTCAGTACCAGGTGTCTCCTTTTGTGATGTGAAGCTGATAATAGCAAACATCTTGGAAGTATGGGCACAGGTTGAAAAGAGAGGGCTGAGAAGTATGAACAACAAGCTGGTGGTGACCTATTGGTCACTGAGGAAGGGCAAGATGAAGAAATGACTGGACTACTTTTGCTTTAAGACAAGAAGAGGCAATTAAGCAGGAAAGAAAAACAGCCAAGCCAACAGAACAAGCTACTTGCTACAGCCTGAAAAATAACCCCACATAAGATTCACACAGCCTGTAGTTGAGGATCAGAGGTAAAGGGCTGAAAACTCATATGAAAGGAGATCTTGGAGATCTCAGATGTGAGGGTAACATTAGGGGAGAGTAAGTGCTTTGAATCTGCAGTGCTAATGATTAATAATGATAAGGAACTAGCCATGGGCAATGTTTGCTGTTAATGAATACTAATGTAGTGCAGTTTTGTTTTACTGTTTAAAACTGGCCTCATTTATCAGTCTTCCAAACACTACAATCAAAATCTCTTAATCTTCTGATTATGTATGTATACACATATGCACCAGTTTCATCTGAGCTCTCAAAAGGAAGGTTTGCAGGTGTAAAGGTATATCTAACTCTAGTCAGTAAGATATAATGGAAGGTGTCATGCTGAAATATACTGCTTTTACTTACAGGATCACAGACCTGGTTAGCAGCAGACCATGTTCAGAGATCACAGATTTCAACATGAAGTTATTTAGTACCGAAAGGTTATTTTGACAAAAACATGATGTATCATACACTTAGCATGGATTAAATTTAATCAGAAATTTCCAAAAGTAATGGTCAATCCTGAAGTGCCTCTCATGTTGCTTCTTTGAATGTGGTTATCTGAGTAAGGGTAAGGTTTTTCTCATTCCAATGTTGTTGTGTAGAAGACATGTTCTTAGGCCACAATGTCTGTGATCTATTACTTGTTGCTGAGGAGAAAAATGTCTAGGTAGGTACGAGCATGAGGTGAGAGGGAACTTTCCCAAGTATGCGCAGTATCTGCATTTCAAAGAGAATTCGCACACATTACAGCTGAACAGACACCCAGAGTAAGAATTCAATGGTCGAAAAATCAAGCTTTACTATAGATGTAAACAAAACCCACTGAAGTGAACCAAGCCAGAATAATAAAGCAACAAAAAGGGAGTGATATTGGCTATTGCAAACATTGCACCAAGGATTTTACTGAATTCAAAGCTCGTACCATATTTCAGTATTACACAAGAAAAAAATTAATCTTTAAAATCATTAAACGTTGCCTTGTGAATATCAGCAAAACAAATAGACTAAATTAAAATCTAAAATATATTAGTGTTCTTCTTGGAAACACATACAAGGTGTTAGTCTCATATCTTGTGAGTGAGGTCTCACTCCCATGTGGAGAAAAAAATGATAGGCTGTTATCCCACATACAGACTTCATTGGTATTAACATACATGTAATATTGTACTTCCCACCTCAAATACATTCAATTTATTTTTCACTTCTTATATTCCAATATTCAAGATGATTTCTTAGACCTGGATTTTAACATAGCTACCAGGAAAAAAAAAAAGTTGTATTTTCAAATTAGCTATTTTCCTACCTGATTAAGTTTCTTCCACAGGTTGAGAACAGGAGAGAGTTCAGAAGACCATACTTCTCTGTCAAATTTGCAGCCAGCAGTTACTGACCTGCTCAGGATCCGAAGCTGTGAAATCACCTGAGTGATGAGAATGCAAACACAAATGTTGAAGAAAGATAAACAAACATCTTTTAGTACAAAAATGCAATACAGTAGCAAATAACTTTCTGATTTATCTACAGACTATGCTTTCTGCATACTTAATTACTAATCATGATCTATTCAAAACACAAACAATACCCATATCCAAATATAGAACATACTTGAGACTCATTCATATTAAGCCCAAAGCAAACAAACAAAAAAATCCATATTTTTCTTATCAGTCATTGTCTTTGTTCAACTATAATTTAAAAACTAATGAGGTGTATAATTAATTAAAAAGCGTACAAAATCTACAGACAAAACTCAAGCTCTGCCTTTAACTAGAATATGTTACTAAATACATATAGTACCTACCAGGCATCAAAACTCCAAGACAATTATAGTCAATGCATTCTGACTTCCCACAGATCTCTTACTTACTTAGATATTGATGCTACCTCAAATTATCTAAATGAATATTTATTATACAAAGGAAGCAAGCAATTAAAAGAATAACTGCAAAACTTTCAGAAAGAAGGGGAGCTCCCAGTTCATGAAGTCCAACTGCCTTTTGCTGTTAGCAACCCCACACGCAAACTGTAAACTGGCAACTCCACACGTAAACTGTTCAAATATATGTATACATTTAAAAGAAAAAATACTGAAGTTAAAATTCTTCAGTGATATTGCAGTCTGTCCTACATGTAAAACCCCTGCTATTCTTAGGTATTTTAGCTAAATTTTAGTTATATTTCACAGTGCATTTTTTGCAAGACATGTTAAGGGGACAACTTACTAATACTCGCCTCTTTTGCTTGACTTCAAAGATTTAAACTTGATAATAAAAAATTTATTAATCATTCAGAAGGACAGGACTATTTAATTATTAGGCAGAATGAGGCAGGAAGTAAAGGTGGTTTTGCTGGATTTTGACTTATTTTCTATTCTTGAAAGATGTGCAATGATATAGTGTTTTGTTTTTAATTTTCTTTTGCTGAAGCAAAGAGCAGCTTCTCATTTATAAGGTTTGATAGGGACTATGAAGCACTACAAGATGATAGTACACTGAACCATTCTTTTAACTTGATAACATTTGCTATAATTTTATTATTATATTAAATGTCTTAAAAGACATAAAATTAAAAATATATGTACATAAAATATAAATATATAAAAGCTATCTGTCTAACATATAAACCTATATTTAGAAAAACAAGTTTAAAGGAACTACATGTATACCTAAGGAACATCTGGAAGAAGCATCTTATGGTACAAAAACCTTCGTTTTTTCTCTTCTGAAGTAAACTGCCAGAAAGGAAGGCGAGAAGAAGTTGCAGTCAAGGCAAAGAAATAGCTGGAGTGAAGAGAGCTTTGCCTAGGAGCAGGCTATGAGCCAGCTGAGAGCTCACAGGCAGAGATCAGAGGAGAAACCAACACGGGTGGTGCTTTAGTAGGTGTGTGCTACAGACTCCTTGACTGAGAAAGTAGAGGAAGCCTTATTCTGACAGCCTGGAGGAGTCCAGGAATCACAGGCCTTCGTACCCATGGGAGATTTCAATCAACCCAGTGTCTGCCATGAGGGCAATATGACAGGGTGCAAGAAATGCAGATTTCTAGAATTTGTTGAAGACAATTTCTTTAGACCCAATGAGGGGAGGTGCTCTACTGAATCTGCTGCTAATAAACAATGAAGAACTGGTAGAAGATGTGAAGGTCGAAGGCAGCCTTGGCTGCACCAACCATGACATTGTGGCATTTAAAATCCTGAGAGATGACAGCAAGGCAATTAGTAGAATCACAACCCTGGACCTCAGGACAGCAGATTTAACTTAGTCAGGGATCTTCTTGGCAGAATCCAATGGAGGGCAAAGGGGGCCAGGAAAGTTAGTTAATCTTCAAGAACCAATTCCTCAAAGCACAAGAACGGTCCTTCTGATGTGCAGAAAGCAAGCGTGATAAGGAAGCCAATGAGCAAGCATGGCAGAAGATTAATATGGATGAAGAGGAAGCTACTGATCCCAAATGTAAAATGGTAATCCACAGAAGATGGGAGCAGGGGCGGACTACCCAGGGATACACAGATACTGTTCAACTGTGTTAGGATGGAGTGAGGAAAGCCAAATCTCAGCTGGGTTTGAAACCAGCAATGGGTGTGAAGGCCTACAAGGGTTTCTGCAAGTATTCTGGTAGCTAAAGGGAGGAAAAGAAAAAACGAGCCACTGCTCAGTACAGCCTCTGTTATGGAAAACATCATTTCATCCTCTCATTCTCATTACTTAATTTTAAACTTTGACAATTCTTTGTGTGCTCTAGCTATTGTGTATAGCAGAAAAGATTCTTGTTTAAGTTAACAAAAAATTATTTTCTCTGATTAATGTTTTGATCATTGTATCTTTATCATTCCTGTTATTCTTCCTCCTTTTCACTGTGCACACATACAAATATCCTGACAAGCAATACAGATACTAAACACGCATTTGTGCCTTCCTGATATCATTCTTTTAGCTACAGTTCTGGCTCTTATAATTTGTTTTTGGATAGTTGCCTGCCATCATTTGCAAAATAAAAAAAAACATTCATTCCAAATATACTTTAACTGTAATTCAATATGCAGTACTTCATATAAACTTGCATATTTATGCTACAAAGCTGCAAAAAAATTATATGATTGCTTTTTGAATATGGGGGATTGAAAATATTAAGTATTGTATTTTTTTTAAGTGGCTTCATAGGTATAAACACTTAGCTTCATAGAGTTGAAATGAATTTCAGAAGTCATGACTGCAGGGTCAAATAATTAATATATTCTCTAACTCTAGTCTATAGGGTGAGTTGTCTATTTCTAATTATCTAATTATAGAATCTTTCAACATAATTTAAATAGGAAATACACTGCCTATTCATTATTTCAGTCTTTGTTCTTCAGTGCATCTATATCTGTTTCTGCTTTGTATATTTTATCAAAGGAACTCAAAGATATTGGGATGTGATTATCAAAAGTTAAGCACTTTAAAGTATTGAATCGAAAGAAATCAAGTTTTAACTCTCAGTGTTCTAGAGTACTGTAACATGCTATGACCTTTATCAAATGTTCATGGAAATTCTTTAACTCTTTCCAGTTCATTTTATTTCTTCTCTCAAGTCTAACAGGTATGATGGTATCATAACTTACTACTACCATTTCCATGACAGCACACTGTTTTCAACTGACTGTAATTTTTTAAAATTAATGCATCGGGCTGAAACTCTGTGTACTGGTGGCTCTTTCAGCCCGAATACCATTTGAAAATTTCAGCCTACAACAGTCATTCCCCTTCCAAATACAGAGGAAAATACATTTTAGTCATGTCAAAATACATGAGATGAGGCTGACCTCATCTTTGACAAAGAATGTGTAAAGATTGGGAATGACTTAATAAAACCATGAGTGGGATATATTTCCCTATTAGAATTACCAGGTGTATCACAAAACTCTCCCCGGTTATGTGACACATTTGCAGTCACTGCATGGAACTGTATTCACCTCCAGGCAAGAGAAACAAGTTTGGGGTTGGAAGGGAAACTGGATTTAAAAGAAAGAGGAGTATCAAGGATACATTCCAGGGGGCCATATGAAAGACAAAAACGGCTCTGTAAGGTGGCAAGACAGGAATGAGCACACAGACTGGATGAGAACCTAGGAGACCTTGATTCAGCTGACAAAGGGAATATGATTAGGAGTCTGTATTTAAGGAAACAAAATAACTCTTACGTTGTGCGAAAGCGCTGTACATAGTCACTTAAATCAGCCTTAAAACAGACAAGCACAAATTCACCCCACCTACCCTTATACAGTTAAAGCTTACTTAAAACTTACTTAAATTACAAAGATTACTACCTTAGCCTCCCTACATAATAGATAGACAGATCTTAAGTAGGCCAATTTGTCATTTGAAAGGCCCTCCTATTGAGTACGTAGGAAAACTAAGTTCCTTACATAGGTACCTCAGACAAACGGGTCTATTTTGTGGAAATTAGAATGAAGTTTATAATTTCCTGGACACCAAACTTCCAAACTCAAGAAGAATTCAGGCTCTTCTCACTGCACGGTATATATGATACAATCAGGTCAACTTATAATCAACTTCAGATGCTTACTGTAGGATGAGATTAATTGTGCCTTAAACACAATACTTCTATGACCACAAAGAGAGACTAGACATGATTAGCACAGATGCAGACAACTAGGTCTGTTGAACCATATCATAGAATCATAGAATCATTGAGGTTGGAAGAGACCCTTGGGGTCCAACCATCTACCCTACTCTACAAAGTCCTCCCCTACACCATATCCCTCAGTACTGCATCTAAACGTCCCTTAAACACATACAGGGATGGTGACTCAACCACCTCCTTGGGCAGCCTATTCCAATGCCCGACCACTCTCTCTGTGAAAAATTCCTTCCTAATGTTCAGTCTAAACCTACCCTGTTGGAGCTTGAAGCCGTTCCCTTTTGTTCTGTGGTTAATTACCTGTGAGAAGAGACCAGCCCCAACCTCTCTACAGTGTCCTTTCACGTAGTTGTAGAGAGTGATGAGGTCTCCCCTCAGCCTCCTCTTCCTCATACTAAACAGTCCCAGCTCCTTCAGCGGCTCTTTACATGATTTGTCTTCCAGGCCCTTCACCAGCTTCGTTGCCCTCCTCTGCACTCGCTCCAGCACCTCGATATCTCTCTTGTATTGAGGTGCCCAAAACTGGACACAACACTCGAGGTGTGGCCTCACCAGTGCCGAGTACAGGGGCACAATCACCTCCCTACTTCTGCTGGTCACACTGATACAAGCCAGAATGCCATTGGCTTTCTTGGCCACCTGGGCACACTGCCGGCTCATATTCAGCCGCTTGTCAATTAGAACCCCCAGGTCTCTTTCACTCTAGTTTGGAAAGGTACCAAGGTATGTACTTACAATACTAAGGAAACTGAAAATCTAATCATACTTGTATAATAGAGGGTACTCAAAATAAGAGTACTTTTGAAATACCTAATCTTTGAATGCCCACCTCTGTTATGGTTACATATTCTTTCAATATATTATACACTAAAAGCTCTTATACATTGTGGTAGTTGAGTCCAAACACACATCGAAATATTCTGAATAATGATAAGAGTGAAAAAAACTACCATTAAACAGGAAAACAGTGCCATCTCTGAAAATATGGGAGGGATTGAAAGAAAAGTAATCAAAATATAAGAGCAATCACCAATAATGGTCTCTGTAAAGCAGGGTGAGAAGTTTATTCAGAACCATGAGCCTTTGTAGAAGCTGCCTGTTTTAAGTAAGGTCAACTAATCATAATAATATTTAGATAAAAAATTCAGCAGAGTAATTTATTTGTGAACAGTGCATCTAATAACTATAAACAGCATACAGGAACTGCTACTGAATAGTTTCTCTATTCTTAGTGAAAAATTCATACACTGTATGGGGGTTTTTTGCGTTGTCAGCACAGAAAGATATAAATTGCACATATTAATAAAGGTGGGGTAGTCAAACTTAAAATGTCAATACTTATTCACCCAGTTATTAAATTAATTTTGCATTGCAGCTTTTTAATTTACTACATACTTTATGGGTTTCTGTGGATATAGGCTGCTATGATATTGACCAACACATTATAGCAAAAACCCCACACATTTAGAGAAATTAAGAGGGATAATGAGCAGAATGGAAACCGATAAAGGTAAGGAATGATCCTATGTGGCTTCATATGGATCTACTAGAAAGTCATGTTTGACCTTAAAATTAAAATAAAAATTCATGGAAAAATAAAAATGAGAAATACCAAGATTTTAACTTTTCCTTCACTGGATTCCAGATTCCTTCCAGATTTCTAGGAATACAAAATCTTTTTCTGTCCTTTATGCATGCACAGAATGAGGAAAAAAGTCTTTCCTTCAGTCATTCACAGCTACTGCAAAAACTGCTACTTCACAAATATAATATATAATAAACACAGGCTTAGATCTAAATCTTCCATTATTTCATAAGCAATCTATCCTAAAATCATAAAGCAAAATCAAATTTTAGACACAGCATTACAATTTGAAAAAGAAAGCAATAAAGTAAAAAATATATTGTGAAATTCTATGTCACTGAATTAAAAAAATTAAAAGAATCTAGGATCAATCATTTCTGAAGCAAATATGATTACTGTTCTAAGAGTACAAAACAGAAAAGATTTGCTAGTCAGATAACTACTATTTTTTTAACGACTAAGGAACACATAAAAGGATTTTTAGTTTTGTACAAAAGGCTGACAAACTCCTTTCAATAAATCTATAGACAACATCAAAGCAGAGACTCTACTGCCATCTACCAGTTTTAAAAGGATGTGGTCTTAGCACAGAAACCATTTCTATGTTTTATTTCCATGAATGAAACAATGTTCCCCATTACACAGCTGTTCAAGGAGATATTTCCATTTTTATAAGACTCTACAGCTCAAACTAAATTATGAAGTTATAAAATAGTAATTTTTGGTAAATACTGGGAAAGTAGTAAGTCAGTGCAATGCAACGTTGTCTTTATTGTGTCAAGAGAGGGAAAGGGTTTCCGTTTGATATGCCTTCGGACTCCACTACATGCTTCCATAGTGTTCCTTACGGCGTGGCCGCAGTCACCCACGTGGCTGAGGAAGTCGCCTAAGACTGAGCTGCCGATGAAACCTCTCGGACTTCCATTCTCCCTGTGTCCCTTACCCACTCTGCAAGAACAGGGTCCATGGAGGTTGTTAGGACGAATGCCATTCATAACCAAATCATTCATACTGCACGTGGACGTGTAAGAAACACTGTAGTTCTACACTTGCTCGTTTGTTGTTTCCTCAAGGCCGTCTCAAAGCTGCGCTTTCACTCAATAAGGATGTAAAGCAGGACTGATCTCACTATAGAGATACGTGCCTTCTTAATCAAAATACAAAGCAAATGAAGGAAAGACATCAACACCACCTATATCTTCCTTTACGCAGACTAGGATCATATACCTTTGATGCCAGAAAGGTCCCCGATAGAGCAGGGATTCAGTGAAGAAGGAAAGAACATCAGCAGGATGCTGCAGATGGACAGCACAAGCCCACTGCTGACCCAGCGAATATTCTAGTTGCACCTTCTCCCAAAAAATAAATGAGGGGTTTACTTTTTAGAGGTGGTTGACCTTAACTAATTACACACCCTGACAGGATTTAAGAAAACCAGAAAATTGCAGCCTGTTATTAGGAAAGAACAAACTTCTCAAATGCAGAGCACCAATGTATTCTCATATACATAGCATAAATCCTAGGGGAATTAATAAGGCTGCTTGAAGCACGGCATTGATTCACTTGCAATGGTAAAGAGCTGTATTTTCTGTTAGGGCACAGTACTGCAGCTTCCACTCCTTAATGCGGCACAGCACATTTCTTTCATGCAGCACCACAGGTATACAGAATACTCCCTGTACTATAAAAATTCTTGTTAAGAACTCAGATCACTCAGTTGCAGGGTAATAACAAATACAGTTTGGCATTACTCATCAGTTTCTGCTAGAGCCTATTAGTCATGTATTTGTGATGTGGGATGCATGTCAGTAATGATATGCTCTGCACAGCTGATACAAGGATTATATAAATGCTAACTTATTTTAAGAAAACAGATTTATGTTCATCCTGACATCTACAGTAATGACATAAGTTCAAGAAGAATTTTGATTGCATTATTTTCAATAATTATACCCATATTACTCTACTTGACATGGTTAGAATTATGGATGAGCAGTAGATATAAAATTAGGTACCAGTGCCCAGATTCGTGTTGAGCTAGATTTTGAAAGAGAAAATTTAGTCTGTTGACAAACATGTAAGAAACTACAGCTATCATTATATTACAACTGCACCTTGGAAAAGTACATACCCCAGCCCCACTATTCTTTATACAATAGAAACACTGTAATCAGATCTATGACTGTAATTTAATTGAGTGGACATAATCACCCTAACTTTACTTTAGCTGACTTGGGGAACAACAGCAGTGGAGGCTCAGTGCATACTCTCAAGCATGATCCAGCAACCCAAGAGTTTCAGGTGTCCTTGCACACCCTCCCCTACACATGATGTCTCTCTTACTGTCATTAACAAGGCAAAACCATCACTGGAACTGTACTATGATCATACACCCGACCAGCTTTAGGGAGACCGAGAGCAGTTTTAATCTAAGTAAACAACATATGCATGGAATGGTTGGAAGAGGTACAGAATCAGCCAGTGCCTTGCTGAAAATAAGAGCAGGAAAGCAATTAAGTTTAAAAAAAAAAGGAACCAAAGGATAAAATGCTGTTTTACTGAGGTCAATGAGATCATTGCAATTACATTTAATGAGGCAAGATTCACTTCATGTTTCCCGATTCTGGTTCTTACTTGTTTACCTTACTAGACTGCCCTACACTGTTTTCCATTATTATTTTACTATTTATTTTAACTCAACAAGTACTCATCACACAAAAAAAAACTCCCCATAAAGATAATTGGGTTTTTCGACAAAATTTCTAAGTTTCAAACTCAAACAGATGAGCAACAGTAATTATTTTAAATGAGTACTATATTTAGCAGCTAAGGTATGATGAGCTATTCCTTTTGACTTCTAATGGATTTCATTAAAGAAATGGTTCTTTATCTTCAAGCAATCATATCTATAAAAAGAATGTATTCAGTGTGAAATTTCTGTACTGGTGTAGTTTCTGTGGAGTACTCAGTTATCATGCTTTTTGCTTCATTTTGTAAACCTGACTTTGTTCAGATATCATAATTTACTTAAGTCATCCTGGTGTAATGTATAAACATTGTGGCTGTATGTTGAGTTTCTGTGAGGACAAACTCTTAAATTTTCAAATGATTCAGCTGCATTCATGACGAGTATGGAATGTCATGGTATGAATACACAAAAATAAGTAGGAATACAGACACAGACCATTTCTACACACTTTTAAATACTCTATAACGATGCGCATTCTAGACCTGTACACATCCAAGTTAATATTCATAGCAGTGATCTGCGAGATGACATTTTTACTGAGTATGAGAAATAAAACACACAAGCTTTATGCTATGTCAAAGAACTGCATCAACAAATTTTTCATGGGAATTATAACTTAAAAGCTTGAATAAACTTCATGAGAGACCTGCTAGCTTATAAAGTTTTAACTCAAATGAAGAGTTACCTTTCAGTCACAGAAGCCCTTTTAACATCATTATTTGTAACTCTATATCTTTATATTTCAAAATGTATGTGAAAAAGCTGTATTATTAATGATGACATTACTGTAGGAAATTCTAAAGCGCTGGGTAACAGCCAATGTTGCAAATGCAGACAGGAATTATTATATATATGTGGAGGATAGGCATGAGGTAAACTGCAAAGTTACGATTTTGGACTTTATGAAAGCAGACACTGCTTTATTCAGTGAATTATAGACAGATAGGAATAGCCTCACATTCACAAGCCCTGGTCCTCATGGGGTACATCACCCACCCCAACATCTGTTGGAGGGCCAAAACTGCAGGGCATAAGCAATCCAGGAGGTTTCTGGAATGCATTGATGGTAAATTCCTTCTTCAAGTGACAGAGGAGCCAATGAGGAGAGGTCCCATGCTGGACTTTGTTCTCATCAACATGAAGGGGCTGGTGGGGATTGTGAAGCTCAAGGGCAGCCTTGGCTGCAGTGACGAGGAAATAGCAGAGTTAAAATCCTTAAGGCAGCAAGGAGGGCGCACAGCAAGCTCACTACCCTAAACTTCAGGAGAGAAGACTTTGGCCAGACTTTTGGCCATGCTTTCTCATGCATTAATTTTACCTTAAGATGGTATTTACATTTTTAACTTAAGTTTCTTTAAAAAAAATTTCTTAATCTCCAACTGCTCTCTTGAACAGTTCCTGTTAGTGGGCAGGTAACAGGTCAGTCTCACAAGCCTGGTCTCTTCCATTAGTGTGAATGATGGCCTTGCTAAGGCTGCACAATTCGTTCTGGGAACAATTCACCTGCTTTAGCAACTGAATAAAATAAAACTGGTAACAAACAAATGAAATTTGAAATGTGTTGGTTTTTCACTCCCCCGGAAAACAAAACAAGCAAAAAATTCTGTTTACTACTTAATAAAATTCCTTTATAATGTCTTAGCATTTCTAAGAAAATTATCAACATCTTTGAGACAAGCACTGCTTTAAGATGCTTGAATTTTCATTTCTTCTTATTGAACTCTTCAATTTTGAACTGAATACTTATATATGAAATGAAAGTGTGATAACTGTATTTAGATTGTTACAACACTCAATGCAGAAATGGGAGAAACAACTATGCTTTGATTCCTGTCTCAATGAATACCTAATTTTTTTATTAGTCCAGCTTTCAGTAGAAGAGACATTGGCATTTCTGTGTAACCAACAACTTGGTAGTTGTGGCAGTTTTTCATGTCTTAAATGGTCATTCAAATGTTCATTATACAATTTTTAGAAATGTTGTTGACATTATTATAGAGCTTGATCCAAAGTTCAATGGAAAGAAATAGGTACTTCCAAAAGGTGATTCACCTCTTTACTTTAGACACCTATCTAAGAATGGCACAAATTATTCCCTGTAGCTGCTTGTCTTTCTTTAGCATCAAAAAAATTAATAACTTGTTAGGATGAGGTGGCTAATATTCAAAATTCAAGTCAGATGAGATGAATTACACTGTGGCTTCTTTTTTTTTAACTTCCATTGGCTTTGATTCGGGCTTATTATATTTTTCTATAACAGTACCTAAAAAATTAGAAGGAAAACAAACTCACATGAAATTATTCCAGTATCAATCAGGGAAATTTGAAGTGGCCTGAACTGATAAATGCATCACAAGTCTTTTCTAGTAGGATTTTAACAAAAATATCCTCTACAATTTGAACTACAAATCTGACAGAACCTCTGTCTGTATTTCAAAGATACACTTTCATTCCATAAAATCTATTTTTAAAATATCATTGACTTGGGGGAATTGTATTGAAGAATAACATCTAAATAAAATATTTGGTATGAATTCAGGAGGTATTTTAAGAAATACTAGAACACTAACTGAAGATAGTATTAGTGAAGGAAACAGAATTTCACAGGTCTACACAATTCCCTCTGTGGCTGGTAGGAATGTGTTATTCTTTGCAGATGGACTGTAACATACAGAAGACAGATAACCATCAGAATAGACACCTAACTCTGAAAAAATAAAGCTTTCTTAGATGAATATCATCCTTAGTATAGAAAACATTTTTTTCTGTTGTGTTAGTTTATCTGCTATCCTGTAATGAATACCCCAAAGAATATGTCCATACTGGTAAATAAAAGGGGATGTTTTTGACTTTCAGCAAAAAGGAAAAGGCTCCTTCTCCATCTGCTGATGTGCAATTGCAGAATGAGTAGAAACAGGTGAGGAGGAGGAAGTTCCATCTGGGAGGCAGGTGGGCTACCTGCGCCTGACTCATGGGTCAGAATCAGTGCCATTCAGAGGAAGTGGCAGGTGACCATGGACATGGGGGCCCAGATGGTGTTCTCCCCGATTCTGCTAGTGGATGCATGTGAACAAGAGCTGGGACGTTGCAGACATGATTTTGGCTCTTATGGGTGTGAGACCTTGTTTGAGAGAGATTGATAGCTAGAATCCTTATGACAAAGCGTCACAAGTATGAGTTTGATACCAGCAAGCAGAGCTTTAAACTAGGTTTGTCAGGTAGTGAGGAACAAAGTCCAAAGAGAAATGGAGAGGCAGAAGGTCACAAGAAAGCATCTAGAACATAACATGATGGGAAAGGCATTCCTCTATATATGTCAAACAGCAAGTCAGTTCTCTTGTCAACAACACGAACCAGCACATTAATGTTACAGGGATTGTTCGACTCTTTATGCTGCTTTCATGAATACCAGATGGATTCCATGAAGACACATTGGGATTCCTTAGATGGGACAGAAAAGCAGAATCAATTATTATCAAACGAGCTGAGATAAATATCTAGGATTAAAAGAAAAACGTATGTCAAGGAACCATCCTTCTGCAGTTACTTTCAGATAATAAAAAATAACGGAGTTGCTAACTGGGAGAAGTGAGAGTGATTCCCATCACTCTGAGACAAAACAGGCAAAGACAAGCATGTAACTAGGTTTGAGAGAAACATGTCTGGGAAAATTAAATTACCTTATATCCTCTGCCCTGCCACCGAAAATACTAGTCAGATTTGGATTATATTTGAGACTATAATATTTGTCTGAAACAGCTTCTTAAAGCAAGTAATTTTGTTGCAAAATCTGAACCATCAGAACTGCAGAGTATCACTGGCCTGGGTCAAAAGCAAATAAAATTACAAAGGACAAAATGTAGGAGGAGAAATACTGCCAGCAACTTCAGTTGAATTGAATTGGAACTTCCTTATCTGAAGTCATAAATATGCACAGCTCAACATTTTTAATTGGTATATAAACCCTACTATTAAATAATTTTATAGTATTTCATTGAAAAATTGGTAAGAAGCTACAATCTGTGGACTCTTAAACAATGTGATGCTCAAAGGATCATTTTACATGTATACAGTGCCTTAAGAACTTTGAAGACGTGGTTGTCAACCTTGTCTGGCTGCCAGGTACCCACCAAAGCCACTCTTATCACTTACTTCCTCAGCAGGACAAGGAGGGAGAAAATCTTAAAAAAGGCTTATGGGTCAAGATAAAGACAGGGAGACCGCTTGGCAATTACCCTCATGGGCAAAACAGAATTGACTTGTGGAAATTAATTTAATTTACTGCCAATCAGATCAGAGTAGGATAACGAGAAATAAAAACAAATCTTAAAACACCTTTCCCCCTCCCCCCCCGCCTCCCTTCTTGCTGGGCTCAATTTCACTCCTGATTTTCTGTACCTCCTCGCAAGGGGATGGGGAATGGGGGTTGTGGGCAGTTCGTTATGTGTTGTCTCTGCTGCCTCTTCCTCCTCACCCTTCCCTGGCTCCAGGATGGGGTCTCTCTCAGGTGAGACAGCCCTTCACGAACTTTAAAAAGTAAGTTTCAATTATGCATGCACAATCACCCTCAAGAGGTAGTAAAAAGTGAACTGCAAGTCCACAGGCTTGCCCTCCATTTGCCATACTGGGATGCTGAACACAGAAAAACAAGATGCTGTTCACATACACAGAGCATACAGAGAGACTGTATCTATCCTTTACCCTTGCATGATACATGTAAGAGAGTGTGCTCATTTGCCCATGAAAATATCAAAAACAACCTGTTCTTCAACCTTACTGAGATTTACTTGTCTTATACATTACATTATCATACACAGAATTCTATATCGAAATTAGCAAAAGCAAACTAGATATATTGATTATCACTGGCGGTCATAGCTGACGAGTTTTGGATAACTTGCCAGTAACTGAATGGCTTTTTTCACAAAATGCTTTACTATATTGGAGAAAATTTAGATTAACCAGTCGGCTGATCATACACAGCTACTAGCTACAGGCTGCAGTCATTTGCAGGCACAGCCATTCGAGAGGATTTGATGGGATCACAAAACACTAACAGCAGGCTTTAAATGCTCAGGTCTCTAAGGAGTGCCTGTAATGACTAAGTCTGCTGTGCAAAAAAAGGAAGAAGACAAAACAGTGGCTCCGCATTTTCATTTCATCTTCAAGGGTGGTTACTGGCAATAAGTCATATTAGTTGCAGATATATTTGGGGACAAACCTTTTAGCAAGGCCTGTTGTGATAGGACAAGGTGTAATGGCTTTGAACTAGAAGAGGGTAGATTTAGACTAGATAGAAGGACGAAGTTTTTTGTGCTGAGGGTGGTGAAACGCTGGAACAGGTTGCCCAGAGAGGTGGTAGATGCTCCATCCCTGGAAACATTCAAGGTCAGGTTGGATGGGGCTGTGACCAACCTGATCTAGTTGAAGATGCCTCTGCTCATTGCAGGAGGATTGGACCAGACGGCCTTTAAAGGTCCCTTCCAACCCAAACTATTCTATGATTCTACGCTAAAGTCTGCACAGGACAAGATAGTTCTTACTGCTTTTCCAAGGTATAAAAATACATACACGGGACTGTCCATTTCAGTCTTTAAAATTTCTATTTATCACATAGGATAAATGTTATTTTGACTAAGACACTTTATGTATGGTTCTATTAAAAATTATAACATAGGATAAAATTGGTTCACAGGAATTCATAAAAGAAAAGAAGTATGGTCCCAAGAATAAGTCACAAGTACACCAGAGCCAAAAGCCCACCTTGCAAGAAGATGACTGGAGAAAGATCTAAATTACAGGCCCTCCTCATTCACAAAAAACCTAAAGCAAACCTCCACAAACCTCCACCTTCTGACTGCTCTGATCATTGGTTATAGGTTAGATTGGGAGATTAAACCACCTGAATACAGGCAAAAATACAGTGTTTATCAGATCAGAAGAAAGGAGCATGACCATAACCAGTTGGTGAGGACTCTTGCTGAGGATGAGGAAACTTGAGTTGCAGCTGTACAGAAAATCTCTACCTGGCGTAAAACAGACAGGATGGACTATGCTGAGTCCTGCACTGCACTGTCAGCTGAGTTCCTTTCTATTTTAACTGCACTATTCTGCAGAGAGAGCACAGCAAGAGATGTGAGATTACTCATCACCATATTTAATGTAAGGGATGTTGAGTCAAAGGCGTGCTGTAACATCAGCTAAGGCAGAACCAAAGAGCCACAGTGAACTCTAGAAATGCAGCCTCTAAAAATTTACCTAGCTCTACCTACATAAAGCAACTAAGGACAAAATCCACAAAAAAAGTAAGTCGTTGCTGAAAAGTTCACATCTATTTAAGTCAAATATTTTCTTAAAAACCAAACGTCTTTTACTGGTATGCATGCAGTATTAGTACTTTCTGAATTACACTACAGAATATTGTAAAACATAACTTCTAACAATTCAACTAGTAATTACCAATATTAAAAAAATATACCTAGCAACATTCAGCTCTTAAATTAGAACAGAAGTTCTCTGCTGGAAATAAAAGCTGTGAATATAATCAATGTTTGCAAGGTTACTGAAAAAAGTCCATTTCTTCTTAGTGCTGTTTTAGGTTTACCCACATACCAGCAATGCAGTAGGTTACAGGAGAAATCTTAGTGTGACTGCAAAGTGCTGCACTCTGCTGCAGCAAATTTCTGCTCCAGCAAAGTGTGTTGCTGCAGCAATACAAACTAACATTCCTATACATGGAAAACAAATAATATTTATAGAAAGTCTATACAAAATCTACATTTCTATTATCTAAGTATTCCACACCATGTAGTGAAATGATGTCATAAAATGATATCAGATTTCTTGCAATATAATTACATTAGTTTAACTTCATGGTTAATAGAATAGATCATAGTGTTACCTATTTTAATACCTATTTTAAAAGATTTTGAACTGATAAAAGATTGCTAATTACAACTTACTTAAAAACAATGTTGTCCTGGTTTGAGGTAAAACAGAATTAATTTTCTGTTCAGTAGTTTTACTTTCTAGCTGGGCCTCTTCTAACTAACTAAACTCTGAAATTAACAGCATATTGTTCAGAAACTGTTCACTTTCACAGTGATAAGACCTGATTATACCAAGGAATGGTATGCAGAGAGGCCCCTGCTTATGCTTTTTGCTATAACAACCAAGATTAGGCAAATTTGTTATTTGCCCCATTGGAGGGTCAGAAGCTGAAAAGCGTAGAGGGGTCCCACCTGTGGGGAGGAGCGGACAGGACAGGTGACCAAACCCTGACCAGCAGGGTATTTCATCCCATCAACATCATGCTCAGTATAAAAGCTGAGGGATCAAAGGGTCAACTCTCTTCCTTCAGTGGCTGACGTCTGAGGAGGACCCTGTCTGTTCATCTGCCTTTGATCCCGATCCGAGCGTTCCTGACTCCAGATCCAGAATCCGGCTCCTGTCCACCACCGAGTCCAGCCTGGGACATTCCCCTGTGCCTGCTGCTGATGTGATGATCATCCTGGGAGCTTGATACTGTTTTGTATATACTGTACACTTTTTTTTTCCTTTTTTAATTATTATTTATTATTTCATTATTTATTTATATTTTCATTAAAGTAGTTTAGTTTCTCTAAACTCATAAATCTCTTTTTTTATCTCTTCCTCTCCTCTCTTTTCCTTAGGGGGGGAGAGAGGAGTCATCTGTCATTCTGATTGGTCAATTTGGTCAAAACCACGACAAATGTATATCTAAACGATTATTTTAAATCCCTGAGTCTGAACATATGACTAAAGTTGAAAACTCTGTCACTTGGTTTGAACAAGTAACTTCAAAGTACATGTTTTTTAAAAAACTTCCTTCCCCTGTTCCTGGGGTAACTTCCCTTTTCCAGTGGTGTAGATGATACAATTCTGCACATCTTTGCATAACGAAGACGATGTTAGTTAAAATACAGACTGAGAAATGATAATGGCTAGTAGATGAGACACTATATGGGGTATCAGACGTAAATTATAAGAGAATATACCACATACTTAGCACAGAATCGGTGAAGTAGTGGATTAAACTTCACCTTTCTGCTGCTAGTGACATGGTGACCAAGCTGGCAGCAATTTATTTCTCACTACCTTACTCATTCAGCTTTTCTCTGCTTTAGCTTGGTAATGGATTTATGAGAAACACTCCTGTTCGAAGGCAATAATTCAATTTCAGATTGTGAACCGTGGGATCACCTGTGGATCTAAGACAGCTGCCAAACTGTCAGAAATGGAATGGGAATAGGATTCACAGTTGGGTAAAAAGACAAGTGAAGAAAAATCTCCCATTTCTGTTGCTTAAATTGCCTAAGACTTAAAGAAGTACCACAAACTATTACTGGAAATATGAAGAAATCTCTCCTGTGACAAAGAAGCCTCTCACAGTATGATAACTACAGCATTCTCATATTTTTGAGATTATAATCCATAGTTTATAATCAATGCTATGACAGAGCAGTTCAGTAGAGTGTGAGTCTGCATGTAAATGTGCTCATTACCTGTTTCCCTTCATACTGGAACTCTGAATCTATTCTGATTTCGTGGAGGTTAACTAAGGACTTATTTTAAATACTAGCAGTTTCAACTACTACAGCTCTTAACAAGTTATATAAGCATAGCTGAAATGAATAAAATTATCAGCAGTCTACGGTGTTTCTGACAGAAACAAAAGCATTTAAAGTTGGTATTTATGTAAAAAAAACACAAAACAAAAAGACAAGACAAAACAAAACAGAGCTACAGTGTGTCTTGGTACATCTTTTGGCTTTGTAATAGAAGAGTTCTTGAGCTCAGGATATTACCCTGTGCACCCTCATGCTACTGATTTGTCTTTATATAGCTTTATAGTTTCCTATGCTAATAATAAACCAAAAAATGTTACAATACCTCTATGGATTTAAATGAGCAGATATATTTAAACAAATTTGCCAGTACTATATTTGATATTCAATAAATGCAATGCTCAAACATAATTCCTTTTTAACAGATCAAAGATCCTATACCAATAAGAAACTTCTGCATGGAGCCCTTTTTAGGCGAGTGTAAGCAATCAGTTAGATACCTTTTTTAAAAAATTTAATTCTAATTCTTGAAATTATACAGAATCTTGATTATAGGGAACTTCCAATTGATTTTGCCAAGAAAGGTTGGACCAGATGATCCTTGAAGTCCCTTCCAATATGGTAGTTTGTATAAACATATATTATTTTTTTCCCTCTGATATGTCCCTATATAAGGTAGGGCTAGGGCTGTTCAGAACATTAAAGTGAGTCTTGATACACAGAGCAGTTCATTTCACAGGTCTGATATAAGATTCTCAATTCAATCAAGTTTCCTGGTATCTGAGTAAACTAATTTACCAGTCAAATAAACGATGCTAATCACTAGCTAAATATTTGTACTGTTTAACCGCATTTATGCAGTAATCATGTGCTCTCATCAAGACTTAACTGAAAAGCAATGAAAAAATATAGAATAAGGAATTTAAGCTTTGCCTCAAAATCCTAAGCTTGCTCCATACTTAAGCTAAAAAGCATTAGAATTCCCAGTAAACATCAATAAACAAAAGGTGGACTTTCATACGTCTATGAGCATCATCGAATTTCTACTCAGCCTGAGAAACAGCCACTTCTTAGTCAAACTCCTCCCTAGATTCTAGGCCTCAGTGGCTCAATTCAGTTGTTACACATAATGCCATTTGAGACTCTCTGTGTTATCCAAGAAAATCCAGATCCATGCTCTAGTGGATCAGGATACACAAGCAGTGGGAATCAGTTGCTCAAACACTGCCACATCTTCCAGGTAAAACAATAATGGAAATATTTAAAATGAGTGAACTATGAAAACATACAAAAGCCCTGGAACTTACTTTTCATGACGTTGAGAATTTCATTATAACATGCTTAAGTAGTTGAAGGCTATTCTCCAGTGAGAACAACATTTTTTTCAAAACTTCTCATTTCTAATAGTAAAGATAGAATTCTTACCACTGGGAGAATTCTTCAAAATTTGTCTCACAGAAAAGCATAAAATGTTACCCATATTCTATCTATCAAACTACTGTATTATAATTTGGTAGCCAAAGCCAAAAACCTTAACCTGCAGTGAACAGCAGCTGAAAGAACTATCCCACTGACAGGAGTTAGATTAACTAGAACTAGTGAAACTACTTACATATGTGGATTTGTCTTGACCATGAACTGAATTATATTGTTGTAAACCTTCTCAATAATTCTTTGTTTATTTAAGTCCTAAATGAATATCCTTGTCACTAAAGATAATTTTTATTATATTAAAATATTCTACAGATCAAAGTAAGCATTAAGAAAATGTCTCCATTTACTCTGACTTTCTTATGGAAATTCATATTTATGAACCAGTGGTTGGGTTCTCTAGCATATACTTGATGCAGAAAGGATTCAGAGGTCAATGAAAAATGTTACTTTACCTGGGAACTGATCATACGTTGTGATGAACGAGCAATATTAGCAGGCAGGCCAAAAAAGTCAGGTTTATCATCTTCTGGAAGGCTTTCAATAATATTGCGATAATCCTGCATTAGAAGAAAAGAATAAACGTAACTGAGGGAACTTTTTGTTCAGCTTATAAATTAACAATGTATGCTGAAAAGGATTCATCAAAGTGCACTGAATATCAGAAAGATTAAAGTAAGTATATAACACATGACATAGTAATCTTATATATAAATGCCTTAATTTTATTTATAAAAAAGTATCTTCTTTTATATAGAGTTTCCACTCTAGAAGAGCAGAAAGCAATTCTGATTACAGTGATGCTATCAAGTGCGAAGAAAAATATGCTAAGACTGTCTCTGAAAAGTAGTTACAATACTTTTGTCCAAAACATAAAAATAAGATTAATGACAATATTAAAAAAAGATTTCAGCATTTGGAATTTGAATAATAAACTATAGTACATATTTCTAAAATGAAGCGTACTCACTTCTATTTAAATCTATGAAGATATCACTCAAAGAAAGTGAAATCATTTAGGTAAAAATGGGTTTGCATGATCACTGGAAACGCAGAACAGTAACAATAGTGGTTAAAGTGTAATAGTCACTAGTGAGGCTGCTCTTGTACAAAACATAAAGAGACCTTGCAGACTAGGGTAGACTGGTGCTGGATGTCTCTTTGATTGTGGCTTCAAAGGCAAAAAAATATTTACTATTTGAAAGTCTGGCTGCACCCTATTGCATTATATCATGTCCATTCTGTCCTTTGCTTGCGGGAGCACGTCCCAGGTGTGCAGAATTTATTCTGACACAGAATCTCACTTCAGAGATAACAACCATAGCAGACCTCTACATCAAACACTCAGGGAACACTATTTACTAAGAGATATGATTCCAATTAACTTAAGTAATCAAATTTAACGTTGTTATTAGTGTTCTACTCATCAAAACTACTTGCAAAAAAATATTTGAGACATACAAGAACAAACTCTCACATAAATAATAATACAAGAAATTGAGAGATATTAAATGCAGTGCAGGCAAGAAGGTTCATCTATTTGACTATACTATCTACAAGAATGGAGACCAGCTTGGTTTGTTTTTTCCTTCCCTCTTTATGATATTAACTGAACACCGTAGAAAATAACCATCATTTTTAAAGTAAAGAAATAAGCAAACCCCAAACTTAAACAGTCAGAATCCAGGTAGAGAATGCCAAACGACAGCTATTTATTTTAACTGGCAAAATTCCCTTTACATCAACTCATACTGGAGGTCTAGTATGGAGCACTACGCTAAAATGTAAATGAATCTTAGTAATAGCAATAGCAACAATAGCATGTGAAAGGATAGGGAGAGATCAGTTCTTTAGACGCTGTTGAATTCCCTCTTGTTTACATGAAAGGAATACTAAAGGAGAATCAGAATCCATGTTTATCTCCAAATAAAATGTCATACACACTTCACAGCGTGGTAGCAGATTATGTCAGAAAGCTGATATATTTTGTAAATAAAGAGATATATTTAGATTTTCCTATTTCCCCCAGAGTTATAAGAATGTTTAGCAGTCTGTACAAAAGTGCTATTACGTTAATATACTAGGTTATATAAAAATATAATTATATCCTTGTCATAAATGGACCCAAATTATTTTACTCAGTTCTTCACAGCTATGCTGCTCTGCACTGCAGTGCAACCAGATATCATGACAAAGTAGACTAACCGAACAAATTAGCTGAAGAGTTCTGAAGACAACTTCAGAATTAGTGCTCCACACAAAATAAGTCTAAAATAAATGGAGATATCCTTTGGACTGTAACTCTGGTTTTATTTGAGGAATTATTTCCAAGAATAATTCTTGAAAATAACTTATTTTAGTTTCTATATTAGGTGATAGAAGATGTATACCTACCAAAATACTGCAGGAATTTGGCAAAGAGATCGAACATGGGAAAACAGTCATCTTCTTGCCTCTAGCATTTAAATTGCCAATGACTTGTGAATTGAAAAGCTGCTCCAAGTAGGACCGAAGAACCCTCATATCAAAGTAATTATCTACACGGCCTCCATAAATCGCATTTTCAAACAAGCCATGCACAAATTCCCACTGAAAATCTTTGGAACCTACAAATTAATTAGCATTAGTTTTGTATCAATAGATGGCATTGCATTCTAAGTATTTCTTTTTATCATTGCAGTTCTTCAGTGAAATAAAAAAATATAAACACACAAAATAATTAATTTCTAATTGTTTTTCTTCTATATTACTAAATAATAAAGTTGCAGAAACTTCAATGAGTTTGTAAATAATTGTCATTGATAAAACAAACACCATGTTTAAAAATAAGTTATTAATATTACTTGAGTCTTAAGTGCTTTTTATTGTAGATAAACTAGTTGGTTATATGCATTTCAGAGATGATGCTATAAAAATTTTAATTAAGTGCTCCTTTGTCATAAATAAAAATAATTTCCCTTGTTCAAAATTTTATACACTATTTCATATCACAGTACCATCTGATCTCATAAAATAAACTGATCAATTGAACCAAAACGAGGTCATGCTCAAAATAGATGAAATTACCGAAACTCTTGTCTTTCAAATACAAAGATGTCTAGAAAAGGTACTTTGTAAATCATTATACATCACACAACATAGCACATAAAATTAAACATGTCACTATTAGTTTCCTGGTCAGATTATTGTTGCAATTAGATTCCTTTGGCTTAGCTATATCCCACAAGTTCAAAATAACCTATTTTCACTCCCTTCTATCGCAGTTGTCCAAAAAAACTACATGGGACAAAGTAGTTATACCCTATAGCTTTCATAGGCACGTAAAAGCTTGATCAAAAAGGTACTTCTTAAAGGCCCTTGAAAAAAGGAAGCAGCAATTACTTTAAGGGCTGGTTTATTGGTGGTAACTATTGTTTTCAAATACTTCGATCATTCCTTAGTAAGAAAAGTTATCTTCACAGCAACAGCTAATGATTTTCATTGACAGTTAGTGATTTAATCTCTTTACATCACTCTATGTTTCAACTAAGGTCCAATTCCAGACGTACTAATCATCCATAAATTTCATTTAAGTAAATGATCATAAATCACTTTTTTCATATTAACTAATATTAAGACATTCCTATGCTACTTAACAGAGCAATGAAATGGGCTCTATCTAACAGTGAGTTTCAGTATGAAGAATTCCTAGAATCATAGAATTATTTAGGTTGGAAAAGACCTTTAAGATCACCAAGTCCAACTTTTAACCTAACACTGCCATGTCCACCAGTAAACCATGTCCCTAAGCACTACATTCATATTCAATTCATTTATTCAATATATTGGGGAGCTCACATTGTGAAGGAATGAAGACAGAGACTTTATCTTCCAGGCTTTCCTGTATTTCCTATTTATTCCTCTCAAAATAAGAAGCTGAGCAGAATAGTTCTTGACAGAAAGAGATTACTGTTTTACCCAACCTCCAAAAAATGGAATTATGATTTGCCCTGTGTTTCCAGCTTTGTTTACTGGTGATGAGCCTTGCAGCACCTCCATTCTTGTCTGTTTTAGAAAGATAAAGCTCTTCATGCAACATCTTTACTAATGGTAAAATGAAGCAGGTCCTGCTTGAACCCAAGGTGAGATGGCACAAGGTGGCTTGCATCCATACAGCTAAACTCTCTTTTGCCCTAAAAACAAAAACCTCTTACCTACTGCCTATTGTAAAGAGTCTCCAGGCTCTGCAATCTGACAAAACGTGCCTTGTCACTGCCTACAAGAATGCCAGTCTGCATAAGCCAAATGTAGGAAAAAATAAACCTGCTCACGGAACACTTTTGAGCCTGTGTCCAATTTACTAATACAGACATACCCTCAGAGTCTGGACCTATGTCCACAAAAGCTGGATGAAGTCTAAACACAACTGATTCAGGGTCAGACTGCTTCCATACTGATGTAGTTACCTAACTACCTAATCATGCACTTATATTTGTGAAAACGTTCTAATGAAGATTCAAATGCAAAATTTAAATACCTTCGAAGCAGCCTTTAACAGAATGGCTCCACTCCAAACAAAGCAGTCATGCAAAGTAACCAATTTATAAAAATTACAGTGAAAATTTTTTAAATTCCAAAAATTTTAAATCAGAGACATTCAGAAGGGTTATGCTACAGAGGTGAGAAATCATTCCTTAAGAAGTGACTTACCCTCAAAGAGTCTATCAATAATGTCAAAACCAGCGCGGAAATCAGACAAAGAAAATTCATAAAACTTAGTCCAACCCTACCATTGAAAGAAATCCAAAGAATTTAATTAGTCACATGATGATCATGAAGTAAAATACAAATATTAGGTGGTTACTGAATACTGTATAAAAATACTGAAAGAAGAAAGAGACAATCTTTGTCCTCTAAAGCCCATCTTTGGAAACATTCACTGCAGGTAGTATAAAAAACAATCAGCTTTACCAGTGCATTTAATTTTACATATATACATACAAAGCAGAATCCATTAAGTGGGAGGAATGTAAACTTAAGATACTTTTATTTCCTAACAGTATATACTTCAATTAACACTTGCTGACAACTGTGACTAGAACCACACAGTGAATTATGATTTAATTTTTGAGGGCTTTTTTGCATTTCAGTTTCCTTTGGATTTTAATAAATGGTTCTGATTCTTCAAACACAGTCTACATTATACTTTCATCATCTTATTCCTTAATTCATGTCACTTCTCTACTGACAGAAAAAAGTCTAATGAGTAAAGCAGCTACTATTACAGCAAAAATGCTGACCACTATATGTAAATTTTAATCATCCTCAGTTTGCACCTCCTTTCTGTTCTTGGTGGCATTATTCTTTATATAACATTAATGTGTAACACGTATGCAATTCTCACAAAAACCTTTCAATGTAGATGGATAAGTATAAATAAATACTGATATATGACACAGTACTTAGGAAATCCAGATCTCAAAGGTATCTCTCCTTATGGTATCTCCTTCTTATGGCTGTTCCTTTGCATATGCATCATATTATAGGAACAGGAGCATATGACTCATGAGGAAAAACATGCAAATGTGTCAGATAATGTGCATGTATCTGGTGAGATGGACACGGTCTCAGGTAGGTCTGCAGCTGCTGCACAGACCACCATCACGCTACCAGCCAGTCACCCTGAAGGTCATAAACCCGAAAGATTCTGCAGTCTCTCAACAGTGCTCCTGTATTTTTTTTGACAGATCTGTATATGGACCCAACCAGTCTGAAATCCATTATAAAACACAAGAGACTTCATGTGTTAGATCAGTACTTTAAACAAATATTCTACTTCTTGAACACCGTATTCAAATTCTGATAGTGTAAGAGGAAAACAACCTTATAAATCACAAAGTCAAAACTAGTAAAAAAACTCGCAAACATTCCAGGCTCTGTCAGATCAAATCTTCCAGATGACATTTTTAATTTCACCCCTAGTCTAAATAAAATAAACAAGACACAGAACAGTTTCTTGGTTGGCCTTTTTTTTCTGTTCAATTTAAGCATCTTCAGCCAAAAAGAAATGTTTGCTTAAACAAAAATTTATCTAAGGAAAAACTACATCACAGTCTCTGAAAACCATTATAATCCTCAAAAGAAACAAGTACATTCCCTTGTTCTTCCTTCTCCTTGAACAGCGTATGTGTGCAGAAAGAGCAGACACTGTTGTCTCCTCCTTTCCACCACTGTCTCTTTTCTCAAATCTTCCATTCATATGTGTATGTTTCCAAAATATATTTTCCTGTCCCACGCAAATTGGATTCACAGAATCTTTTCCATGGCACCTCACTCCTGCATCAATATCAGATACTGCACAAATCACAAGATAACCCCATGCAGGCAGCAGCAATGTTCAGAGGGACAAGCTACCAAGATCTTATTCAGCAATTAATTCAGAGACAATAATGAAGGCAGGCACCAGAAATACCCAAGCTTTTCTCATCTCTGAACATGACTCAATATATACCTGATGAAAAATATTTCCAAGTATTTAAGCAAATAAATGGGGTAAATTTTAAAAAAGGTAGCCAAAAAATTATTACCTGAGGAATATAATTTCTTCTTTCTTGGCACACAGCATGAAACCATGCTAAACAAAAGAGAGAATGTGCTCGAGACAAATTTCCCTTTTTATTAATTTGCTCTGGTGTCCACGATTCATAGGTTCGCAAGAGATTCTTTTTGAGGCCTGGAGGTGCCTGCATTGGAAGGAAAAGCAGTGTTCTAGACAGACAAACCGATACTTTTATGTACTATTTTCTTAAATTCTAACTTATGATTTACAACTTAATGAAATGACAAACAGTACTTAACTGAAAAAAAAAACTAACAAGAAAACAATCAGCTTGTAATAAATGGCCTAATGATGGAATGATCTTACACTGAAAATAAACAAACTGAAGGAAATTGTAATCAGGATCAGGATTGTAACTGATAGGAGGAGTGAGCTACACTAAAAGAACTTAGTGAAAGAATAGTGCTCTATCATAATATGTAGACATAAAAGTTAACTCTTTTTTTTTCCACGAACAAGAACATTTCTCCTGATTTTACAAGCTCAGCTACCAATTATCATTTCTGTGATCAAAGCCAACTCTCCTTATGCAATCACTGCATTCTGTCAGCTACTATATTAATACAGTATGTATGCATGCATGATAAAATACCATTCTCTGATCCAGTGGTAGGTACTGTTCACAACCAATAGAAATAACTGCAGTTAAAGTCTATAGAATCACAACAATTACAGTGCTTAAAAGTAAAAACAACTGATTAGATATCCAGAAATTTTCAAATTGTTTGCAAGTGTGACCAGAAATGTAAATTTTGAAGCGATTTAAAACATGTTTTTGTATTTATAAGAATGTTCTTTCTTTCTTTTGAAAAATATTTTTTGCTAATGTTTCCATAAGATTATCACAGTTGCTTACGTTGCATATGCACACTTGGGGAAAATAACTGCAAAGTATCGTAGCCAATTGATGATTTTCTTTTAAACTATCTACATCTTGATTGGTAACAGCTGAGATACACACCACGAATATATAATAACCAAATGTTATTAGTCAAGTCATTGGTGATCATTGCTCTTTCATGCTAAGAAAATATTTACTATAAATGAAAAAAAAAGGTAACAAAAGGATTTAGAACATTTCATCAATGCAAAGTTCCAGTTATTCCAAAGATAATGTAAGTTCAAGAAGCTAGATGAAAAAAAAGTGAAAATCCTATACAGTCCTATAGTTTCTGTACCACTGAAGACCTCAATATAAGCAAAAAGGTATCCCAGAAGTTTAAAAATACATGCAGTCAATATAAAAATGTAACAATTTTGGCTTCCTGAAAGTCAGCAACATTGAACTCTAAAAGGTCAGAGCTTCTTGGTTTAGCTGTAGGCAAAATCTCCACACTCCATAACCAATGGAAGAGTTAGTAGCACCCCTACCCATGTTTTCTATAATGGACATTCACGCATAAATGATTAGAGCAATTATACATCACGTTGGAGAAGCACAGTCCAGTTATTCAGTGATCCATTCTGAAAGCAAGACTATCAATTTTTAGTGAAGGCCTCTAACTGTATATTGTGCTGTATGGGAGAAGAGCTGTTTTTGTTGAAAGAGCCCAGTGAACAAAGAGCTAAGGGGCCAAAAAGAAAATTAAGGATGAGAAAGTGTGATTCTGTGATCTTCTCATTCATCAAGAAGGAGGAATTCCTTGTTTTTCATCCATGTCCCAGCACCTGTGTAGGTTTTTTCTTTTAAGAAACACTGACTAAATGCGTGAAAGAATTTGGGGCACAAAACAAAACAAATACTTTCAGTTCAGACTTTCAAGTGGAAAAAATATTGGGGAAGAAATTTTTACAAATCTTCCATTTAAAGCACAGCTTCTGCAAATTTCCACATATACATTACAAATGATCATTAAAAATCTTTCAAGATAAATTCATAGCATGTTTTGTGTTGCATCTAATTGAAATACAAGGCAAAACCAATTATGAAAATAGTCCACATTAAACATAAATATAAAAAAATATATGAAAATGTAGTTTACTATACATCAAAGTTCACTCTTTGAAAACATGCAATAAAAGCTTTCCAAACAGATCTTACTTCATAAGTTATTTTCAGACTTGACTGAAGCAAAATCGGAGTAAATTTTGGATGAACTTCAGTAGTGAGCCAAAGGCGGAAGTTTGGTTGAGGCTGCAATGTGTTCAGTTCCTGTTAAAGAGATGTTATATATTGAAGTAGGTTTTGGATTGTGTTTTTTTAATATACAGAACAGAATTTACAAAATTATAATACTCTAAATTAGAATGTTAGACTTCTCTAAAAATTCTTTAGCTGTTTTTACTAGTAAGGTTATTCAAAAGCCTATAGTTCATGATGTCCTGTCTCCATACATTATATATGCCCACCATGCTCAAGTTCAAAGTTCATCGTAGCCTTGTCAAAATATTTGCAACTCCTTCACAGATCCTAAATAAAAATATATAGCACTTCTTTGTTTCTTTTAAGTAAAAAAAAAAAAAAAAATACTAGAAGGCTGCATCTCAAAAGATGAAGGCTTGGAAAGGCTTGGAATGTGGGCTGCATATCAACAACTGATCTTGATGACTTTCAACAACTGTATAAGTATATTAATTTCTTTTTCTTCAAGTGTTTATTGCATGCACACTTCACATATCATGATTCACAGAAAACTGAAGATAGAAAACGGAGTTCTAAGAGAATAAATATTGTCAAATGCTATTTCAAATACAAACCCTTCACAAAAAATACGTAATTACTGAATGTATGAAAACATGCTGCTGGTGCTTTATGGGCCTCTGATAGAGACATACCAAAGTTTTTTGACAACTGACTTGAGAACAATGTCAACAGTTTTGTTTATGTGTCTTGGAAGAAAAATTTCTCAAAAAACTCAACATTTTCTCACAATCCATTCATTTCTATAATCTCCAAACATAACCATAATCACTTTGTCTTCTGTGCTTTTAGTAAAGAAAAAAATTCTGTTAACAAATGAATCATTCTGCTCTTTAGGCAAATTATTATTTAGGCGAAAGTACATCTGGTACCCAAAGCCATAGAACTGTTGAAGTTGGAAGGAATCTCTGGAGATTGTATAGTCCAACCCTCTGCTCAAAGCAGTGTCAGCTACAGGCCGTTGCCTGAAACTATGTTCAGCCAGTTTTTCAGTATCTCCAAGGATGGAAACTCCATATCCTTTCTGGGCAACCTGTTCCAGTGCTTTAGCATCCTCACAGTAAAAATCTGTCTTACGTTTAAATGGCGTTTTCTGTATGTCAGTTTTTGCCCGTGGCTCTTGTCCTGTCACAGGACACTACTGAGAAGAGTCTGGCTCTGTTCCCTTTGGTCAATCTGGTGTTGGTCCTTTGGTCTCCATCAGCCAATACCACTGAATAACAAGAGTTACCCCAAGGCTTCCCTTCCCCAGATGGAACAATTCCAGTTCTCGCAGTCTTTCCTTGTACCACCTGTGCTCCAGACCCTTCATCACCTTTTTGGCCCTTTACTGGACTGGCTCCAGTATGCCCATGCCATTCTTGTACTGGGTAGCCCAGCATCGGACACAGGCACTCCAGATGTGTCTCTCACCAGGGCTGACCAGAGGGGAAGGATCACCTCCCTTGACCTGCTGGCACCGCACTGCCTAAAGCAGCCCAGGAGGCTGGTGACATTCTTTGCTGCAAGGGCATGTTGGCACTCGGCATCTCTCTTTCCTGAACTTCACAAGGTTTTTGTCAGCCTGCTTCTCCAGCCTATAAAGTTCTTTCTAGAAGGAAAGCACACCTATCTGTTGTATCAACCATTTCTCCCACTTTTTTAGCATCTGTACTTGCTGAGGATGCACTGTCCCATTATTCGCGCCATTAATTAAGATGTTAAACAATGTTACCCTGAGTATCAACCCCTAGAGCACAACACTGATAAGTGGTCTCCAGTTGGATTTTTTGCTGCTGACAACAACCCTATGAGCCACGCAGTTCACCCAGTTTTCAATCTACATCACTGTGGTACAATCAGGTCTGTATTTCATCAGCTTGTCTATGAGGATGTTATGGGAAATAAACTAAAATATGATAATGATCCACAGCCTTGGAAGCAAATTTAAGAAGAGAAAACAAGGGAATTTACACAATGGTTCAAGTGCAATCATCTGCAATATGCATCCTCTGTTACATCACGTTTGGCTAGAAGACAGCTAAGCGCAGTCAGTTGTAAGCTGTGAATCATCTTCGTATTGATAAAGTTCACATTGACCAAAAGACATATTGCATCTTCTCAAATGGAAAGATTGTAAGAACTAAATTTATGTGCCTGAATCAAGCTGAATTATAAATAGGCAGACCTCTCTTAAGAGAATGTCCAACATATGAATTATGTCGCCTCGCATTTGCTACTGGTATACAAAACTGACAAGGGGATGTGCCGAGTCAAACATGAATGGGAAGGCAAAGTTCTAAAACTTGATAATTAGTAACAGGCTTAAAAACACTTCCATACTGTTCACCATCATATTCAGAGTAGATGACACACATCAGTGTTATCTCACTTTGCCTTCCCATTTTTTCATAATGGATTATAAGAACCTTAAATGCATATGCGTGCCACCTGGTCATTGCTAGACAGAAGACAGACTCCAAGCTCATGTGCATGGAGTACACTTTACAGACAATCATCAGAAACTGGAAAATTAAGACTGTAGTAACTGTTGATAGGAATTCCCCACTTTCTTTTACTAAGTAGTTTGTTTGGTGGATTTCACAGTGATATACATGTGAAGTCACTTTGATTTAGTTAGCATGTTATTAATTTTACATGCCAAAAGTAAGAGTGTGTTTCTATAAAACCTTAGACATTTTAATTTCAAATTAGCAAAACTCTCCTAATGACTCAGACACAAGCTACACTTACAAAAAAGAACTACTGACAATAAAGTCCTAGAACTGAAAACAAAACAAAAAAGAATAAATTTAAGCATTCAGATTCAGAGTTCAGCACACATGGGCCATATCCCATAAAGTACCGTAAGTCCTAACAGGATCATTTGTTCACTCACTGTGGCAGAAATACTCTACATTGTATGAAAATTAAAGTGCTCACCCAAAGGACGGATCTGCTTAGATCTGAAGCATTTCACCTTATTCATGCTTGAGAAAACTGCAAAGGTTTATTTTTTAAATTGCTGGAAATGCCTGAAATGCTTCAGAAATGTTGCATACTAATCTTGTCTGGTTTCCAACACATTCTTCTCTAGTTAGCCTCACCTTTTCCAACACAGGAAGCCAAGATGTAACAAGATGCAGGTTCTTTAAACACAGCCATTCTCCATTGTGTGCACATTCTTTTAAAGTTTGAATCGCCAGGTCAGCTTGGCCTTGGCCCATTGCAATCTGAAAGACACAGTTGCATCAGGAATTTATCGTATCTCATTTAACAGTGAAATACAAAATCACGTTTCCAAGTTAGACTGCATATATGAAAAAGAAGGTGTGCTAAAGATAACCAGAATTTTCTCTAATGTGATAAGCTACTTAAGTAGGGAAAAGATTAATGAAAACGTAGGTTTTTATTTACAACCTATCTAACCAGAGTTTCTTAAGAAACAACATTACCCAGTCTTTTTATGGAAAAAACATCTATCACCTGGTGACAGTGATCGCATTCCCTGGGAACTCAAAAAGTAATATAAATATCAGTGACTGAACTGTGTTGCTGCAGAATTGCTGATACAACAAAAACAAGAGATAAATTAATTTTCTTTTGACTGTAAGTTAGGAGCACTTCCTTTGAAGAGAAACACTCAATTTCATATTGAGATGAGTGAAAAACTAAGGCTGCTCTCTTTCCAGCTGGGAAATATGAATAGCTTAGCAGTCATTTCTTCATTTTTTATAGTACCATACTGTGGCTAAAATAAATTTGGATCTTCAAATAGAAATACAAAGATCCAAAGCTGAATTTTCAGATAAATTAATGAAAACTGAAAATAAAGAAAGGGCTTGTTCCCTGGCACAATTACTGCAACAATCGATGTTAGACTATGTGTGGAGCACACTCACCTTAGTTCTCCCTTAGAATCCAGTTGTAAGCTTTAAGTAACAAAAACACTGAACCAAACAGGTTGAAAAGAAAGTAGTCTTTGCCAATCTGAAAAGTCTTGTCTTGGCAGTACTGCTATAGCAAAATAGAACTATTGTAATTATTATGACTTCATCAACTATCCCTTAAGAGGAAATCCATCTGTTTATCAAAGAAACTTGGGGCCTTAGCTTTCTATGATGGCACAGGGACATTCTCTGCCTAAATAAAACTGAGTATAGTATCTTGAAATAGTTTAAAACAGCCAAAAGAAGACAACTGAAAGTGACCAGAAAATATGGTAATACACCACAGAAATTTAGGAGTCTGTTCTTTATTCCATACGAAAAATATTTGAACAGAGAAGAAAAATCTGATCTTCTATGGTCTATTCAAATTGCATGAGAAAGGCCTAGAAAAAATAGTAATAAAAAATATTCTCATTAGTAGCCAACTTTCAAATGACTTAGGTTTCAGTACCTTTCCTTAATCAAGTATCCTACCATGCTGCATTTTAAAAGTCCAACATGTAAAGGAGATTTAGATATAAACACAAAAAAACATGTGGCAGAGTAAGAAATATGCTTTCTGAAACATTCACAGCTAGAGAAGCTGGTAGTAGGATCTAAAACTTTAGATTTTGATGGGTAAAATATATTACATCAGTGCACATTCCAGGAAAGGAACAATTTCAAGGACTATTAAAAAGTAACATTAAACTTGACATTTTCCATTTCTATGCTAACCAGCGATCAGGTAGATAACAACTCCCCTCCCCTGAATATTTCAAATGACAGAAGGAAATAATGCTTTACAGAAAGTTATAAAGGATATTGGTAATGTGAATTAGGAATATTAGTTAACATTTAAAAGATTTAAAACTTGTATCACAGAATGAATCCTGCAAGATCTCTAGTCCAACCTCCTGCTCAAAACAGGGCCAGCTCTGAAAGATCAGACCAGAAGATGATGGCTTTGTCCAGTGGACTCTTGGGAACCTCCGAGGATGGAGACTGCACCGGACTGTGATCATGGTGAAAAAGTTTCTCCTTAACTCCAGTTGTAACCTATCTCATTAGCATTTACGCCTGTTGCTTCTTGTCTTCCCACTGTGTCTGATTGAAAAGAGGCTGGGTCCATTTGCTCAGTGACCTTCTTGTAGGTATTGAAAGGCTGTTACTAGGTCATCACAAAGACTTCTCTGTTGGCAGGGAGCAGTGCTAACTCATGTCCAGCTTGTAGTCTACAAAAACCCTCCAGTCCTTTTCAGCAGAGATTCTTCTCAGCCTGTCAATCTATTGCCTGTATCATTGCAAGGTTTCTTCTTTCCTAGGGGCAGGACTTTGCATTTCTTGAGTTCTGTAAGGTTCTTGTCAGTCAAGGAAAGCCAAGGAGAGTTGTGAGCCCATTGCTTGGTAGGGCAGGGCACATAGTGACAAGGCACAAGGAAAAGGCTGACCCTTTTAGTCTGAGGGTTCAGTGCTGAGGTTTGCTCTCAGGTCTCCCAAAGCTACAAGCAGAAGTGAAGCAATACTCACAGGAGAGACAGAAAGATTTAGGAATCAACCAACACAGTTGGAAATAAGAAAGTCCACAGGACAAGATGCATTCAAGAGTGTTGAGGGGGGCAGCTAATGTCACTCCTTGCTCTCATCTTCAAAAGGCTATGTTTTGGGGCATTTGCTGATGAAAAAGGAAAATGTCACATTTATCTTCAAGAATGGAAAGGAGGAGAAAGATCTAGGTAGTTACAGGCTTGTCAGCCTCCACTCAGTCCCCGGGAAGGTTATGGAGCAAGTCCTTTAAGAAGCCATTTCTAAATACATGAAGAACACAGAGGTGATAAGAAGCAGCCAATATAGATCTACCAATGGCAACTCATGCCTAATTGACCTCATTGCTTTCTATCATGAGGTGACTGTCACTATGGACAAAGAGATGCCAGGGAATGTTGCATACCTTGACTTTATTAAGGCTTTTGACAGAGTCTCCCACCTCCTTATCATCAAATTGAAGAAATAATGGCTGGAGAAGTGAAAAATAATATTGGCAGAAAAATGGGTGGACTGCTGGCCTCAGATGACGGTCAGTGGTGTAGAGTCCAGCTGGCAGCCAGTAACTAGTGGTAAACTTCAGAGATCAGTACTAGGACAAATACTGTCTAATGTCTTCATCAGTGACCTTGGTTAAATGACTGGATGCACTCTCAGCAAGCTAATGGATAACACCAGAGCGGGGCCGGGGGGAGGGCAAGCACCCAATACACTGGAAGGCCAGGCTGCCACTCACATGGATGTGAACAGGCTGGAGAAACAGGCTGGCAGTTCATGAAGTTTCCAGGGAAATGATTCCTCTCTTTCTAATTTGTGAGATGAGATCTGGAGTACTGTGTCCAGTTTTGGGCTCCCCAGGACAAGACAGACATGGTCATACCGAAGTGACTCTGGAGCAGACCACCAGCAAGCTCAGGGCACACTCAGCAGGCTTTGTTTAGCCAAGCAGGCAGGAGACCTTCTTGCTGTCTACAACTACCTAATTGAAGAATGCAGAGAAGATAGAGCAAGGCTCTTTCAGAGGCACATGGTGATAGGACATAAGTCAATGCAAAGTTGGAAGATAGGAAATACTGATTCAATATTAGAAGAAACATCCTCCTGTGCGAGTAGTCAAATATTGGAACAAGTCACCCAGAGATACTGTGGGCTCTCCATCCTTGGAGGGGGGACCTTCCTGCTTTCAGCAGGGGGTTGAAATAGATGATCTCCAGAAGTCCCTTCCAACCTAGGTTATTCTGTGAATTTAATAGCTACAGAAAATTTCTTCTTAAAAAAAAAAAAAGTTGGTTTCAACACCTCTGCATAAATCCAATTTTGAACCAAACATGGAAAATATGAAGTGATTTGTTCACAGTACAATTCATGAATAAAGTCTACTCAAGTGGAATTATCTTCACTCAATTTAGTTTTGTGTGAATGCAAAACAGGGAAGAAGTTGTATACCATGAAAAAAACCAACTGTTAAAATGGCTGGGGAAAAAATTTTGGAGTTGCATGCCTGTTCCTGAAATCTGAAGGTTTTCCCGCATGGTCGATCCTAAACAGCTTTTTTAAAAGACTTGAAATAAAAGAGTTCTGTTCAGGAGCCCCCATCAACAATTAACTGGTTAACATTTGCTTGTAAGATTTCTCAAATTATTTTACAGAATTTCAAAAAATTCCTAAGCATTCACATACACTGAACATCTGATTTCCGCCTTCTGTTGAAGAAAGAACTATGCAAGTCCTATAAGCAAATTGTGGTGTCCAGTTTTCAGTCGGTTTTGTTCATATTTCAATTACTCCACACTAAAAAAGATGTTTCAGCATGTATAACAATTCTCAGTCTCTTTTGTTCTCTTTTATCTATCTTCATATCTTCCCCATCTCCAAGTTGGAGGAATGACTCTTGTGTGGATTCTGCTTCTGTGAGGATCACTGTGCCTCTCTTCTCCAACACATTTTTCCAATAGAATCAGAAATTAGTGGCAAGATACGTGGGAACAACAAACGTATAAACACCAAACTGTGCTTTTACATACTAACTTCCATAAAAAAGGAAGTAAAACAGATATTACTACTGTAAAATTTTACACATTGTTTTTTTAATCATTATGCTTATGTAGGACTGACCTGATGGTAGCGCTCAGCATTTCTTTCAACACTGGCAAGTTCTTGCAACTCTTGAGAAGGATCAGCACCAGGAGAAATAATTATCAAGATGGGCTCAATTTCCAGAGTCTCTTTATACAGATGTTTCAAATTCGGAGGTGATGGAGATAATTCTTTAATTCCTGTAATTAGAATTAGAATTATTATGGAAATAAATTGATGAGACAGGACTGAGTGCTTCATTAACCACTTTAGAGTTATCTGGCTGTCAAAGTTCTATTCAATGGAGACCATAAAACTGGTCCTACAATGAGAAAAAAATCCTTAAAATATGCAGGTAGAAGGCACCCTCCATTGACAAGAAAAAGACATAACCACCAAAACGGTGCTTGGACTTACAGTTTGACAAATACAAACTGCAGTCTTATTTAGAGTATAGTCTTCAAGAAAACACGCAAAAAGAGAAGAATATAAGAATATGAATAGTTGTGCTAATTGCTCAAAGTAATGTGTATGCAGTGTGTATGCCCACATGCAGAACTTCTCTCCTGTATTGTCTGGAGAGCCCTAATTATCAGACTTTGACTGTACATAGTTCTTCATGCTACAATTACTTTAGTCTATTATTTGTTTTAATATACAACTTAAATGTTTAGAATGTTGAGCCAGTATAGGCAAGGCATTTATACACGAGCCCAAAGCTCTCTGTAACATAAATGGTGTTAATCAAATATTTTCAATCCATCTTTGGACTGGTCCTTAAACAGTGAAGTGTTAGGTACAATGTAAGTACAAGTAAGACAGAAGAGCCCAAAGCAGTGACATGTATGTCACACCTACTAAAAGAGGCAATACACATTTCCTTGAGGGCACAGTCTGCTTTCAGACTTGAGTAAGCATCGGAAACCACAACATAAAGTAAGACAGAAGAGCCCAAAGCAGTGACATGTATGTCACACCTACTAAAAGAGGCAATACACATTTCCTTGAGGGCACAGTCTGCTTTCAGACTTGAGTAAGCATCTCCACATAGAACAATACTATATAATTTAAATATATAATTTAAATATAACAGGTCATGCTAGGTTCTCTGCATGTATCTGTACAGAGACTCTACCCAGTGCAACTAAACAGATAAAATCACTATCAATCAGAATGTTTTCAAATAATGGATTAAACAAGACTAATATTGGAAAATATTTTCATTGTACATTCCTTAGGCATGTAGAGATAATATAAGCAGAGATAAATATATAAAATGAGACCACAAGGCAATTGGTAAGGGCAGCTCCCTTGAATTCTGCTGCTCACTGCCAATGAACCCTAAACCCTAGGAGATCCATAGAACGATACTGAAATTAAAATACGGCTGCTCAGTGCTGGACTGGGGCATGCTCAGCGAGGAAGATCTTCAGGGACTCTTTATCTCAAAAATATCTGACAAACATCTGCAAGTTGTTTCTCAATGGATCCTGTATTGGCCAAATTAGAAGGCCTGAAAAAAGCTTAGACTTTCAACAAAAGCCACCCAGCATACTAGCTTTCTGGTCATTCCTCCACACTAAGCTTATAGCAACATTTTTCACAAATACTAGCTACTGCACATTTGACATTCCCTTCACTAACATAATAAATGGAAATAGCTAAGCTATTGGCAGGGAGGGGAGAAAGAAAGAAAATATACATATTAGTTAAGAAAAAAATGAAACGATATATATGTAGAGATTTGTTCAGTGGTTTTTTTCAACTACAGTTGTAATTCAAGCTACTTGAGTCACTCTAAGCAATACAAGAAAAATATCAGGAAGTAGAACATGACAGCATACTCTAGGGTAAGAAAGTTTATTCTAGTTAGTTTTTATGAAAGTGTGCTGGCAATGCTGAAAATGGAAGACAATATTATGCCTATAATTAGAAAATCCAACATCTGATGTTTCTTTTTGTGGATGAGGACTACAAGGAAGAGGTACCTGCAATGTATTCTGATATTTAGGCTATAAACCACTGTCTTGCACCTTAAGCAAGCTTCACCTCATCAAATCCCTCTCTACTGAGTCATATTCACTGACACTATATTTGATTGATGAAGTATCAAAATATAAATGTTTCCATATTAATTTAAATATTAAAACATTACATAAAGCATTATTAGAACTTAATCACTACCTACATAAGCAATAAAGATATATTGAGAATCTTAACACCAAATGTTAGACCAAGACTTTATTAAAAGTAAGGTCTTAGGTAAATTTTAAGTTTTATTAACTTTTATTTCAATGAAGAAAATAATTTTGAAAATCTTCACCAGTGTTTCAAATCCTATGAAAGATGCAGGATTAAAAATATCTGTTGAAGTGAACAGGCAGCAAGGACACAAAAATGAAACGGAGATCTTTCTGACCAGTAATTAACACTGCGGAGTAGGCATCATGCAATGCTGCAGGTATTCATTATTACATGGAAATGCAGAACAGATATACAGAGTCACAAAAGAAAAATCATAGAATAATTTGGGTGAGAAGGGACTTTAAAGGTCATCTAGTCCAGTTCCTCTGCAGAAAGCAGGGACATCTTCAACTAGTTCATGTTGCTCAGAGCCCAGTCCAACCTGACCTTGAACGTTTCCAGGGACGGGGCATCTACCACCTCTCTGGGCAACACATGCTAGTCTTTCACCACCCCTATAGTAAAAATGTTTTTTCTTCTATCTGTTCTAAATTTACCCTCTTTCAGTTTAAAGCCATTACCCTTTGTCCTACCACAACAGGCCCCACTAAAAAGTTTGTTCCCATTTTTTCTGCAGATTCCCTTTCTTTTAAGTACTGTGTTATTACTTCCAGTTGAGAAACTCTGGAGACATAAACCACTGGTCACTGCAAAAGGTTTCACTACAGGCTTCTGACGTTCTTAAACTCTTGCTAGATACTCTTGCTTATACTAACATGCTAGACAGACCTCTCTTTTTCACTTCTTCAACCATTCTTAAGTTCCTGTTCCTAAGACTGCTTTGCTCCTACAGGTTCATGGAATAATCTACAGTCAAGATAAAGCAGAGACTGATGGCTGCATTACTATTTTTATCAGTGCAAACAGAAGGTACACAGATTCCCAAGAAGCTTAACTGATCAGGAGTTTTGATATCCTACATAACTCTATTTCATCTGGGAACTACTGCTTGGCCTTGCATTAACTGGGGAACAGAATGAAAAGCTCTGATTGGGCAACAGATAAATATGTGTACACCTGCAAATTAAGTTATTATAATAACATATTTATGTTAAAGATGCTAATTTAAAAGAGGTGCAATTGTAAATTAGTAACTGCCTAGCCAAATATATTGTAGCACTCTTGAGAGGCATCATTTGGAAAATTAATACAGTGCAAGTTTTCTTACATAGAACAGTTTGTCTATTAGAAATTTGGACACAATGTTTAGAAAAAGCATAGCTATGCTGAACGTGCTTTTTGTTTTAAGGAAGCTCCACTGAAGTGAAATACAGAAAAACTACTATGCAGCCCTGTCTATTCCTGGCCATTAGAATTAAAGCTACATCCAGGATTACGTTTAGAGAATGGAAAAAAGGACTCCAGTGTTTCAGGGGAAATCAATAAACACTCATATTCCAGACAATAACTATGCAGACAGACTGGGAAATCCTGACATACTTTTCTGCCTCCATGTTGCATTCTGATAGAATTTCTAAATCTTACTATCCAAACTGACATCCTGACATGAGAAGAAAAAGCATATGTGAGAGCAAGTAACTTCTCAGAAAAGGTTGGGGTGGTGGAGGAGGGGATCTAAGTGGGAAAGAGAGAGACCTGACCTATAAATACATAGTTTGTCACAGGATGCAAACTTTATATTTTTTATAAACTGATGAAACTTCCATAAAATCAATGAACTCTTCATACTAAATTCAATGTAATTAAACCAATCCACAACAGCTGGGACATGAACTAAAAATGCTTGTTAAAATTCCTTCTGTTGTTGATCTGTACACAGAGAAACAAGGTACAAGAATATCAGTAAGTATTATTACTACTCACGATTCCAAAACAGAAAGCAGGAGATGACTTTTTTTTTATTTATTTTGGCAAGTAATTTTATTTTGGCCCAGAAGCAATATGACCGTAAGAGCTCTGATCTACTGTATAGAAAATGGTCTCTGAGAACAAAATACAGACTTCTATAGCATGCACTGATTTCCTTTCTTCATATCTATACTGCTTTTTTGAAGAATATGAAAATGTAGGTAATTAAAAGCCTCTTCAAATACCATTTCTGATGTAGCCAGACTCAAAATACTATGTTAAAGTAGATATGAAAAAAAACCCAACTCCATGAGACATATGGAATGATTTGGGAGTCTACTGTCAATGCGATTTTTGCTAACATAGTACAGTTCAGTATAGCAAGTAAAATTAAGAAATAAGCATACTTTGGGTTCCCACAAAATACATTTATAGAAAACTCTTATGAACTTTATCTTCAAAAGAAATTATTTTAATCCCCCTCCATCCATAAATTTAAAAATATATGTAAAATATGAAAAGAGGAAAAAACAGCCTATCTGGATAAAACAGAAGTGGAAGGCTTTCTTGTAGGCTATTACAGCTCTTTTGGAACTCATTTTTCTCACAGGAAAATAGACAAGGGAGATTGGAAATTTCCCTTTTGAACTAAGTGAAACAGTTTGTCTAAGAAGTTTCAGGGTAAGGGCCCTTAAAAAGACATGGTAGAAAAAAAAATGAAAAAAACATTCATATAAGCATGACCCCTTTTATTAGATGGAAAGTGCTAGTCATGATTTATGACAATGTCAAAATAAAACCTCACTGATATGCATGAAAAATCTGTGGATGAAACCTTGCCTACAAATGGAGTCAATGGTATTCTGCCTGCCTCAGTGAGGCTGTGGTTTCATTCACCAAAAAACATTCCCTTGTGGAAAGCCTCCAAGGACCTGGCATCAGGATAGACATAAACAATTTCTGTAATATATTAAGATTTGAAGACAGTAAGTGGGTGAATAAATTTACTCTGAATTCAGGTCTTTGCTGGGCTTTGAGCCACACGTACTGCAGACTGCGCTTGGCAGTCGATTCCAACAGGCAGGGACATTGTCAGCGTGGGACCTGTACACTCACCATGATGAAAGTACCCTCTCTATCTACTGATAACATTTGACAGAGCAGGCTAAGCTTACTCCTGAAAATGATGGCCTTGGTGGCAGACATGGAACCAATTTTGACCAACAAATAACACTCACTGACAGAGCACAAAGAGTAAGATAAACTCTCGCACAAATGCCATTAAAAATGTAACAATCAGAGACCTAAACTTATACCTTATACCTAATCTGAAGGTAAGATTCATTTCAAGATACTGGAAAATATGTCAGCCATATTACCTTGGCAGTCTAGGAGTCAATTTTCCAAGTACCTTTTCTACCACATTAGAAACAGGCTTTGCCACTTACATTTGTCTTTACAATCTAGATCCTTTCCCTTCTGTTAATCCCACTTCTGTCCTGACCACATTAATATCAACAAATGCTGCCTTGTCCCTTCTTAATACAGAGGGTGATTGTAAAAACCACAGTGTCCACCCAATAAGACACTCATAATTTGTCTTCCATATGTGTATTGTCATTAACTGCTAAAAATTAAAGGAAGGCTTTGGTGTGCTGTACTGCAATATTAAGATTATTTGGAACACAAGTTCCAAACTTTGGATACAACAGACCTCAGAAAGGAAACAGACAGACTAGAACCAGGACCCAGTCATACCATTGATTCATTCTAAATCATGTGTATTTCTAAACAGACAGTATAAATTTTATTACAGTCTGAGAAACTGACAAAAATGACTGAAAATACAAAACAATCTTTTGACATCCAATTCAAAAAATCTGAAACCTAATGGTTTTTAAATGGTACATGATATTAAATGAAATAATCTTTTTGGAAAATTTGTGTCTTATGGAAAATGCTGCAGTGTAAAACTTAGAGGAAACCAGCTATTCTCCTTTCTAAATTAGCCCCATGTACAAGAATTCATTAAAATAATCTGATAGATCTTTTATTATATTTTAGATCACTACGCATAATAAACCAAACAATTTAAAAGCACTTTTTAACAATACTTTACAAGAAAGAAATCGGCAAACACATTTACAGCATGTTTTCAAATCCTAAAACTTAGAGGTTTCCATAAGAACTATAAAATAAAGATGAAACAGGAAAAAAAGATATTTAATTGTTGGGTGGAAACACCCTAGTAAAAAATTAACTTACCTAGGGTTTTACATGTAAAAAGAGCCATGGCACTCTGTAGCCTGTCTGGTCTGACAGCCTGGACCACAAGTACCTTAAAATAAAATATATTCAGGGGAGATGAGTTCATAATAGTATATTGTGGCAATTTAAAAAGACTTTTCTAAGAAGGCTGAATGCTTTAAACTTCTCCTTAGAACAAAGTAATTTTCTCTGAATATATAGAGCTATGGGATTATTCCTTTCCAAGATAATCTAATGTAATTGTTTGTTCATAAGTAGCTTGTGCTATCAATAGAATCAGAAGGCAGATCTATATCTAGTGTCTATTTGTAAGCTGGAAGTTTTTCTAAAATGTTTTAGAAAAAAGGTGGCTATGTGGGTAGCTAGAATGACAGAAAGCAAACTCAGCTTTATACTGGTAATCTAATTCTATATAAGTATTTAGGCAATAACTTCCTTACTGGAATACTAATGTTTCTGATTTCAGTGCAGCAATACAGTAAAATAATCAGTTTTCAAAGAATTTCCTTTTGTTTAAGCACACCTATAGAGTTTTACATCTGACTTATTTTTCTGAGACATTCTGACTTTTCAACCTCATAGTTAAGAGGTTTTAACTTCATTAAATTTTTAAGAAAGTACTACTTTTTAAACTTGAGATTACACTGAGTGCTATTGCACTATTTTTAAGTTAAACCCTATTTTTAAGTAGGGTTTGAAAGAAACTAACTTATGAGTGGCACATAAATTTATCCAGGTAGTTTCATTATATTTCATCGACAGAAAATTCTTAATGATTTTCATGCAAGAAACTAGATATGTAATATGCTGATCATTCCAGATTTGTTTTACTATAAATGAATAATTTTTATGACAACATATTGCACGCATAGGAATTGCTCTTCTGCATTTCTTCAAATCAAACATGACTCAGGCTAATTTGTTTCCATAATGGTTTATTTCACACATGCTATTTTAGAAATTCTCTTTCTCCACAAAAACTCCAAAGCCAACCAGCCAGATACAACTTTGTCTTACACCCCATCCCTTCTTTGGATGGGCCTTCATTTTATATCAAGTGACTTCAAATGAAAAATCACAGCACCATTTGAAAGTAAATTATAGCATCCTTTCTTCTATAAACACAAGGGTGACATTCCTCTCTTGCAGAGGAGAAGGATCCCCAGGTGGAGGAAGGAACTTGCCTCCCCAACATTCTTGGTGAGTTCTTTTATCAGCAAGCTTCCAGGAAGAATAGTATTTCATGACTACTATTCTAAAAAGCAGTGGCTGCTACTGCATTTTGTGGTTTTCAGTCAGATGTATGAGTTTGCACATTTAACAATTAACTAAATTAATGATGTTCAACTAAATTAATGAGGTACTGCAAATTCTGCAGTAACAAATCAATCATGAAAGAATTTTAATACCTGTTCATAAAATTAACTTTGTGAATATTAATAAAGAGCTTGTTACCTTACACGCTATGCTCTCTTGCAGTCAAGACATCAACATAAAAAAGACATATTCATATAAGAGAGAACTGAATATGTATTACAGAAAAAACAAATCCTTATATTAAATAAACTAGTTAATCTGTAAGACAATTTAGATATTGTCATTGGTTATAATTCAAACAGGACTGAAGCCTAAATTCCCAAGATGTATAGATTTCTTTCAATGCTGAACTCATAATTATTTTTAAATAATTTAATATTAAAAGATTACCTGCTGAAATAAGGAAATTCTTTTTACAATAGTAGACGGAAAGTCCTGTTCACACACAGAGCTCTGAGAAAAAGTGTGCCACAGACTTTCATCTTCAAAGCAAAGTGTCTGATAGAGACCTGGGAGAGAAATCTACAAAACAAATAATGCATATTTAATGATAAAGAATAGCCATTTGGACATTGTATATTTTAATTAATTTCCAAATACCACTATGACTCCAGTCATAGTGCCTAAATACTTGTGCATATCACATAACTAAATTCAATGTTATCCTTGGACTTAAAGAAGAAAATGGTAGGTTTTACAATTAACCATTTGTTTACCTATTCCTTGGAAATGCTAAGTTTGCATTTACTCTATAGTTTTGCTTTTAAACTCCTAGGTTCTTTGCTTTTAAACTTTGGTTTCTACTCGTTGTAGTCCTAGTTAATCATGACCTGGTTCTTTTTTTACCAGTACATACTACCGATTCACCCATCTTAACCCCCTCACAATCATGCTTGCCACACCTTGACTGCAATTGTTCTTGATTCCTGCTGAAGAAAAATGAAAAGTAATGAACTCTGGATTTAGCAGCAAAAGTCCTTGCCAAAGACTGGTCAAGGTTTTCCTTTTTGTTGCTGAGCTACGTGCAGGAGACGAGGCTAAGACAGAATTTCAAGGACTAGTATTTTCACTTAGTTCCCTTCAGAACCAGAGGACTTCAACATTGACTGCTGCAGGATGAATCAATGCCAGAAAGTGCTTTTTGTTTTAGTTTAGAATTACTTGATCTGAGCAATAGCAAACTGAAATACCTTTAAAGACGTGCATGGAAATCTGATAAGTAAAAAACTAGTTTACCAATTAACAGTTCACGGTTCTTAATACAATATGAAGTGGTGTGTAGAAGTCATTACGTGAGAGAAACCTGTAACTTAAATATTCTTTGCAAATTGTCCTTTGCATGTTTTTTGTAGGTATAGAAATTATAGTGCCTTGGGTAGGCTTACAGTATTTTCTAATCTTAGGAAGATCATAGGTTCATTCACACACATTGAAATTCATTGTTAGATGGGGTAGAGATGTACATGAAAAGGCTCAGAAAAATGGGATTAAATTTAAAAATGGGTCTTTTTCAAGTAGGTATATATTAAGCCATGGTTTCTGGAAGATAGAATAAACAGTTTAAAATAACAAAATATTTCCATCTAACTAAAGCATATTTGAGTATTCAAGTCCAAATTACTATTTTCTAAAACCAAAGGCCTTATAATTTAAATTCAATCCACCACATGATGTATACCTTCAAAGATGCTACTGCCCAGGCTCGGTCTTGTTCTATCCAAGAAGGAATCTGCTCTCGAACACTTCTTTGTGAATCCTTATTGAAGCAAGTTACATTACGCATAAGTTACACATATTTTTGTGAAATACTACATTCAGTAATAAGATAGCGAAACCCATGTTTTTAATAAAATTAACATTCACAACAGGAATCTTTCTGTGGTCTTTTGCTTAGTTCATAAAGGTCATCACAAATTAAAACCTACCAATGATTTAAATTTGAGATAACACTGTTCACATTAACATTTGCTTAACCACTTGAGCCTGAAGATACAATTTAGAGTATCTGTAAGACGCATTCAACTCTTAAGTAGTTTTCTTTTCCATTAAAAACAAGCAACACAGATGATTGGCTATCTGACTTCAAAAATAACTGAATTGCACATATTTGCAGTCATGAAGAAGATGGTTCTTCACAAAAAGGGCAATTCTGGACTAACTCACTAGGCAAAGCATCACTTCTGGACATTTCTGCATGATGGTACCAGGAGAAAGAAACACTTATTTTAGTTACACAAGAGGGCTTAAAACCTTCTCAAACATACCATTGAAAAAACAAATTGTAAACCTGACAACAGAAAAAGAAAAAACAAAAAAGCAAGAAAGGCACAAAGTTATGCACATTAGAAAATGAGTTGCCATGTTCAAAAAGTTCAAAAAGTTTTTATATTTTTATATTACTATGTGAGAAGTTATTTGTTCCTTTAATGTATGAATACAATTAACTAAAATAATGCAGTAAGAATACAACTTGAACTTTTCAGGATTTAAGTAAATGTTCCTTATTTCACAATACAGAAAGAAATGTAGCTTACTGATTTTCTTATGGTATCTCCAATGATCACACCTGTAAAAGTCTCCCATTCCTACAGGGAATAAATGAACAACTCAGGTAAGTCACAATACATCCTTAAGAACGAAGATTAGTATGTAGTAGCATGTAGGCAAAACAGGAAGATAAACAAATTTAGCCTAGATTCTGAAAGAGTTATAAGACAATTTTAATACTACCAGTATGCAATTCCTTTTGCAGAATTCCAGGTGACCGCAGTGCTTTATAAGAAAAAGAAACACAAGGAGAAGCTCTATCCTTTCTCAGCACCCACAGCTCCCACCCAGATTGCCTGACTATAAATCTGCAAAAAGTAACATACATGGCTGGCAAGGAAACTCATACTGCCTGACAGGGCACCAACAGCCCACATAGGACAGACAACTACAGAATCCATATTTAATAGTGTCTCATGTTTTAGTATCCAAAAGATGCAGTTATTAGAACAGGAGGAATACTTAATAAAATAGATTGGTATTATGAATACTTTGGTTGCCTTAAAATGAAATGTAAGTTGAATTTGTGTATGATTAAGTCTTTTAAACTTGGTGTTCGTAAACCAGAAGACACCTTTTAGCCATTTTAAGACAAACTACATAAGTATTTAAACACATACTAGAAATTATTTAATCCTATATTTAGAGGTACCGAGAAATATACTAAAAAATTAAGTATTGACATTTTAAATAATCAGTATCTATAATTCTATAATATTTTTTTTTTATTGTTAAAGACAATAGTAACATTCCAAATGAAAAAGTCAATCAACTAGTACTACTCTGATACAGCCCACAGCATCGCCTTTTGCACCCATCAATCTAGTTGAGTCTTGAAGAAACTCTCTTTCAATTATAAACTGATGTTCCTTTCCCAATAACAAAGAAAATGCTTGTGCACAGAAAAACATATGAAGGCTCCCCAGTTTTAAAACCAGAAATCATGTAATATTTTTATGAAGGAAAGCAGAAGTACAATATGTAGAAACATGTAAAACTACCTCAGAAAAATCTATACATACTGATTAAGAAAGAGAATGTCTCTACTAAGAACAAAGGCATTCTATAGCATAATGTTGAAGCTGTACTATAAATTTATCATTATGAAAAAAAATTGTAAGTGCAGAAGGTTGAATTCTTTTGGGATAGGGACTTAGAATACAAAGTTCTCCAGCAGCATAATAAGCAACTTCTATCCTCATCACATTAAAAGCTTTAAGAGAAATAACTTTAAAAGAATAGCCACTTCAGCTTCATTTTCCTCAACAAATACAGTGCACAAGCATTCTTTTCTTAACAATTTAATTAAAATAACTTCTACCTTTCAGAGAAGTAAGAAAATTATTGATATTATTCCCCTATTTTAATTCTTGAGTACTCAGATACTGCAGGAATATGCATTATACATAACTTAGATTAAGCTGGTTAAGAGCTCTAATAGCTGATGGAAATGCATGCTAAACTATAGCAACTGACATGTAAAGTGGTATTTACAAACACTTAGGAAGGCAAGGCAGCCAGGCTTTAATTTTGTCAGAAAACTATTTGTAAGTTGCTGCCTTCGTGACTTTATAAACTCAAGGACTAGAAAGATAAAGCAAGTATTTTCAGAAGCTGAGAAGAAATAATAAACATGAATTAGGGATGATCTAATAATGAAGAGTAGCCAGGGTATGCCTCTACCAACAAGATTAATTTGATTTATTTTTATCAGGCAGCTTCATTGCTGAAAGACTGTGGGATTTAATTTGGTAAATGTTTGCAATAAAACAACATTCCCCTCATAACATCACAAAGTTTCAACCAACCTTTCTTAAACCTTATACCTTAAACCCTCCATATTATCAAGTTCCATAACTTCCTTCAGATGTATTTTACCTTTTATCCTATCATGGGCTCTAGCTCATTGACACCTACTATCATTTTGATACTTCTGGTCTCCGGCTTCTAGTACAGAAACCCATATCTTTGTTGATCCATTCCATGTAGGTATTTTAGATAATTAAATGTGTCTTAACTCACACTAATCAGACAAATTTAAGCAATTGTATTGAGTCAATTGTGCATATTGTCCTACCTCAGATAGACTTAATAGGATTAATTTCACTACATTAAAGATAACTATAACTTTGGCATCTACATCTCAGCCAGCTAGCCCAGTCTGCTTGTAAGGGCAATGGAGAGAAGTAAGAAGTTTTGGCAGGGAACCATCTGACCTATTCTACAAAATTCATTTTTGATTAAACTACATAACTTCTTTGATAGGTCTGTTTTTTTCCTATTCCCTACAAAGATAGTCTAGGATAACCTGCCTCAGACTAATTTTAACAGGTGTTTAAATTTTACTTACCAATTCAATCACCACTAAAAGTGGTGATTTACCAGAAACATGTAAATACACTATGAACCTGCATGTTGGGCAAAATCATTATCTAACGCCCAAACAGAAGAACACACTATTACTAACATATGTGCTGCTCCAAGGCAAAAAAGGGTTAGCAGTACTTTAGTTCTGCTGCAATTTTGTTGGGAACCAGGTAGCCTCTAAGCAACAGGTAAATTCCCTATAAATTAGGCAATTTCAGATTAGGCCTCATTCAGACCACTGTCAAAAATATCATGTGACGTTTCTTAATTTTTTGTGAACACACTAATAATGCAGCACTTGCCTGAAAACTGAACAGACAGCCATTTTTATTAAATGTGGTTTGAATCTATATCAACTGCATCCCACTATCCTATCAAAAATATAAACCATTTCAGGATGAGTTCATCATCCCTCACAAAGACAGGCCAATATGTTGCAAAGAATCCAATATTTATATGGCCAGAGAACAACATACAAGGAGGACACTCTCCTTACAGTGCACTCTTGAAGACACTGTAGCAAATAAGGACATTAATGATCACTGGGATTTCTTAAACGCTGAAGAATCAATAGCTGAAACACACAAAAGATAACTTCATTGCTTCTCCTTTCAGGAAGACTCTTGGCTTTAAGTGTCTTCAACTGCAGGTTGCAGAATCAGACTTTTACTTAACTTCTCCCTAGGTCTTGCTCCCCTTTTCTGCATTTCAGTACCAAGGCATGATGTGCAAGGAACCCTTCCTCATAGTGAAACAGGTGTGTATCCATCGCTTCACTCATAAAGGAACATGCATATTTAACTGGAAGGATGAATAAATGTCTAGGCACATGGTGGTGGGAAACACTGACACAGGGCCTGGAAGAAACTGCAAGGACCCTGCATAAACAGCTTTTCAGACCCCCATTTAAAAGGCAACCATTTACCTACCTTTCTCATGGCAATCTTCACTTGGAACATAATAAATACCATGTTGACATCCAGAAGTAACTTTCATAGAAAAATAGTAGCATATAAATGTAAAATCCCAAGTCCTACAGTTACTGACAAAAACTTTTTATCTACTTATTTACTCTTCGTATTAAGTTTAACTAAATCACTTGGGCATTTTCTTCTCTAGCACTTACATTCTCTTGAAAAAGTTCAGGGTGCATTCCTCGTACAAAATGTAGAGCAAACATTAGTTGATCAGCCTGAAATAAAAGCAGTAAAAATGTATTTATATGATCATCAAAAGTCACCTCTCTCCTTTTTTTATAAGTAACAAAATTTAATTAATAAAGCATCTCTAATTCTGTAGTAGTGGCTTAATGACACATATCCTAATTCAAATTTGCTACAAACCTCTGCAACTTAGAAACACTAGCCTAAACCCTGTACCTAAGTACATCTAAATTCAAGTGAAGAAGAAAAAACAGGTACTTGTAATAAAGGAAACCGAATCCACTATTTTTTAAACTGTGCATAAGAAATGCTTGAAATCTTCTTATAGCAAATTTTTTGGAAAAGGATTGTGTATGTATTATCTAGTAATTTCCTGATGATTAGGTTCCAGAACCATGGTTGACTGAATAAAGGGACATACGTGGCTTAGAGATCATATCCTTACTGGTTTTAATTGCCCTTGGAATGACTGACCTGGGAAACTACCAAGAGGCCATACATAACTCAATTCATATGAGCCAGAGCTCTTTAAACCGATTTGTGTAAGTGCACAATGGCGTGATGGCAGCCACAACCAACTCACGGCAGAATTTGTACCTCTATGGATACCGATACATAAAGTTGCTTCCTGCTTTAAATAGTTCTGGTTTATTCATTCTTTCAATTACAAAACTATATGGTACAAAGTATCCCCAAGGATACAATTAAAGCAAATAAATGGCATTATATTTTAGTTTTGCACGTATTTACTATTGGTTTTGTTACAGTGGTAGGACTGGAGGGCAAACGGGCCCAACTAGGAATCAGGGTCAAACTGTGCAAAGCACTTAAGTTCTCTCTGTATTGATAAATAAAACCAGTACATGAAAATCATATGACACTGAGACCAACTGCCATGGAATGGTTAAAGTCCACACCGTTCAGCTCTGAGACCTTGTCTGAGAGGAAGCTTGCTAATTCAAACTGCCTATTAGAATGCTCCCTGGGTGATTTAGTATCCAAAACTTGTATGGTAATTTTTTGGAAGAATGTTAACTGGTCAAGGCTAAACCCATGACAGCAACTATTTTGACAAATTCACAGTACAACTGGGTCAGTTCCAGTGCTCAGGAAAATTTCTAGGCACCACTTGATTTACTAGCATACATTTAGTCTACATACACACAAACATAAGTATTAACCACAGACAGACAAACAAAAGCATCCCTCCCAATTCTAACACGCTTAAAAACGTATGAACTTGTACGAGCTATAGCATTTATGAAGACATTAGTAAAGCCTCAGTGTCACAGGAGTCTACAAATTTGCATGGATGAAAAGCAGAGTTAGCAGTGGAGTGCTGATGGTGTGAGGAGCTTATTTGTTCTCTCCACTATCAGAACATCATACTAAGCTGGATGGACCACTAGCCTGAAGATGCACGGTAATACATTTTCAGTAATTTCTCAATTCCAATCTGATCATTCACTGTGAAAATGTTTCCTACTAGAAATCTCCTCTCTGTGCCTTGCTTTTGAAATCTTGAACCGTTTCTGAGATATAAAAATAGCTGCCTTCCACTATTCAAAAGATGTGATGACTTATTGGAAAGCTTCACATACTCATGACTTCAAACATAGGCATTAAATTATTATGAAAATATTTCATGAGAATCCTCTTGGACTTTGATAAACCAAAAGCCTTAGGAATAACTGCTACTCCTGCATCCTCAATGTAGTGTTGCTAGACTAGGGAGAGAGGGGAGGAGGCGGTGTAAAATTTTCCAAGATCTCTCCATTCTCACTTGCATGATTTGTACTATTGCTCAAATCACCTATGCAGACCTACTATTCTTCAACGTGGTACTATGAGACAAACAAGTTCTGTTATAACTGTTCCATGTGAAAGTAAAAATTAAATTTCAAAATAAATGGCATATCTATCCTAGGTTTTCACCAAGAGAGCAAGAAGAGAAAAGCCACCTGATTCAAATACAGAGCAAACATGAAATATATTAAGATCACTATATGGAGGAAGAGGGGAACAGATCGAAACAAACAAGTTAGCAGTTAGAGATTTGGGGCAGGATATAAAAAGAGAAAAGAGAATACTACTATGTTTGTTTTGGTTTCCTTTTTAATAAAAAAAAACTGCTCTGTGGGGAAATGTGCATAAGTGATCTTAATTCTAATTTTTTAGTCCTTCTCATTTTGCATGTTAAATATTGCATGTATTGCATATGTACTGACACAATACTATTTCTTTAAAGTAGATTAAATGTTGGTTGCTAAAAGTATACTTTCAAACCCAGTGCACTGCATAAAAGCCAAAAAAAAATACAATCTTACCTTAAACAAACAATGACAAACATATTCATACACTGTATGTTTCAATGAGTCAATAAGTGATTTGATTCTTTCTTCAGTATTACTTGAATCCTAAAAAGACATTTTGGATTTCAAAAATTCATGTGGAAGTAAAAATCTTGTAATCCACCCTGTAAATTTCAGCAGTGACCCAAATAATCTGGACTCTATGTGATACTTACTAGTTCTAAAAAAATATTCTTGAACTAGGCAGCAGCTATCAATGAGTAGATGGTAAAATGAGAAATTTATGCTGAAGCATTAAGAAATGAATACTCTAGCCTTGAATATTTTGAATGTGAACATTATACAAAATTATATAGAAGGAAAATACATAGAGTGTGAGATAACAGTTTCTTTTCCTAACATGGATATCCTTGAAATTTCATAGCTTTCACTCAGTAAAATCTTGTTTATGTATGCTGATGTTAAGAGCAGTTACTAAACTTGCAGAAAAATTTAACCCAGCTGAAGTAAACATTATAGAAAAGCAGTAAGTATACCCTGTCCTTCAAAGCCTACAGAATAAAAGAGTAATTATAACAGAAAAAAATGGAAAGAAAGATAAGATAAAGGAAGAAAGAAGAGGGGGGGGAAAAAAAGAGGTGAGGGAGGTAATGGGTAGTATGAGAGGGAAATTTGGATTCACAAGCTGATTTGACTAGTATCTTTCCCATGTCTAAAAGATAGTTTGGGAAAAATGAAGAATCGGATAGAGGAAAACAAAAGACAGAAGAAAGCAAAGAATGCAAAAGCAAAAGTTGAGTTTTAAACAGAAAACATAATAGTCAAGAAGAAAAGAAATAATGAAGGAGTGTGAAAATAAGAACAAGAAGTTAGAAGCTCATGTTGTGGAAAGAATTAATAGGTAAAGAACTTTAAGAAGGCAAGTTCGCATAGTCAGAACCATGTTTCTGGTAGATTGTAGCTGAAGGAAAGCTGCAAGCACAGATGCCAGAATTAAGGGGAATGAAAAAGTGAGAAGATGAAAGGCTGGTGAATGCCTTTTTAAAGTGGAAACAAAGAGACCTAAGAAGAATTTTGGAGATTCTGAATGAAAAGAAAATGCACTGTCACTCAGTGTGGGGTTTTAGATCTAAAGAGTGAGGTGACATGAGACACATCCTTAATTCCATGCCTGAGTAGGAATATACTGCCTATTTGAATACAGAAAAGTAAATATTACATTTTTAACATGACAAGCTGCATGCACGCTTACAAACTGTATAAAAGTTGATAAAGTTTTGATCTTCCTTCAGGTAACTGAACCATGTCAAAATGTAAGACTTTTCTACCCCTTGTTGATAGAATTAATGTTATTTGCAGATTAGATCATTAATTTCTTTGAATAAAGCCTTCAGTAAAGTTATAATAAATCTTGTTTTTCCTAATTCACCTTAGACAAATCGCAAGCCTGAAATTACAAATACGAGTTACTTTGTTTTCGAATGGCACAGCAATTTTACAATTTATATGTAACGTAAGATCATTAAAAATTCCATGTGCATATATTCTGAGCATCTAAAGCACAGCAGTTCAGCATCTCCAATTATACATTTCATCATCATTTATTATACATTATTTTCTAAAAACGTCCAGAGCAACTAACAAATTCTAAGGATCAAAGCAAAATGATTCTTCTGCAGCATTAACAACTTCAGGAAAAGAAAAAATACCTGCTCGTTTTGCAGAGCCCTTTGGAAAAGCCGCAGGAAAGCCGCCAAACTAAACCGGTACATATTATTAATTTTGGACAAGTCAGAGATAATAAAGTACATCTTGCTAGCACTCTCAGCTAAAGGGAGATAGGCGTCCCTCTCCTGTGGATAAAAAAAACACACGCATATAAAACCCCAGTCCATCACTGCCATCTACTGGTTATTGCATAAACAGTTATTCATCCCACCAAAAAAACATTCAGAAGACTCCCAGTGCTTTAGAAAACTGAATTCTTTCTGATTCTTCAAATTGAAGGACACGCACTCAAGACTTCAACACTCTCTTTAGATTTCAAAACTGAAAGACAGAATTTTTAGCAAAAAATTATTTAAATTATGAAGAGCATTTTGGAAATTAATCCCAAGGGCACTGAGGCATCTTCCCACCACAGAACAAGTCCTAAAATTGAACAGAACATTTTAAACTAAACAAATAAGAACACAGAGAAAAACCCTGTAATGCATTACAAAAACAGTATGCCAGATGAATAGCATCCCCAATGATCTAAATTTTTGCAACAGCAATGGAGAACATCTACATAAGCCATACTGTTTGCAATAGTAGACGGCAAAAATGAAGTCAAAACCCATTACTTGCCAATAAGTCATTGGGGAAAATTCCTTTAATTCAAACTGGCAGACTTTAAATTGTATAGCTATTCACCATATGTAAAGCAAAGGAATTTAAGTACTGAAAATACTTTCCGTACTTGCATATCCCAAATATCTTTTACTCTAGAAAATTAATTTAGTATGTTACTGATCTTATACCCCTTTGGATGTTTAGATCCTCTCTATGAAGAAGATGACTAGTTTTAGCAGGGAAAAAACACCAATAAAAGATTAAAATATTATTTCACCTTATCAAGGAAACTTTGAAGTCTGTGAGATTCAGCAAGTGATTCTTGGATGAGCGCACTACTTGCTTTAGTCTGATTCAAAGATTCAATTAGATCCTTATTTTCTAGAATATTGCCTTGTGATGTTGCAAGTGTCTGAAAAAAACAAAACCAAAACCAAAACAAAATCAGTCATCTATGTTACATTAAAAAAACACCCATAAAGAACCGTTTTGGAAGCTGTCCTTCCTTCTCACCTGTACATATTCTGAATCATTGAATGTATCAAGAGCACTAGAAAGGAAACGGTTACTCCAAAAACTGAGATGGTGTTTTAAAGAAGCATGAAAAATAAAATCCAAGAATAAACTCCAAAAATCCAGATTGCCAGGTTTGGAAAGTGAAGTCATCAGCAAGCTCTTGAGAATGATTTCTATGATCAGAGTCTTATGCACTAATATTCCCATGGTAAATACAAATTAGGGATTTTTTTCTTCTATTTAACTACCAATTTAACTTGAAATTGGCTATTTGTAATGAATTCCTGTACCCAGGCATTCATAAAATCATTATCCTTCAAAAACATTGCAATATCCACTCTACAATTTAGTTCTTACTTCCAACTGAGATGAATATTTATAATTACAACAATTTCAGTTTTGCAATCTGAGATCCCTTCAAAATCCTTGAGATTAGCCCAGATTTTCCCTGAGTTCTCCTGTGTAAACAATTCTACTTCTAAGAAGTAGTTGGAAAAGCTTGTCTGATTCACTGTTATTTAAGGGGCTCTACTAACCTTCAGTGAACACACTTCAATACGAATTTTTAGCCAGACAACACAAAATTGGCTTCTTGTCAGTTAAGTTAGCTCTGAACTACTACCTGCAGGACAGCATTTCAGGATATTTGAAGGCAAAGACTCACCAGTTCGAATAGTAGAATGCACTCAGTAAGAAACAATTGTGGAGGTTTGAAGTTTTAAATGTCTCTCAACAAATCTTTCTATTTTCTGCTGGGAATTTTTTTTCTTTCACAACACATAATCATTTCTCAACTTGAGAAGGTATTATTTGACATGATTCACAAGCTTAAAAATGTGCCTTTTTTAAAACTCAAAATTTGAAAACGAAATAGTAAAAATTTTAACAAAGTTTTCTCTTTTTTAATGCATTAAAATAATGAAATTTCTAGCAATCTAAACCAGCCTATATCTGGCCCCACAATTCATATGCTTAACTTTGACAATGCTTAATGTATTGAAATATTATAGTTCCTTGGCAATAGAAAAATTCATTATAATGAAATCTTCGTTATAATCTATCATTTTTTCACCTATTTGTAGAGCGCAACAGGGCTGTGTAAATAATAAATAGAAGTTATAGTCACTCTCATTAGAACATTCTAGAACTACCTTATCTACTGTACTTTCCCAACAGCCCCAGGCAGAAAACGCTTTTATTTTCTCAAATCAAAAATTCTGAGGGCTCATTATTCCAATGCTTTCACCATTTTCATTCAAACAAATGCCAATATGAACACTACCCTATTGATCCAACAGATAGAAAAGAGGTATATTTTACCTCCAAAAGAGATTCCTCAAGCTGAGCTAACTGTATCTTCTTATCTTCTTCTTGTTGTAACAATTTTGTCTTCTGCTCTTCCAAATCAGGCTTTTCATGTCGAATTGTTAAAGCCAAAAGCTAAAAAGAAAGGAGGTTATTCAACAGGATAAAAAACACTTTAATATTTCATAAGATATATTCATTAATTATATAGCATAATATATACTCATTAATCATATAGTAGTATATATTTTTGAAAGTACTCTTCTAAGCGTTTATTCAGTTGCATGAGACACCCAATGGCTTGAAATCTATGTAGAGAGCCAGGATATCTTGCAGTGGGAAATATAACCCAGGAACTACTGTGAACCACTCCCTGGTGAATAACAGCACATGCAAGCCAGGTGAGATACTCAAGGAGATCTCAAAAGGCATTGCATCACTTTATTAAGGACACTGATCCATACCCTTCTATTCTGAGACCTAAACCTTTGCATATCAATCTGAATCACTTCTGTGTTTAAATGACTGGCAGTCTTCATAGTGTATATACTATTATCAGATAGAAGATGAAGTAGGTGATAGAAAGCACAAACTGGAAAGAATGGGAGTGAATTTCTTTCCAGCAAGTCTACCAAAAGTCAATCCCCTCTTTCATTTTCAGAGAAAATGAAAAACAAAGTTCTTTTTATTTCTGTATTTCCACTTAAAGTGGTGGTCAGCAGCAACATGTATGGGTCAATTCCCTATTTCCAGTGGAAGGAGACCATATGGTCATCCCACACTTCACATTTTGAATTATATCTTACTTATCAGTATCTTATTTACACCAAATTCTAACCCTCTTTTTTGTTTGAAAAAAAATGTTTCATATGAAATTAAGAGGGTATTTCTTCCCTTGATTTATCTCTTTTCTTTTTTTAGTCTCTTCCATCTGTATGCTACATTTTGCTTCCTAAAATTTCTAGGAAAAATCTCAACAGCTACTAGTATTTTGGAGGAAGTAAGAAAATCAGCTTTTTGGTTTCATTTTTCCTGTGCACAAAGTATCTTGATGCAAACATCACTTTCTAACTAGGACACTGGAGAGCAATACCAGAAAGGTCTCCACAGTACCATAAATGTATCTTGAACAGAAAACATAAGCTTAGCAATTAATTTATTGCAACTGAAGTCAAGGAGACCATTTCCATTTTCTCTACTGGACTCACTACTTGGTTCCATAGTGCATAAAACAAGACTTTAAATTTAGATTCAGCATCAATTTTACCATTTATATTTGTGTGCTAGAAAATATCTCCATGACCATTAATACAAACTGCACCACAGGGCTTCTTCCAGAAGCTTGACGTAGCTATGAATGTCTGCTATACATACATTGTTTTTATTCTAAATGCCTACCTGTCCTCTTAAGCCACTTGCTGTTGTGGTAAAGTTTACTTCCGTAACAATAGAAGCAGCATCAGGTGGAATGAAGGGATTTGGGTTCCTTGTCGATAGAAAAAGACAGAACTCTTCATTATAATCTATCATTTTTTCACCTATTTGTATAGCATAACGGGGTCCTGCAAATAATAAGTAGGTGTTATACTCACTCTGATTGGAAAATTCTAGAAATATCTGAAAATAGTTATATTTGTCTAATGCTTTATGAGATGCAAATATATTTTATAAAATCTATTTATAAATTGTTCAGTTACACAGTGAGAGTATTTAACACACCAGGATAGTTTAATTATCCTTACCCAGTACAAAAAGCATAAATTGCAAAAAAATGCACTTGTAGTAAAAGTAGTACTAATGAATCTTTGGAATCTTCAAACAATGAATACAACACAACACAACACAAGATGCACTGGAGAATCTCCCTTTTATGTAAGAATCCTGTCATAATTTAAACATATTCATTTACATTTTCTCATAGGTGAAAACACACTAGCTGTAATTACATATTGGCTAGCTAAGATGGTTCAACATTTTCTGAGTGTGATCCAAACCCATTAGATTTCATCTCTGGATCTGTTATGTTTATTTGTAGAAGGTTGATGTTGCTGTATAATTGTAATTCCGTTAAAATACAGAAAAAATTACTTTCTATGATATTTGTTATAGAGGAAGTCTATGAAACTAAAGGTGTTGGAGTATCTAGTCATTAGATGAAAGAAAAATATTCCATTAAGAAATATCCCACACATTTGTCTTATTATAAACATATTTAATTTAAACATAGTATAAAAGAAACAATTTATTCAATTTCTGCTGTCATGGTTTCAGACTCTGTTTATACTCCTAATCTTTTAACATTTCTCAATATGCTTGTCACAGAATGAAACTACATGTATGGCCCCTCACCACCCTCCTTCCACCACAGGTCTCCATTCTAGCGGGGTGGAAAAAGACTAGACTGAAACAATCTTACTAGAGTAAGAAACTTACTAGAATAAGAAATTACTTCCTGATACTAAAAAACAAAGAACAGAATAATAAGATTAAAAGTTCCAAAGTGAAAATTTCCCTTCCAGAGAAATTTCTGAGGTGACATAGCCAGGTGCTTCTCTATTTTTAGCACTAGGAGCAGATAAAAAATGCTCCAAGTATAAATCTCTTGCTAAAACACTGGTAGAGATGAAAATCACACACCAATTTTGCTTCTGTGCCAAGGACCAGAATAAATTTTAGGTCTATGCTGTAAAAATGTCAAACAGAAAATGGAAGCTGTAGAGGGGCAAATTTATTGCAGCATATATATTCACATTTTTCTTAATGTTTCATTCCAAGTAATGAAAAGATGTACAGTCATCATAAGAAAAATAATGCAGTCAGACACCCACCTCTACGTTTTGACAAAGAGAAGGAGATCATGCCTGCTTGTGAAGTGACTGAAAAGACTCAAATAGTGACCCATTCCCCCTTTTCAAAAAACAGCTCCCTTGTTCGGATTTGCACAGACCCAGCATTAACACAGCTCATCAACATGCAAAAGAGGATGCCTAAGTGTTATGAGCAATTTCCCTGAATAATAGAATCACAGAATGGTTAAGAGTTGGAAGGGGCCTTAAAGATCATCCAGTTCCAGCCCCGCTGCCACAGGCAGGGACACCTCCCACTAGACCAGGTTGCTCAAAGCCCCATCCAGCCTGGCCTTGAACACTTCCAGGGATGGGGCTCCCACAACTTCCCAAGGCAACGTGTTCCAGTGTCTCACCACCCTCACAGTACAGAATTTCTTTCTAGTATCTGATCTAAATCTCCCCTTTTTCAATTTAAAACCATTACCCCAAGTCCTATCACTACACTCCCTGGTATAGAGTCCCTCCCATCTCTCCTGTAGGCTCCCTTCAGATATTGGAAGGCTGCTAGGAGGTCTCCGCGCAGCCTTCTCTTCTCCAGGCTGAACAACCCCAACTCTCTCAGCCCATATTTTATATGGGCTCTCACCACAGGAGAGGCCCTCCAGCCCTCTGATCGTTTTCGTGGCCCTCCGCTGGACCCGTTGCAACAGCGCAGTAGTACATTTTCATTTAATCGGCTTTCTCCAAAGACTCTTAATTCATCTCTTAATTTGATTGAGTTTGAAATTAGCACTAGAAATTAACTTAAAGTTTAAATTGTGAAGAGTGGATAAAAACTTTTTTTTAATTCCAGTCAAAAAAATCTTTAAATACTTTTCAGTATTTTTCCACTTACTAAACAAGAACGTATCTCCAGCATATTTCAAGCAGTGAAGTTTTAGCAGCAGGTTAATGTTAACAAGGAAAAAAACTGAACAATACTTATGTTTTCAGTAAAACTGGGTTTTATATGATATATAGAGATCTAACCTACAAAGGCTTTGAGCAAGCACTTGTAAAGATCTTGGTCATTTACCTTGAGCAACAAGATCTTTCCTTAGCAACGGGTAAAGTACAGGCTCCACTCCATCCACTTCCTGGATAATAAGTGTTTTCCCAAATCTCACTGCCAGCTCAAGAGCAGTTAGGAAGTTCATGTCCTGGGCAAATAAAAATAAATTCCTTTGATTCATGGGGTTTTTTTGAAATATTAACACTTTGAAATGAACAGGATGGCATTATGCGAGGAGTCCAAATGTAAAAATCAGTAGTATAACTGAAAAATTATATTTGAAGCATCATATATTTCAGGATCTAGCCACTGGATCTATTCAGCTACTGACATATAGGCAACCTGTTTACCATGCCTAGCTCCCCAAGTGCTGCACCAGAGGACAGTAGGTCTACCATAGGTCTTGTGTCACATCTGTCAGGCGCACCTGGAAGTCCTGGCTAGTTCATCCATCTCAAATGTTATTAGGTAGCTATGTCTCAAAACTGAATCAAGACCTAACAACAGGAATCACACTGTTATTAGGATATCTAAATCCAGTCTTTTGCGTGTAGGTGAATAAACACGCACATGGGGTTTAAGATTCCATTACAGTCAACAGAGATTTTAGACAATGCAGAGAACAGAGCCCAAAAGGCAATGAAGCCAATCAGCTAGCAGGGGAAGCATTCAATTACCGAAAGATATGTACTTAGTACCATCAGAGAGCATCTAAAAGGCCTGCACAGACCTGGCAGGGATCCGTGGAAGACATACATTCTGTTCAAGCAATACCTTGAGGTCAGGTGGGCTTCAAAAAGGGACTTCTGAAAGGCAACAGATGCTTATCTATGTGTGTGCAACTGAGCCAAGCCTTGCCACCCATGTAAACAGTGACATGCAGACAATTAATCTCAGGTACCTTAATCTGGACCTGAAATCCAACCTACTATTTCCAATGTAGTTAATACAAAACAAAAATCATAGGGAGGAAATGTATACGTACTCCTGAAGTCCAGTGAACTGCAACCAAGAATATAAAAGACTTCTCTGTTTACAAATATTTTACAATCTCCCTCTCAGCAGGAAATTTTCTTGGAGAGAGCAGCACAAAAAGGCAAACTTGTAGAGGTAATAGCAGATGTTGACCCTGCAATTTTAAATACTCTGATCTCCTTCTCGAGTAAACCAATTTTCAGTACCATGTAAGAATTATTGTCACCCAGAACGCTGTGAGAAATTATATGCTTCGTGGAATATAACTCCATTTTTGGTGATTACTATCACACCCCCTTAAAAACTGTTCTCTAAAGGCTGGAACAGAGCAAGCTCAAGCAGAAAAGAATTGTAACACCAAGATTAAATACTGCACCTGTTGGTTAATAACTTCCAGACGAGACTCCTTCAAATGTGTCTTCAACCATTCAGTAGCCCGGAAAGAGGGGTCTATCAAAAATGGGCAAACTTTACTCTAGGGGAAAAAAAAAAAAGAAAATATATATATATATATATCGAGATCTATTTTGCTTAAAATAAAATTTAATTGAGTCCATTTTTATTTCCCCAAACAAATGGTAATCTAACTGAGAAAAGAATAACTAGATCTACTATCCAGATGATAAAGCAAAAAAAATTTAAATTGGAGAAAAGGCTGTAACTGATTTGAGAGAATCCTCAACCATCCAAGCAAACTACCTGTGGCAAGTAGAGATTCTCCTCATGGCATTAAATCTTTACTTTCTAGCAGATCTAATAAATGACTACATTATAACTATAATATTATGTATATAATTGTACAATTGCATGAGTATATTTATTTTATATATATAAAACTATATGATAAAACTGAACCATCATTAGAAACACAGTATCATCATTCTTTTCTCAATTATTATTAGCTACTGGCCTTAACTGAATGGCATTTTGTATCCTATCACAGAGCTAATTTGATGAAAACTGAAGGTTCAAAATCTAGATGTTTTCAAAGGTATCTGCATATAGCTTGTTCCTTTTTCTGAGAAAAAAAAGTGTTAGAAATGATACTTCAAAGTGAACATATATAGGATGTAATATTCCACTGATTGTATCAGTGTTAATGGTTATTCACACTTTAATTGACTGATAACGGGTTTTATCTGTTCAACATGTGGAAGAAAATTCGAAAAGTGAAAAAGAAAAGCCTTTATTTTCTTTATCTGTTTTTTTCTTTTGATACAGAATACCCAGAATTACATGAGTATTTGTTTCTCTGTATGTGTTCTGTGGTGCTAATAAAACAACATAAATAAAATAGTTCAAAATTCCAGATGACATTTTGCTGAAATTTATAGAATACTAAATACTTCTCAGACAAGACAAAAAAACAAATTTACCTGCAAGATGACAAGAGCATTTTCTATTGAAAGGTCATCTGAAGGTAAACCTTCACTTTTCCAGACTAACTCCTCACTTTCTGTACATAGGAACCGCCGTAAATCAAACTCTGATAAAAGAAAGAGTGCAAGTTTGTGCTAGTATTTATAGTCTGCATAATTTTTAAGCATTTCACTGAATTTCACTGAATTTCTAGAGTTGGAAGGGACCATAGAGATCATCTAGTCCAACTCCCCTGCTGAAGCAGGATTGCCTAGAGCTATTTACCACTCTATATATAGTGGAGACTGTCTAATGCAGTGCAAGTCTCTAATCCCCCTTAAATTTATTATTTTATTGCTTGAATTTATTACTATTAACTAGCTGATGTTATAGAAATATTTAATGATGTTATAGCACACAGATAAAGCTGATTAGTGAATAAGCAGAAGCATTCAGAATGCACTGGCAAATTTACAACAGTTAACGTGAATACGTTCATTCATGTAAACTTTTCTTTTAAGCAAGGACTGCGGAGCTAAATCTCAAGAATTTATAATCTTAATAATTAATAGAGTAATCCTGAAAAATAATCCGTCTGTATATATACGTATTTATTGTGTAAGAAAATATTGTCACTTTTCATTTGGAAACACCAAGACAATTAAGACTGTTCATCAGAAGTCACTGGCATTTCTCATTTCCTGAATTGACCTTAATTACTTTCACACACACAGAGACACAGACAGACACACACACAGAATTACTTTCAAGGCCTGCTGATTTGATCCATTCATCCAAGCTGGCTTTCCTCTGGTCCTCAGGAGCAGCAGAAAGATAGGTAATAAATGCAGCTGCTAACTGAGCTCTTTTAGGCAATGTAGCCAGTTCATCTGCGATCTCTGACACCTTAAAAAAAAAGAGTATAGAACGTGTAAGTATATTGCAAACAAAAACTATATTAATATTTCTCATCAGTTACTAAAGAGTCGAAATTAAGTTTGCCTGCCATTGAGAATACAGTTGAGACAGTCTCTCTTCTTGCACTTCAGGTATCTATATGAGCATCTATACCCAGCTAATCCATAGCAACACACACATGAAAGTATGGGAGAAGTTCAGCTTAACTTTGGGCTAGAGTACAGACAGGTATTTCTGAGAATTTAGCTACTAAAAATCTACTAATCTGAAGAACATTTCACCTTGTCACTTATAAGCAAAGGGGCAAATAGTATTATAGTAAGAAAAATAAGAAATATGTTACCCTAGTCACAGTCAGCTAGTGAGTACCCCTTACAATCAGTACACAGATACCAAATACTACATGTATCTATGATACTTGAAAACATGATTCACTGCAGACTTACATGATAAAATACATTCATCATAAATTGTCAAATAATTTATCTGCACACATCACCTCTGCTTTGAAACATTCCAGTATTTTGGAAAAAAATACAGTGTATCAAAATAATATATGACTGCCATCATTGGTTTGAAAGTACTGTCGCTTTTTTACTAAAATCAAACTGACATTTTAAAAAAAGCTGATACACAAACAAAAAAAGCAACCTTTTATTACTTCCTCCTTCCTTTAAAGGGAGATGAATACTGCTTTTTAACAGTTCTCAATGTGGGATGAGTTCCTGACTAGTTTATCTACCACTTTGGTCTACAGCATACCATTAATAGACAGTCTAAACTTTCTAAAGAGAGGGATAACGTACTAGAGTGAAAAACTGTGAGGAATCACTTTTGGAAGCATTTAAACTTTGGGGTTCAAATATACCCAATCTTTACTATAGCAAATAGAATAGTTGTAAAGCTACTTTCAGAGGAAAACCTACAAGAAGGATTTATCTAATCCTAACTCTGGTTCTTCAAAATGCAGGCATTTAGCCTAACTAATTGTTTCAGCTTTTTTCAGTGCCAAAACCTTGGTATCGCTTTCTGGAGGTAAACAGCTTTTTTCAGTGCCAATGGAGAGACAGGACCAAAACCTTGGTATCGCTTTCTGGAGGTAAAAGCTATTTTCAGCTTGTATACATCTCAAAATTTTCCTTTCTGTTTCAGACCAAAGAAGAGCTTCTGTGTCCAGTTTCTCCCAAATATGTCACTTGAGCAAATAAGATATGCTCACTTTCCCTACTTTGGAAGCCAAAAAGTTTCAAACACATAAGCGAAGACCTCAAAAGCAAGCCAACATTTTGGGTAGGTCTACATTTCCATTTTCAACATCAATGCCATAAAGGAGGTATGTTTTAAGGCTGCCATTGTTTAATGCTTTCTCAAAATCTGTCCCTTTTGATTGTATCTCAATTTGGAGGGTCCAACTGCTGGCATGTTCAACCATCATAACAATTACATTATTATTGTGATTGAAAAACATCAAAGAATGTTGTATGTTCTATATTAAATACTGGGAATTTTTTTACACATTCTATGCGATATAGGCAACCTGCACAGTGAAGTATAAGGAAGTTTCAGAAAGAAGAACTTTTATTTCTAGTGAGGAAACAAATAAATGTACTTTTAGGAGACATACATAATGGAAATAACTCATATTCTCCAAATGGTGTAAAAACCGTATTTTCAAATTATCAACTACAAGATGCATTTATGAAAATTTTCACTAACCTGGGTGCTCCATCTTTTGTGTTCCCTATCGAGTTGATTTATCAGTACCTCTGCAGCTTTCAATGTTTTCTGAGCTTTACTTAGTTCTGCTTCAAGTTTTGCTGCTTCTGTTGTTCTACTCTGGAACCTGTAAAATAACTACAGTTTGTAATTGCTATCAGGAATGATTAAATTTATGGATAGCTATTTTCAAAGCAGTTTCATTGGCTGAATTTGTCATGAATTCATCCCTTATTGTTCATGAAGAACGCAACTACATTTCTTTTTTATACCTCCTGCTTCTAATTGGCAGATAAGCTTGTTAGACTTTTAACTAAAAAAGTTTAGATAGATGCCCAGGGGAGATATAAAAATACATTTGCATTATAGACTATAATGTCTGAAAATCATTCCTCCTTCTCCTTAGACTGACTTGATTTAAGTGCTTGCGGTTTTTTCTGCACCTAGTCAGGACAGTAGCAGGCTCAATGCCATACTATACATTTGTAACTTTTTGATAAGTTTAATCTATAAAACCTTTAAAGGAGAATATTGCTAATTCACTCCGATGAGCCAAGTTCAATGCCTGGTACTACATTTTTTAAACTACTACAAAGTAAGAACATGCCCCATGTTCTTCGTATTTTTTAATATCTAATTAGTTTAATTCATATTAAATTAATTAATGCACTTCATAATCCACTTTTTAAAATAATATATTTAACTTTAGTATATAGTATCTAGTTAATCTAAGACATCACTATATGTGAATGACAGGAAGAATTCTCCAATTACTATTTTTTGCAGAACTAAAAACCATACTTTTAGCAGTATGCACATAGTCAGGTTGCAAAGCACCTCCTATACTAAATACTTACTAGAAACATAGAACTAAATGACTTGGATTAAACTGAGTTTAGAGAAAGCATAAAGGTTTATGGCAATGTGGCTCATGTACTTGATAAGATGCTAAGAAAAAAGGAGCTAACTAGCTAACTGTCAGAGAAGTAGGCCATCCCAAAAGAAACAGAACTGCCTTTATTCAAGCTGTGATCAGTAGAAGCCTTGTACAGGAATGTTTCCAAAGTCCTAAGGAGACATGGAAGACCCCTTAGAGTTAAAAAGTGAGAGACATACTGCTTATCTTTGACGTCTACAACAGCTACACTAAAGGCTTCCAACACAGTCAGTAGTGAGAAGCCATCACTTTTAAAGAGCATTTCATCTGATCGATGAGATGAACTGTATTTATTCATAATAATATACAGTATAATATACAGTATTTATTTCTCTCCAATGAGTGTACAGATAGACTAATTATCACTACTTCTGATGTAAATATCTTGCAGAGCAAAGAGTTACATTTGGTTAGATAAATTTCATTATTCACACCATAAAATCATCAATGTTTTTATTCATATCTTGAAATAAACTAAACAAACTTACTTATCTTTCAGCTCTGATACTTTCTGGCCAACAGAGTTAAGAAGATCTTCTAACTTCTGTTTTCTGTCTTCAGTTTTCTTGAGATTACTACGAAAATTGAACATTTATTTTCAGAATACAGATCCAAAACAAAAAAAAAGAGTAAATGTAAAAGGATAGTCATTTGCACAGAGATAGTTCAGACACAGTTCTTTCTTGTGATTTATATTAACAAAAATCTGTTTTCACATATAAAAGTTTTGACTACTTCTCATCACGTAGCTCTAAAAATGGAAAACAAACACCTCATTCCAATGAATTCTTGAAGATGGGAAAAAATTCTTCCAATACAGAATTTTAAGACCTGGCAAAACAATCAGTATAGATTCCTCAGGCTATGGATGGTCATAAGACTATGCCATATCTTTTTGAGCTTAAGGAGAAACTGATTATGCTTAGTACATAACTGAAAAAAGAGGAACTACACAGCTCAAAAATATCACAAGTTTCACTGACAGAATACATTTGAAGCATATCTGGGATGTTAATTTCTCCCTGACACATTTCAGCTGAGACAGGCAACGTGATTGGCCAAAAACTATCCAAGGCATAGATTCCAGGAAAAACAAAATATTGCACACTTACTTTTTCTGTCTCAGCATGAACTTTTTATTACCTATGGATGAGGTATGCTTTCTTATATATTTAGTTTTTAATAAACCTCAATTCCTCCTTGGCAGCTTTAGTTTCACCCACCACCATTGGAATTAAAAACATATATTTTGTAAGAGTGTCTAACTTACGCTTCCAAACCAGCTTTTTCTTTTTCCAAAGGCTGAATTCGTTCCAGGACATGGGAATACTGGACATTGGCATTCACCCAAGCCGCTAAAGGAGCAGCTGCAGCACTGGCTCGTTTAGCATTCTGAAAAAAATCAGTAACAGTTACAATAAAGTCCTTGAAGTGTAATGTAGATGAGATAAATACAGGATAAATAATTGCAGCAGATTTACGAGTTATCAACTTAAATATGCCAATTAGCCAGCTCCTCTACTGAACTAATCTTTTAAATTGTTACTAAGAGATTATATTCTAGGCCATCAATCTGTGTAAAAAAAAGTAATGTGTAGCTTTACAACTATGAAGCTCCACTGAAGTTAAGAAGTTTTAAATTAATGCATAATTTATCAGTGTGTTCCTTCTCAGGGAACTAAAACTTTCCTTTCAAAAGTAGTATTTAGGAATTCCTTTTTAGAGCTACCGCCAAAGCAATTCTCAAAGATCACCCATACATATAAACTTCATTAGTCCTCCCCTTTTTAATTAAGTGTACTGTTACAGCTACTGACTGTACTCTTACTGCTACCAGGAGGCCAGAAGGAGCCAGTTACAATTCCTTGATCTGAGTTCTAATCTATACCAGTGAGAAAAATATCTGAGGACTTGACTCTGTAATGACTTCTAATCCTACCGGCTCCTCACACACCAACAGAATCCTCACGGTTAGCGGCTGTATGCAACATAGCAATATCTGCTACACTTTCATCTCTTTATACTGACAAATTCTGTGAGCAGAATTCATTAATTTTTCCTCCAATTTAAGTTCATTCTAAAAATTACGTTGGGAAATTAGACAATCATATTTCTTTCCTCTTTTTTTTTTCTTTTTTCACTGTAGGCAACGTAAACAGGAATTACCTTTGGATCAAAAGATGTTCTGTTTTTAGAAAGAAGCTCTTCAACACTCTCTCGTATTTCTTTCGGAATATTCCGGGCATCAAAGGTTGCTATGTCCTCTCTCACACCTCTTTTGGCCAAGAAACTGTAAATAGAATTAAATAACTAAGTAAAAAAGAAACAAATGTTAAAGAAGTTATTTCCCTATGAAAGCAAAGAACATATTATTCCTGAATATAATATAAGGTATTTCATATTTTAAATTACTGTTTAAGATTGAAGCTTAAACAAAATTCTCACCTCTTCATGCTCACCCATGATGTATCAAAAATCCCCATCAGCCGTAGAACGCCTTCCAGTATGTCTCGGATTATGTCAGGGGGCATCCGCAGTGACCGGATTTCTGACAAAGACTCTGGCTTTATATTTCCAACTGCTAATTTAGCTTCATCAACCAGTGGCTTTAAACAAAAACACATTTTAAAATGGGATGAGGATACAAGAAACTGAACACTTGCCATTTCAGTTTTCATACAATTTCTTGTTCTTTTTACATATTTTATTACCTAACCAACTGCCATTGATGCATAGTCGTGTGCACAAGTTATTAAAAAATTGACATATGTTTATTAAGTGATAATAAAGATATTTCCATATAAAACAGCATATTACAATCCTAACTTTTCATTCAGCACTGTAATTCATAAACATTATATAGACATTAGTATATATCATGGGTTTTGCTTTTCATTGCTTAAAAGTTAATTGTGATACAGGTACGTTTTATTAATTATGGTAATTACTATTTGTAGCATGCCTGAGGATATCTTTGTAAAGATATATAGAAGTACAGGTCACAAAAGCTTTCTTTTTTCGGTAGATAAACAAATCCAGACAGCCTTCAACCTTATCAATAAAGTAATAAAATGAGAAGAAAACACAAGAAAGTTAAAGATTATTATTAAAGACTGTGCACAATTTGCACATCCTTTGTATTTATCAAAGGCCACAGATAGGGATTACACTAATCCTGCAGTTCTATGTCACTTTCAATACAAGGATATGATTCCTTGGCACCTATGATATTTAAAGGGAAAAAAATTAAGTTGCTGTACTTTTTCTTTATTCTTTAGTACGATTTTAAAATAGATGGGATGAAAAATAGAGACTAAAAGCAATGACTGAACACACATACCTCCCAAAAAACCTGATGCTTAGCAGTTGTAAGGTCTCTTGAACAAGCAGTTTGCTGTAGTCTCGTTATGACTATAGCACTTTCAGACTTTAGTAATAACTAGAACTTATCTCAAATTAAACTACTTCCATTCAACTGATAGTACTAACCTCCATGATATTACCATTTGACTAATGTGGAGTAATCTAGTTGGTCTAAATAACACATTAATAATTTTAAAATATTCCATAAAAATCTGCAGAACCCAGCTGTAGACAATGGCAGCATAGGAATAGCAACTGGGGGTAAGATTTGGCCAGAAAATTTTTTATGTAATTAAAATCTAATAGAACACAAATGCCAAAATGACAATCTAAATCTGGCAAATAGAATAGTGTTTTCTAATGCATAAAAATTTTAATATCAAAATAACTTAGAGCAAGATTTAAGAAATGCAGGGATAAATTTTACAGAACCATTTTGCATGGCAGTACTTGAGTAAATCAAATAAAATCAGACTGCAGAATACTACTTTTCCTTCTCATCTCTTACCTGAACCTCCTTTAGTTCATTTTCAATTTTTCTTTTTCTTTCTTCTATTTCTGCAGCCTCTTCTGCTATCCGGTGTTTTATTTTTTCCATTTCTGTTTTTCGCTCACTAGCACTCTGTAAGAAAAAGAAAAAGAATACTATTAGTTTTCAAACATACAAAGATTTTATTCCTTTAGGTCTCTTTATTTCTTCTAGTCTTGATTATAATATAATTTGCACAACACAATACCAATCACAATAAAATATCTGAGACTATTTGATACTAGACAGGTTGATTTTAAAAAAATACCTAAGCATTTGGCTTAAGTTTATATTTATGTAACTAAATTATCTGGAATAAGCATCTTTTGCTTTCTTTACCACAGATCTGTACCTCTGTTTTTGAGGCTTATTATAACCTTTTTTCTCCTTAACTCTGATTTTCCATACCTCACCAAGATGTTAGTTCTCCTCTAAAAGTATAACAGTGACAACCTCCGTAACATTTTTACTACATTTGAAAATAGTATCTTCCTACCATTATCTTTGTACCTGTTCACATTTTTATTTCTTTCATGACACCATTAAAACTCTCCTTTTCTATAACATTTACAAAAGCAGCAGTTGTGTTGGAAGTAAAGCCTATTAGCCTAAAAATACTAATACAGTATTTACTTGTAAATTTGCACCCATCTGTCTGTAAGGGTACCTGCCTTATTTCCTACACGTATATTTTGAGCTGTTTGGGGTTGCATCTTTTTTTCCTTGGATTTGCACTGTTTCTACCATACAGCAGACAGTAACTATTGGCCATCTCCAGCATCCCTAAGCACTTCAGTACAACAATAAATACCTAATATATGAAACAACAGTAAAAAGGAACTTCCGTATCCTGAAGATTACAAAAAAGCCTCAGTGCAACAGTGACTACCAACACCAGTTACAAAACAAATAATTGACGATAACAGCATAAAATAAAAGACTAATATTCTAGGCTCAGTTCACCTACAAGATACAACAAAGCCCAGAGTTTATGTCTTTATATATTTTCCAGTATATAACACATTATTATAACCAGCAGTTGTCAAGCTGAGTTAAACTTGTAGCAGAAGGTAACACATGTATATAAGCAGAGAAAACCTTGAGATTAATAATAATCTTTCTGAGCACTTAACACAAGCTATAGACCAGCATGTCACTGAAGATTACATTCAAATCCATAAAACATTAGCTACATAAAACTAGATTAGACATTTCATGCAAATGTACATGTACTGAATGATAGCTCTGAATAAGAAAACCTTAAAATTCAGTTGTAGGTCAAAAGCCTTGCTCTGAAAGAAGATTAAAAGAGTCTGTATAGATTAGAGCCCTCTCTCTTACATAAACTAGAACATTTGAAGTGACATTAAAATGTTAGAGGGCACCTATACTTTATGCTAATCTAAATAATCAGAATTCTACTGTAATTTTTCTGATGTCAGTGGGCCCATCATGTTCCATTGCTTTTGGCCTATTCTTTGATTTTTTCCTACAAAGTAGTATGTGCTGCCCACACAACCTGTAACTGTACTGGACAACAGCAGACAGATTTAAAACAGAAATCAGGGAAAATGGCATAATAAATTCTTTGAGGCCAGCAGTGAACACAACAAGCCAATCATCATTATTCAAACTCATGTATAGTAGGCAGACAGAACCTAAAAGTTTTAAAAATTGCCAGTGGAAGTAGACTTTAAAAATGGAAAGTAATGCACCTTCAAAGCACTGTGAACAAAATGGTTTGAAAGAATAGGCATCTACTTGACTGCATACAGAGAATGTCTCTGTCATTGAGCTTCTTTATTTAAACTTTGCTTCAGACTGATCAGACTAAACCACTGACAAAACAAAGAGTGCAGTGACAGCAGATTCATCAAGGCTTATACTACATTTCTGATTTCTGGATATATCAATGTAGAGATCCATTTTCTGCACAATTATTTTACTTAACTGAGAAAACGCTACTAAAGAAAATTAAGTCCTCAAAAAACAGAAGGTCTACTTCTGAGCTGAAGAGTAGCTAAGCTTGAAAAAATTCAAGGAGTGATGAACACAGAGATATTATTTAACCGTCTTTGAGGTTGACTTCAGAGGACCAGACCTCATGAAATATATACTTTCTAAGAGTCCACAGATTTAATTCCTGGTGTTTGTTACTTAAAAGGGTGCCACTTGTCAGTACTTAGTTTAAAATTCCCATCTGTAATAAACATTATAAAATGGATCAGTTTGGATTTGTGAAGTTCTAGGAAAACTTTCAGACTAAACCACAGCAGTAAATACCACTCAGGTGCAAAATTCACCCTGATCTCTTCCTACTCAATTAGTTCAAATATGATTTAAATTATATCATCTTCTGTCCTGCTGAAAGTTTATTCAAGCCTCAGGGCTCACCCATTCCCTTAGGTAAATTCTTGTAAAAGCATCAGGTTTTGTAACCCTTGAAAAAGATACGCAGCATAGGCAGTTATGCAGACCAAAAATAGAAAAGCATCTCTTTTTTTTCCACTTTGGGTGTGATTGTATGTAATACCTGCATAGACACTGTAATTTCTTGAAGGGCAGCATCAGCCTCATCCTGCTTTGTTTTGAGTAAAATGCTTTGTTCTCCAGCTTTTCTGTTCAGTTCATCCACCAGGGCTTTAGCTTCATTCAGCTTTGAAACACCTGCCTATAAAGGTTTAAAAGAAGCAGTTATTTAGCAACGAATGGATATAAATGAAGCTTGGTTACAAATAGCATGCACAAACTAAGTGATGTAGACTATTACTATTTTATTTAATTTATGTTCTACATTTTGTTGACCTTATTTACATTTTCTTAGCATTATTTAACCCAAAAATGAGATTTGGCACTTCTAGTTGTGTTGCCGTAAGATCTGTAACTGCATCAAAAAGCTGAAAACAAAATTGTCAAAATAACAAATTTTTAATGGAACAGCAACTAGTACATAATCTTTTCTCATTAATTCAATAGCATTTCAATCATCTGGTTTTAACTCCATATAATTCTATCTCCTCTAAAAATAAATCTACAAAAATGAAACAAATTGAAACAAAGTAGATTATCCTATTTTTGCATATTTTTACATTCTCTAAAGAACACAGATGTACATAAAACAAAGCTTCAATTACGCTTAAGACTCTCTATTTTCATTATTGACACTTTCTAAATTATTTACCCTACAGTAATCAGATAACAGAATTTTTTCAAGATAAATTTGAAAAAAAATATTACCTGGAAGATGTTTTGATTTAGGATACACATCTCTAAATTTCATGTAAATGATTACTTTTATTTAACCAGAGCATTTAACAACTAAATGAGTGTTTGTCACAAACCAACCACAGCTACGTTCTAAATAAATAAAAAAGCAATTTCTATCATTACAAATGTAAATCTTCTTAAATTGCTTACTACAGTAATGGAAAGATATTGGCAGGCAGAATAAAAACAATTTAGAATATGAGGCAAGGAAGTAATTTGGTTTTGACAGATGCTTTAAGAAGAAACACAGCTTTGCAAGTGTGGTTTCAGAACAGCAGCAAGGATCAGTGGGAAAAGGAGATGTGAAAGGGAAAGGAGAAGGGGAAAAGATAAAAACTGTGTGCCCTAAAGCATCATACGGATCTTTCCTGAAATATACTGGGGAAAGCAGGAAGGTAAGGAAGTATGACTGGAGAGATAACAAATGGGTTTTGAAAATCAGCATGTTATGCACATGGAACAGGAGTAAAACAACATCTGTGAGGTGAAATGCATTTGGTCTGGAATTGTGTAAGGTCTGATGTGTGGAAAAGGAATTTGAAATCAATTCCAAAACAAAAGTTGAGACAAAATCACAACAAAGGGAACCTCAGCCAAAGCTACACAAGAGCACCACGAGGTAACAGCTTGTTGAACTAGAAGGATGCAAAAAGCCAAAGCAGGTAGTTGCTCCAGAGATACAAAGAAAGGGATGGAATATGGTGAAAATGTATAGAAGCCGAGGCAGAATGTAAATTGATGAAAACATGATGGGTTGTTTGCAACACAATTCCAATACATATGGGTGAAAAAAATTCAAAGTGCTTTCAAGCACCTACTCTTCTAAGAAAATATACCCAGTCTGATACATTCTCAAGGAAAAATATTAATGAAAATGAGAAACCACTCTTCACTCCTTGAGGCATGTGAACAGAGATGTGCATAAAGAGTCATAGTATTCCTCTCCTGAAACCACAGCACAAGCATCTACCAACATGAGGGGACACCTCACACAACCATGTCAGCAGCTACAGAACATTAATACACAAGACATTCCCAAATATAAGAGTTTTTGAAAAGCCGTATGTTAAAAATGTTTTAAATACTTACCTGCAAGTGGTTCTGCCTTTTTATTAGCTCTCTTCTCTTACTGTTATTGATGGTACTGTACACATGAAGGAATGTCATATACCTGCTCGGCGTTGCTCCATACATCTTACATGATTCATGGATCGCCAGAAATGACTTCAGAAAATCAGAATCACCTGTACAATGTAATTTGTTACATGGATAATAATATGCTCATTCTTATCTCACATTAAAATAACTAAGGAAGAAGAACAAAATATGTTTTTTCAGATATGAACTAAGGGCATTCAAAATACCACAAATATACTTTTTTCAAAGTACTCTCAGGAAAACAACATGAAATTACATGTTCCTCAGAAAGAAATAGACTGAAATGGTTTCAAAGCTGCAAAATATCCCATTGATGTTTGAAAAAACAGCCAAAATTAACTGCATATTACTGAAGGCTAATCATAAAAGAAACTTTATTTCCACAGAAATTGAATTTGAAACTACTTGGACTTTTTTAGAAAGGAAGCCCATGTGGTTTTGTCTTTTCTTTGTCTTGTATTACCCTACAAAAGAAAAAAATTGCTAAAACATATCCACATACAAATAGATGCCCTTAATAAGTACTGAGGCATAGTTTAAGTACCATGATCGAGGATAAAGATGGATGGTAGCAGAAACACTAAATCCTAAGTTTGGCCATTATCCTGATGGGCTGAAAGGCTACTAAAAAGCAATACAAATCAAGAAAACCCCAAGTCAACCACTTAGCATTTAAAACTCTGTTGGCCCCATGACTTCTAAGTGCTTACTTAGATAAATGCTTTATAAAAAGTGGCTAAAAGCAGTATTATGCAAATAAGTGCTGGCACTGGTGTCCCAGATTATGTTTAATACCCTATTTTTAAAATGGTACAATTTGAAGTTTTATTATAAAAACAAACAGTTCTGAAAAAGGGGCATTACTTACAAGAAACTAAAGTTATTGGAGATAAAGAATTATAAAAGCAAAATATGCAAGTCAAAGACAAGAATAATGAAAATATATAGACTAAAAAATTCAAAACATAACATTTTTAGGTTGTGAAATAACATCCACATAGAAGGAAGACACAGAACAAGAACAAAAACAAAAACAAAAAAACAAAACTAAAATGCAGCTTAATCAATTTATAAAACTGAAAACACATAATGACTACTTGTGACAGAAAAGACTGGGTGTGATGAGCCAGGATGTATGTTCCAGACTAATGTTCCCTTGCACAAAATGTCTGCCATGTGAACAATATCAAAGTCTAAACATACTCAAAGTATCTATACTATTATCTATGTCCAACACAGGACTAAGTAAGTGCTTAATAATAAGTAACAATAACTAAATATAATAATAATAATAAATAATAATAAATAGTATTAATAACAGTAATAATAAATATTACCTGAATGTTTTTTTTTAGGTTCCTTATGTGCTTTTCCAGTCTTTTCTTGTTCATCTGAATCACACAGAAGCATTTCAGGTATCTAAAAAAATGGAACATGGTATTTTGTATGAAAATTACAAACAATGAAAATTTGAGTTAACATATAAAAACAAACTTTTGATCTAGCTTCTCATTTTAAAAGACTGAATAAGATAGCTTTATTCAGAATATTGTATTTACAGAACACTTACAGCATTAAAAAGAGCGATTCTGCCTTTCCCTGACACTGTTCCCTCAGGCAGAGGAGTTTTTGCTGGCCTTAAGAAAGAGTGATTAATTCCTAGAGGACTCTTAGAATACTCAAATGTCAAAGACGTAAAAAGATATACAACCCAACAGGAAACCAGACAGCCTTAAGTGCAACTGTTGCAGATACAACAGCAAAATTAAACAGTGCCTAAGTCTAAGCCTTTGAAGTCTTTTTCATGGTCTAAGAGTGGGTGTACCTTGATATGTTATCAACTATACAATCTACAATGGTCAAAATAAAAAAGTATATTTAAAGGTTCTGGCATACAACTAAACGGTAAGACTCCACTTTAAAAAAAAAAAAGTCCCTACTGAAGTGGAAGTGAAGTGTGTGTGTGCACATCTGTACCAGCAGCTGGAGTGGGGCTGCAGCCCTAGGAATTTGTACATCCAGATGCCAACAACTGGGGAGACCAGAGGATCCAGAAGCAATTACTGGTGGGTCTCCGTGTCTGTGCACAGCGAGTAGAGGGATCTACATTCTGCACATGTACATATTTCCCAGTAAACCACCTTCATTGTGATCACTCAGATTGGGAAACAGGATGATGCCAACAGTGCTGTTTGTGCTGAAGGTTTCTGGTTGTGTTGCTCTGTGTGGTTAATCACACCTATATATGTGTGTTTGTGTGTGCCTACTAGGAATACACGCTCAGCTTCGTCACTGGTTCAAGTTGGGGCTGTGTAGCTGTGGCAGCCTATTAGGATTTGGATTTCACAATCTCTTAACATGTAAAACTAAGATATATCTTTCTCAAACCTACCCTGTGAACATCCTGAAATAACCAGATTTTGATTCTAAAAAGAACGCACTGACTCCATTCCATCAAGCAAAACATTTAACAAAGATTCTGAATAACATAAGGTTTAAAGTGCAATCTTAGATCTATAGCAGCTCATATACACATAACAAACCTATTTTTAAACCAGCTGTCAAGCATACTAGTAACAGCAGGTAACAGCATAGTTAACTTCATCATTTTGCTTGCAGTCTATTTGTGCTTTGTTCTCAAATGCTGTGTTTGATCAGAGTCACAGCAGTCAGCATTTTGTTCAAGTCAGCCCACAGAGAGAACAAAAACGTTACTGGTAAAATGAGACTGCTAATATTACTTAACTGTTCTACAGAATGTTCTGTCTTTCTAGGGCTGCACAAATAGATTAAATAAGCACAGTGACAATTATTCCTTCACAACTTTAAATATTTTGGTATTATTCACCAAAGCTCAGTTATTTTTTGAGATACTAATTTAAACAGTCACAGTTCTTGATTAATGCAATTTACCTTTTTCATACTGTTTTCTGACCAGGTTTCCATCCACAAAACCTGACATTTCTTGTACAGTGCTGGATTACTTTCACAGTTTATTGTGAAATTTAAATTGGTAGAATCCATGATCAAGACAACATGTAGATTTTGTTGGATCCCTAAGAAAATGCAATATATTAAGTATTCAATAGATAACAATCTGACTATACGATGATAGGTTTATTGCAAATACAACATAATTCACTGTCTAAGCTAAAAAAAAAACAGTAAACAATGGGAACAAAAGCTTTCTTCCTTCTAATTACTTTCAACAGCAGATATGATAACAGCTTTGTAGAACATTCATGGATACAAAATTTCAGATAGAAGAATGAATTTTAAGCTGAGAGTTCTGACCCCTCAAATATCACACTGTAATAATTATTCCTCCCTAGTTTTTAATAAATCACTGAAAATTAAAAATGCACACAGAACAAGGACCATGTTAGAAATTATTTATCCATTACTATACCACTTTTGTAACTTTGTAATAAATTATAACATCATTCTGTTCACATACGATATGTGAAATAGTTGAAAATTGGTCCTGTAAATCCATCTTGTGAAGCTTGATCCTTCAGAGGAGACAGCAACGGTTCTAATTCTTCTGTTTTATATAGCCCAGGAACTTCTCCTGTTTCAAGAATGAATTTAAAATGTCAGATCAAATACAATATAATTCTTCAAATTCCTTTGAAGGATTCCCTTGAATCCTCTGAATAGAGTCACCCCCTTACTTTCATGAGTATCATCCCCTGGACTGCATTATTTTTTTCATGGCATCATGAAAAAAACAAACCAAAATATTGTGATTCCATTTTTTTTAAACAGCCTACTTTGTTTGCATTACTGAAATATACTTCAAAAACTTACTCAAATCTACCCAAAGACAGTGATCCAATACTGCATATAAAATAAATCAAACCAGACTTTGTCATTCATACACCAGAAAACAGAAAGAAGAAAGACAGCAGTTATCTAGGTCCTCAGACACAGAGGTTTAAACTGAGAATCTGATACTCTGAGGAGCCTTGGTTTTGCATCTGGGAGACAGGAAAATCTGGTGCTCTTAGCAATCAGCAATTAAACTACTGCAACTCCAAAAAACTATTTAGTAAGTTAGACTCAGTCTCCTTCTCTCTGATCAAGGAACAAAACTAGATAACAAAATAAAGTCACTTTTGTTATTTGTTATTATTATGAATAATCTCATTCTTCTCAGAAAAAGGGGGTTTGCTGATGTTCATTTAAGTAAAGGACTCAATCTATACAAAATACTAAAACATTGAGACACCTCTCAGTTTTGAATTTTGTTAGAAAAGGGACCCTGTAGAGTAGAATACATTATTATTTGTTACACTATTAGAACAAGTTACACTATTTGAAACAAGTTATTTAACTTTCAACTTTGAGGAACTGAAGGTACCTGTACTGCACGGTAGGTTAAAGGACAGCTAAGTGAACTTCAAGTCAGTTTGTCACATACAAGTGTTCTAGCTAAAACGGCACAGAAGGCTAACTACCACTTCTGGTATGGACATAAAGTTAGAAAGCATCACCTAATTCGCTCTCATTGAGTTAACTCTGTGTGGTAAAAGCAGTACCATAATCTTTTTGGACTTGTCTCACCTGAAGACAGTAAACTGTTGATCATCTCAAGGAATGTGGAATGAACAAACTGATAGTCTTCAAGCAGCAATACCACCTGCTGTCCTTCAATGCCCGCAAGCTCCATCACCTAGAAGCATGGAAGACATTTAAAAGTCAGTGTATGGAATATACGTACTGTTCATAAGAGAATGATAATCTTTCCTTGACTATATATTAGATACATATTTTCTCCACAGCCTCTACACTTTTATATATTTACAAAAGATTACTAGGCAATTTAATTTTATGAGATATCAAACATATAGAATGTTCTACCTAGATATACAGCTTGGTAATGAAAAAAATAATTAAACAGACTCTTCCATAGAGTATATTTATGTTCCAGATGTGACTCACAGAGTTGTGTTGCTCTTTTGTGTGGGCTTAGATCTAGAATTTTATTTAGCATTGCTGAGGTACTGAGAAAATCTTGATTCAAGGTTTGTATTTGTTTTTAAATGATATGTACACTCTAACCAATCACTAAAGTTTTACTTGATTCAGCTACTGAATCACTGACAGACCACAGACAGGGAAAATAAAACAAATAAAAATATGAAAATATATATACAAAATATATACCTTTCCAATATTCACACAAACTTAGAATTGATGAAGTCCACAATACTCATAAAAACAGCTCTGATGTTCAATAGAGTTGAGTTTCAGGTAATTACTATAAAGAACAGTATATACATCTAGACACTGAGAACTTCTAAAAATCTACTTGTTCCATGTAGACTGTGGACATTTTGTTTTTCTTAAAATATCTCTTCACACAACATTTTTGCATCCTTCAAAATTCCCATATTCTTTCGGGTTTTTTAATACACACCCAAAACACTACAAAGTGGAAGACACTGAGTGACTTACATATTTAAGATCATTTTTGAAGTGCTTCAGCCCATAGCCTCTGGAAATTTTGGGAGTAATCAGAACAGCTCCGTGCATGTGACTAACTAAAGAGGTAACTGTTCGACGACCAACACCACTCCGTCCTGCCAAAAGAAGTGATCCTCCAGGAAAACTCAGCACTCTGTCCACTTTAGACATATAACTGAGGACTTCTTGGAACAGTAAAATCTCTATCTCTTTTTTGTCTCGCCCATAATGTATAATACCCTATGACAAAAAAATAAAAATGTGTTCACTAATAATAAATAAAAGCAGTTAAGACATAAAAGCATGCAACATTTAAAAGTTTAGAAGAAAAGGGCTTGAAAGCTTAAGAGATCACACTGGTATTCACTACAAATAAATTATTTATGTGACAGAATTTAGAAACCTTGCATGCCCTTTGCCAGTAATGAACAGACCACATTACCCCCAGCACCAGCATACCCTAGAAGTCTTTGATATATTGAAATGGAAATCTACCACTGAATTAATTGAAATTAAATAATGTAGCAGGACAAAGTCTGAGCTGTGTCTCTGACTATAGATCAGTTAATATATAATTTAGAAGATTGTTTTAGGCAGCTAGTTGCTGCTTAATTGCAGGTTATGGAATATGTGTGGAACACATATAATAACAGATCCTAAGATTAATTTCTGGCCTTGTTATACTTAATAAAACCTCATCTTTGAAGCCCAATGTAATTGTGTACTCAGAAAAAAAGAATAAACTCTCTGATTACTGAGGCTATTGAACTTTATCATTTCCCATACAGTCTATAGGTCACAAGTTGGCAATTAAGGAGAGGGAGTAGTTTCCCATCTACAAGAGCAGTCCATCAAATACTACTTGTAAGAGGAGATATCTCAAAGCTCTTATCCTGAAAATCAGTCCACGTAGCAGAGTCAACATGTTTTCATTTCCTCATCAAGTTCATTTTTTGGACTTTCCTTTTTAAAAGCACGCCAAATATCCAAACAATCCATTTGTATTTCTTCAAATAAAAATTATATTAGCAAATTACAAATTCAGGAAGTAAACAATTAATAAAACACTTTGGTACTCAAACAAACACACCAATGTTTCCCAAAATGTTGTTCATCAAACTGTTGTAAACCACCAGCAAATGGGACTGATGCCATTTCATCAAAATAACCTTGCTACATGGTACTTCCTATTGCCTGCCACATAACATCATCACAAACCTTCCCTCACTTGGCCAAATGCAAAAGATGATTCCTTGAACAAGCAGCAGACCCCCCCCCTAAACCTGGTGCTTGCGTGTTACTTCCTGCAAAAAACATCTAGAATAATTGCTGTGAATCCTTGATGTGTATATTCTTTAATCTTGTCTCACTTTTTGAATAATATCTTTCAGGTCTGATGAGTTTAGTCTGCCAAGTGGCCTCCCATGTGGTGGTAGCGCCTGTCCTGGTGTGATGAATGCCTCTTGACAAGCTCCCCAAGTCACATAGAAGGTATCTATGAAAACAAAAGGGTATATTTGAAAGTCTAGGTGTTCAGCTCATGTGCCATCTGACCTGATCAGACTGATTTCATTAGGCAGTTCCTAAACAAATATTCCAAGTTTGTTTAGTAGGCCTCAAATGGTTTACCTGCCATATTGTCCAGAACATCCGAGCCCCAATCACCTTGAAACACTTTCACCAAAATATTATCAAATACATTAAGTTCTTTCATGCCAACAATTTTGTCACGGAACAAACGATGTGCTTCATAAGCAACAATTTCCAATACATAGTCTGAGGTTTGTATCGATGATCCTACAAAATTTAAGGAGAGATTTAACTTTATATATTTATAATAAGTTTTACATTTCTCCCATTTTCCATTTCAAAATATGAGATTGAAAATGAGTAAGTGAAATTACATACCAGCAGGAGAGCATCAGTAAGGAAGAAATAAAAGAAAAAATAAACATTATGAAGTGTTTTTTAATAATACCTTTATAAATCATTACAAGATAAAATGAAAGACATTCTATTAAAACAAGTTCTCCAGTTTAGTGCCAGCATTCTAAAAAAAATGAAGAAGATGTTGCACACCAAGTAAAAATCAAAAGACAAAATTCCAAGCAATGAAAACAAGAAAATCCAGGAGATTGTTTTAAAGGGAAGAAAATAACTGATAACAAATATTAAAACTACAATAAATACCCAAACCAGTCTGTATTTTAAAATGCCACCAGAGAATAAGAAGCTCCAATATTCTTCATAAAACTAAGATGGAAGGTGAGACGAGTAAATTACATGCCATCACTGAAAAAGTATATGCAAATGGAACCTTCAGATAAAGCAATGGAGTCCTTAAATGGGCTGAGATTACATATTTATTATCAGTGTAGCTACATTTATACCATCTGATGAACCCAGAAAATAAATGGAAAGCAAGCACAACATTCTTATGCCTTTTATACTCTTTAAGCAGCCCTCTATGTAATGTTTTTAATAATGTAAAAGCTAAAACACAATAAGGAGTAATCACTCATGATCTAGTGATAACAGCAATTTCAGAGACAAAAACAAGATTAGAAAGAATCCTATGCTCCCTATCTGGAAAAGCAAACAAAATTGAATACCTTTACAAATTTTACCATTTCCAAAGCTAAGGAAGAACTTTCAGACTAGACTGTGATTTTCGAGCACTTCCAAATTGTTAAAATATTTAGGCTCTGATATTTAAACTTTTACACAGATGAGATACTTTTCTACATGCTTTCTGTATGTTTAAGGGTGGTTACATTCTTCTGTTCTTAAGTAGTCATAGATGACGTGTTAGTTGTAGTTCCACAGTCACTTTACCAGGTTTATACAACCGGGTATTAAAAGACAAGCATGACAGGCAACTCTCTGGGAAACCAGAAGAAAAGACATATACTCAAAAAAAACACAACCCAAAACACCCCAAAAACCAAAAAAAATGGTGGGTAGTAAGGGGTAAACTTCAAATTCCCATACTGGAGAATGCAATCCCAGCCTATTTCCCTTAATCTAGAAATAGCTCCCACACATATTTTAAAACCCTACTGCAGTTTTTTAAACTTGTTTACTATTTGTTATGGAATAAACTGTTAGTTATTTTTTCCCTCTAGTGAGTTAGAGACAGTTTGCAGTTTATAAAGAGTACCATAGCTGAACAAGTTGCATGTGGAGTCAACAGTAAGACTGATATCAATAATATAGGCCATTTTAGATCTGCTTTATCAATGAAAACCAAGTGACTTACCACCTGCTAAATCATATCTGAATAAACCAAGAACCCACTGAGTCAGAATACATGGCGTAAAAAGGTAATGACTGTGATCATCAACTGTGAGTTTTGCTTGTACCTAAAAATCAAAGTCAAGGAGAGAGGAAAAAAAATGATGTTTTAAAATGTAAAGCACTTGGAAATGTAGCTTTAAATTCTGCTAAAATACCAGATAAATTAGTTCTCTATTTGGTCTATATATTTAGATATTTTATTAATGCACTCTTTAGTTTTTTCAAAAAGTGCAGAGATTAATGGTTTAAATCTTGTTTTCTGACCAAAAAAGATTTTCTCATAATTAGAATATTTCTTCTATACTGTTTTTGATGCAAAGAAATGCATGGACTAACTAGGACTGTTAGTGCAGTATCATTAGACAAAACAGACATTTTTTTTAAAGCAATACCAAGCACAAAATATAAAGGAAATATAAAAGTGTAATAAAAAACTACTTAAATCAGTAACAGTCAGTCACTACAAAAGACGCCTTACAGAAATACTGACTCTTCTCTCAGGATATTTGACTTTACAACTGTATCTTTAATTCAGAGAATAACTGCCTTCACCAGTCATTTGGTCCTGGTGCAATGAGATTTAAACTTAAGATTCTTAGAATACATGGATAACATCATACAAAACTTCTGCTAACTGGTGCATGTTAGCCAGTGACTGTAACCTCACTCCAGTCATAAACACTGGTTTTCTATCATGGTTCTGTCTAGACAGGGACACACATACATTCTTGGAAGCACTTACATCCCCCCAGTACCTACCCTAGTAAGGCTATGTATATGATTAAGAAAAGAAAGTACCTAGGTGTTTTGCTAGATAGAAGTCCATAAAATTTAAAGTTGGAGGATAAAATTAACTCATGTGTCTAAATAACTATTTTTAACAGTGTAAATTTTTAATAGGTAGTCCTTGATATGTGTAAAGGACTCCACTCATACAAATCCAACAGCATCCTGGGCTGCATCTAAAGAAGTGTGGCCAGCAGGTCGCTTACTCAGCTTGCCTAAATAGTGAGGATTCTCTGCAAATAAGTAGCTCTAAAATTGATACCAACATTAGGAAAAAGATATAAACTTGGATTTTAATAATGATGAATTTTTTTATTCTCGTTACTATCAAAAGCTAATTATCTTTAAAAACAAAAAACACCCACCCTGAATTCTCCATCTCCTTGAAAAAAAATTAAATTTCCATACCTGTTCATATACTTGAACCATAGATCCTGCTAGCTGATGTATTTTTGGTAAAGAACCCCAAACAGGGTGGTTCTTTAGGTTTTTCTGCAGTACAGGTTCCAAGTAAGCACTATAAATAGTTTGCAGTTGGTCTCTTTCTGGATAGCTACAAAGAAAAAAAAAGTAATCATTAAAGACTACCACTGTTAATTTTTTTGTTAAAAGAGATTCAAAGTTATATACACAATTACTGACACATTTCAATAAACAGCATCTCCATCTAGCAGCTAAGTAAGATTATTATTCTACTGCAATAGCCACCCTCAGAAATTTTCTACATATATCTGTGTGTTCAAACTTAGAAATAAACAAACTTCTTTACAATTTCTCTGATTTTGCAACCAAACAGCACTTTCACATAAAGCTGCAGAAAGCAGTTTACTGAAAGCAAAATCGTCCAACAGGAAACGTATCTCAAACACTTCACCATCAACAGATAGTTACAGATTGCTCCTTACTTGGTTTCTAGTGCCAAGAGGCACCAAACAGCACCAAATCTGAAGATCCCAAACTGTTAGAAAAGATGAAAGACTAGAACAGCTACATCTTCATAAAGACTAAACTGAGCAAGGGCCCTATAAGCAGTGGCTGAACTTGAGTTCTGAGAGTCAAACTAATTTCCACATACTTACTCAATACAACAGAGACGAACAATAGAAGTAAATCTGGAGGTAAGTTTATGTCTTCCTAATGTTCCTCCAGCAGACATGGAAGCCACAATTTGGATGTTTTCTAAACCAACCCATTCCAGATTTTCATCATAAAATCCTTGATAGGTAAGAACCTTTAATAATTAAATAAACATTTCATTAAAAGAAAGCCAACAGAATATCTTACTAAAAACAAATAAAAAAAAACCCACAAACTCGTGAGAAGTATACCGTTACTACTGCTTTCTTAATTTCCAGAGGTATACTCCTCTTCCCAGTTTGATGTCAGCTGTAAACTTGCTGAGGGTACACTCTGCGCCATTGTCCTGACCATTAATGAAGATGTTAAACAGGACTGGCTTCCAGCTAGACCTTGTGCCACTGAATACCACCCTCTGGACATGACTGTTCAGCCAGTTTTCATCCAGCCCATACATCAACAGCTTTTCTGTGAGGATCCTTTGGGACACAGCATCAATAGCCTTAGTGAAGTCCAGGTAGACAATATCCACTGCTCTCCCCTCATCTACCAGGTCTGTCATTTCATCATAGAATTTTATCAAGTGGTCAAGCATGACTTGCCCTTGGTGAATCAATACTGTCTACTGATGATTTTCTCACTATTCATATGCCTATCGCATTATAACTCATTGAGGCGAGCATTGTCTTTATCTACTTAACATATAATGGTTTGGCTTTGAAGGAACCTTTAAAGGTCATCTAGTCCAACCCCCCCTGCAATGAGCAGGGACATCTTCAATGAGATCAGGTTGTTCAGAGCCCTATCCAACCTGACATTATGCATACAAACCAAATAAAAACGGTACCTTATTGCTGGTTGACACCTGCATCTTCTATTAAAGCACAAACAAAACTAATGTCAATAGAGATGCAGGATGTTAACTCTGAAAATAATCAATGTGGGTATTTACGAGATTCACTAAACTATTTCCAGTATACTTAAGTCTCTTTATAAATAACAGACATAAGTGCTCACCTGCTGCAGAAAAGCCACGAGCGTGCTTGTTCCCCATTTATCAGGTTTGGGTAGATTGATATCCTTTAAGTACAAAACAAGCCTTTCACAGTCCTTTGGTCTGTATACTCGCCCAGTGTTGGTACTGATTACAATGCAGGTTTGACTTAGTTTTTGTAGAAGATGTTGAGAAGTAGTTTGTGCACTGCAGTGAATGGTTGCAATCTGAGTGGATCGGAGTTGAGAAAATGCATAATGAAGCAGCATCCTAAGAAAGCAAATGTGTAGATACATATAAGCATAAGTAATACATAAATGCATTAAAATTCTGTGTATGTGAAGATATTGTATAGTTTTTGAATTAAAATGCATATATTACATAATTTATTAACGTAATAGGTGATGCACAAGGTTTGCCTTCAAAATTTTAATATTTTCCATTCAAGAAATTCAATAAAAGTGTAGTACACAGCTACACAAAACAAATACCCAGCCTAAACACCTTGTATATAGTGATCTAACCCATCCAAGTAAGGAACCTATAACAGGCAACAGGATGAGCTGAATTCAGTTGCCCGCACACAGGCATCTAGTGCCTTTTGAGATGAGACAAGCTACTTAATGTGCCTTTCAGCTGTTGTTCCATGACAGAACAGGTTTTCTAAAGGTCCTGTTTCATACGTAAAAGCCCAACTCTGATGTTGCAGATGCAGAGTGGCAGCCTGAACTGTCCTATAGATCTTCCTAAGAACTTATGTCCTTACCACTACAGAAGGTTTGCTTCATTAGTAACCTAAATAAGTAATATTCTAGCAGAAAGATAAATGATAAAACCACTATAATAAAATATTACAAACTTTGTCAAATAGCTAGAGGTATATTTTGCTTAAAATAGGAAAGACTTTTTACCCCTTTCCACATCCTTCAGGACCCACAAGAAGAAACGGCTGCTTATTGTTAAAGTCTAGCCAGGGTCTAAAGTAATCTAAACCTCTCTGCATGTCAGGAGTTTGGATGACAGGAAGTATTTGGAGATTACTGAAGTCTTCAGCTGTTAGATTTTCAGGTTTTTTCAGCTGATATAGCATTAGCTGTCCAGTGTCAGTGTCATAATACGTGTCCAGCGGCTTCCTTGGATCTGGTGGAGATTCTCGTGCCCAACTGAAGATCTTTAAAACAAAATAAAAACAAAGTTTCTGTTAAATCCATATTCCTAATGACAAGATCTACCATTTCAAGCTAATCTAAAGAATGTTCAAATAATAATTCTGTAAAATCAAACACATAATTCTTCAATTTGATACTTTTAAGGCTGCCTTTGAAAATTCAGTCATGTTATGCATATGCTTTATGATTGATTAAGTCCTTAAGTGAAGAGTAACACTTAGCAGTGTTATCAGTGACATATGAAACATTCCTTTACTTCTGAGCTATTTCACTATAGACAACACGGATTGCGAACAGATCAGATATTCTATTGGTATAAATTTGCATTGTTAGAATACAGAAAATCACTATTCTACTAGATATACTTAGAAATTTTTAATAAGTTTGGTAAAAAACATTATTACCTCTTTTGCAAATTCTTGTCGTGATTTCATGTTCAGATTGCCACCAAGACCCCGTAGCAAGCTAACAATAAACTGTCCACGATCGGTACACCCATGAAGATGAGACAGTCCATTCATCACCGTTCCAACTAAACTGGTTTCTACCACAAAGTCATTCTGTAAATTGCAAGTTATAGTAGATTTGAATGCATTCCTAAAAATAAATGTGATGTATTGCTAGCAGACTATTACTCATTGCTCTTCGACACTTCCACAAATGATGACAAATCTCATCGCTGCTGTTGTTCTAGAAAATTCACTTGACATGGAATTATATTTAAGGATTGATTTGGAAGTTTTAATTCCAGACTATGTAATGAAGTAATTTAGGATAAGTAATCAGAACTTTCCTTACAGATTTTGAGAATCTCTAAGAAATCAACATAACTGTATACTGGAAATTTTCCTTGTGAATGGATTCTTTCTGGATTTTAGTTTTTAGCACTAGAGGATTTTCAGCCTCGGGATCAGTGCCATGGTTTTCCCTCTGTATCCACCTGAAGATACTTTTAAAGTCGAAAAATCTCCATGGGTGAAAGAAACAAGAGAGGAAATGATATTCAAAACACAACAGGATCCTATGTGTTCTCCAAGGGTAGATAATGCACGTCTCCCAAATGCTAGTTTACTGGCCACAGCAGTGGGGATTTCTCCTAAATAATGCTTTGTGCAACATAAGCCACTTGTTCAATGCAAATGCAACTCCTTTTTTTTAACTTAAAATTTTAAAAATAATACAAATGGTATCTTCAGTGTTAAACTAGATAAATGGACCATCTGAACAGAAGCTGAAAATGTATTAAGTATTCAGTTACCAACCTTCTTCACAACCCAGTTTAAAGCCCTTTCAAAATAGTCCCCAGTCCAATTTTCAAGGTTGTATCTGCATTCCTCCGGCTGACTTCTTAGCCAAGACTTTATCAAAGAATTAAGATCTGTATCTTCATCACTAAGTGAAAACGAAACAAAACAAGATTCAAACAAATACAAGATATCCACATCTTCACCTAGACTGTTTGAAGGGAACAAAAAAACTCTAGGAAAAGTTCAGTGAAAGACAAGAATTTCCAATCACTATTTGGGGTCTCTAAGGGTCACACACAAGCAAAGAATCCATTGCCTCTTTCAAAAAGTCTAGGATACATTAACCAAAAGGTTATAACAAGACAGCGTAGAAAGGACATACATACAACCTAAAGTAAACTTGCTTCATAAGTGTAAGCAAGTAATTAAATCACTCCATCCACTTTAGACTAGCTTTCAAGAACAGAAAAGCAGGTATACTTGCTTATTTTAAAAGTATGTAATACTGCTGTGACTCACCTCAGAAAGATCATTCCCATTCGAGAGATTGTAGCAGGAGAGGCACAGCTGAGGTCATGAGTTTCAAATATAAAGTTGACGTTTGAGCCAAACTGAATTCTTTCTCCACTGGGCATAGTCAACAATCTGTTGTCATCCAAAACGGAATTCAAAGATTCAATCCATTCAGGATCAATATCACCATCACAAATTATCCATGAAGTAACATCTATTTCCAGACACAAAAATAAAATATCAAACCCAAGAAAAACATTTAAAGAATATCACCCCTTGCCATTTTAAGACTATTTATTACTCTTTCTTCATTATAACTTAAATATAAACTCTTTAAAGATATTCCTTGCATGCTTTATCTTCTAATGTCTGGTTTTGCTCTCCTATCACAAAATTCAGAAACTACATATCAGTGTTCTTGATTATGATTGTCACCCAAAGTTTTTCTTACCTTATGCTAGGCACGAATAATAACGTAATACAAAAATGTAACTGAAAATAAACTATTTCAGTAATTTAAGCATAAGGATGCCTAACACCCTCACAGACATACCTCGGGGTTCTCGTACCACTTGTCGCGCGCTATTTGTAAGCACACCATCAGACCACTCTCTGGTGTCCATGTCGATATGGCCAAGCAACTGATGCCGAGGCATAGCTTTGGGGTTCATAGTGTACTGCTTCACAACTTTGCCAGTTTTACCAAGTGCTGTCTTTAACATCCGCCAAAGTGTTGATTTACCTGCACCACTTGGACCTACAATAACCACACCCATTCTTTGACGTAGTTGTTCATATAATTCCAAAGCCTTCTTGATCTAGGTAAGAAAAAAGACACTGGCTATGTGAAGTTGTAAGTCTAAATCAATCATGTTCTTTTTTAATGTTTGGCCAATTTTGCACACAGTCACTTTGTTTCTATAATTTTATTTTTTTGAAACAATAGGTGTTTGCAGAAGTAATTAAAATTGGGATACTAAAGAATATAAAGACACCTATTTTGTATGTTAGAAGCATTTCACTAAATTACTAATATAAAAATATCAGCTCTCCTTGGCCACATTTTTATAGAGAAATTAATGAACCTTTAGTCACAAAATTTCATCCAGCTCTACAATAAATAAACATAAATGAGACACAGAACTGCTTGATAAAACTAAATGTTTGCATATTTGATTCTTTCACTGTCCAAAGCATTAATGGTAATTTGTAACTGGCTTGAACAAAACTGTGACATACGTTCATATCTTAATTTTCCTTGCACTGTTTTTCTTTCAGTTACACAACTGATCTACCATGCTTCAAATATACATCAATACATCAACTTTTTTATATACACGTAATTAGAATCTATTAATTATTCTCACTTTTTAATAACAGATTTCATTCAAAAGTAAATAGAAATTAGCCCAATGTAATATTAGTACATTCTAATTCCAAATAACTCATATTGTTTTGTTGCTGTGGCTGATGTTTACCTGGGTGCTTATAATTTCCAAGTTTGCTTCTTCAAAGACTTGCTGTAAAGCTGTAGTTAACTCAGCATACTCCACATCTTTAAAGTCAATGCCAGGAAATACATCTTTAACCAGTGCATCAAATCGGGCACAGTCTGCAAATGTGAGCTTTGACATGGTATTAAGCCGCAGAGCTTGAACCACCATGTGACTTTCATTAACTGCAAATAAAAGAAAAGAAGCCAGATCAGTTTAAGCTGCTTGGTGTTTTTTTTTTCCTTGGAACATATCAGCACTTGAACCCATACTGCTACGACACTGAAGGTTGAATCATAGTGCATATTACATTCAGATTCATGAACCACTACTTAGAAGTCAGACAAGTGCCTTCCTGTAAGTACCCTATATGCCCACAAATGCATTCTAGACAGACATGAGAAGGTTATGGTGCTGCCCATGTAGTACACAATAGCCTAGTGGGACTAAGAGTAGCAGTGATGGTAAGTGCACAATAAGCGCACTCATCTATCCCACACTTAATTTCCATTCATTTAACATCTAAACAAAAATAATTTTTAAAATCTTTAAAAAAACAGTCAACCAGTCCAATGCCTTCCTATCATTTTTATCTGTCCTTGTACTTCTACCAATCTAAATCTAATGCCATATGACAATTTCAGCAAACCCCAAACAGAATCAAAATGGTCTGATGACTGATGAATAATAACAGCATCAGAGGACCAACTTTCCTGACCTAAGCCAAGTGAAAACATTGAGAATCACTCCAAATTACCCCAGAATAATCTCCTGTATCCATATTCTTCTCATAGAAATGCTCAATCTGGAATATGACAACAGTTTTTTGAGATCTCCTAATGAAGGAGAACTTTCACAGATATTTTTTTCTTTTCCAAATTGCCTCCAGATCCAAGTCATGGCTTCTCAAAAGCTCCAGTGACCAAGAAAGTTGTAGTGAATGATATCTGTACAATATCCTAAATAATCAAAAGTTTGGCATGGTCAGCCTTACTTTCTTGCTTTATTTCACTTCTCTTCAGCTGATGAAGAAGACTGCCACAGCCTCTCAAAACAGTCTTCAATGCTCGTAGACCCCAGTCATAGTGCTGCTGTGGTGTCAGAAGCTCCCTAAAGTTAAAAACAGCAATATTGTAGTAAGATTAAGGTGAAAGCACCTGAAATTTTTGTTTGGTGAATTAATATAGTTTGGCTCATAATATGGTTTTAGACAAAAAAGAAACTGATGAGTATTTGTAGCACCATCTATAATGCATTTCAGAGATATAAGCAGTGACACTGAAATTTTCAGAGGGACTATATTCAACAGCTAATGTACTTATTATTGTCCCCAACAGCATGAAAACCTCTGAACTTTATTCTCTCTAATATTTACACTTACAACAAAATAGTCACTTGCATTTCACAACTTCCAGAGTATAAATTCAACACAATACCTGTGAGCATTCGAACGCCCACATTAATATTTAGTGAGCATACCAGGGTAGGAGGACTTTGCCACCTTAATATTATAATTGCATTGAACCTCCTACTATATAGTAATATTTTTATTTCATAAGTTAAATTAGTATCTACAGAGATTTGCATGGTACAGCATTCATATTTAAGAGCTGCACTGAATGTAAAATTTTGAATGACTCCAAATGTGCAGGTTTATGTCTAGTTTTCTTTCTGAAACATAGTTTTCTGTAATATCCAAGTTGTAAAATATTACAGGAAATTGACAGAAGTACGTGTACATTGTATCCCTATAGTCATGCCTGGAGAAAAAACAAAATGGCAGTGATATATCCACAAGGATCAAAACAAAAGCAGCAGGGAAGAGAATTAGAAAGGTAACATGACTAAGAAGAAAAAAAAGCTTACCTTGCTAGATTAAAAATAGCCACTAATTTTCTCCCAAGTGTTTTAGCATCCTTAAAGCCTTCTGAATACAAAATCACTTCTGCAATGAGTTCATTGTCTGGATGAGTCATAGCAACTGGCCTAAAAAGTTGTTTGAGGTTATCAGGCAGTTTTTGTCTTCCTCCATAACCTTTTCCAGCAGGGTTCAGAGTAATAAAAATTCCAGAATTGTGATCCATTTCAACCTAGCATTAGAAGTGCATTGTAATAATATATTGCAATATAAAACTGTAGTGAGAAATGTTGGGTGGACTGCAGTTAGTTACAGTAGTCAGTTTTAAAGTTTGACCCAGGTGCTTATAGACTATTTTTGTAAGAAGAAAATAAGTAAGTTTCACTGTACCTTTTTGCCAAGCATCTCACATACAGGACTATGTTTCTTCAATGCATGTTGAATTGTCTGAATCTGCATGGATACTGCAGACAATACAGCTTCCTCAAGTCTGTTGAATTCATCAAAACAGCCCCAGGCACCACACTTCACTAAGCCCACGAATATGCGCCCCATTGACTTCACATCAATGCCCTTAAAAATAAAAAGAATACTATCAAAATGCAAATAACAAGAAAGTAATGAAAGACTGTCTTCCCATCTATTAAAAAATATTTCATTGGAAATATCCACAAATTTCTAATTGAAACGGACCAATTTCAAAAGTATTTCTAGAAAATATTGCTTTATGTAGTACGGGCACAGATATCCATTTCCTAGATTATACAGAACCATATTCACCTCATCACAATTAAAGACTAACACTTGTCTTCCAAGAAGTCCACCCAAGGCTTTTACTGATTCTGTCTTTCCAGTTCCAGCTGGCCCATAGGGATTTCCTCCAAGGCCCATCTTCATAGCCTGAGTAAGAGTTAGGTAACACTTATCTGTCAAAGGTGTGCAAACAAGTTTAGGGGAATTACCCTGCAGAAAGAAAAAAAATCATATTCATTGGTAGAGTGAAATTACTGAAGATTTAGTTTCATTAATTTCATTCCTCAGTCATTAATTTGAAAATATAACACAACGGTCAAGACAACTTCTCATTAAGTATATGAATTTGTTTACTGTCATGAAGTTTTCCTGATTTCAAATGATATCAAATGTCAAAACACTGTATAATTTTTTTAGAATTATGGAAAAGGGGTCAACACAAATGAAACTGCACTCTGATGTATAAAAGTAGCAAGCATATTAAAAATATGTACATGATAATGTAGCTGCTTTCTATACAACTTATGTTTACCTGATCAATATCAAGCATGAGACTGATTACTCATCTTTTAGTATTTTCTATGAAGCAGCATGCTAAGGATACATAAAATTGAAAAAAATGACAACAGTTGGGAGTCAACAAGCAGCATGAGTGAAATGAGAAAGTGTTTTACACATATATAAAAGCCACCAGATAAAAATTAAAAATACCACACCTGATATTCATAAGTATATTGGAGTTCAGCATCCACCATCTGAACGTAACATTTTTGGTCTTTCATATAAAATCTCAGCTGCTTCTTCCAAGCCCAGTCTTCAACACTGTGAACCTGAGCTTGATTCAGCTGCTTCACCACATCAATGTTATGAATGATATCAAGAATCAGAGCTTTAAGCTTGAGCTCAAGGATTCCTGATTCTGCAAATAACCACAAAAAAAAATAATAATTGCAACAGTGTGGTAAGGAAGATACACATTACCCACGCTCAAGTTCATTGTGCTGCTCTGGAGTATCAGCTTATCAGCTGATTTTATTCAGATCTCATTTCAATTATATATAGAAATGTTATTTCTTATCTCAAGTAATCAGCATAAAATGAGGTCCTGACATAGAATGTGAATCATCATGTAATCATTCAGAAGTGATTTTGGCTGCCTCTACACTCAACAGAGAGAGACAGAGGCTTTTCTGGAAAGCAATTTATTCCAGGAGCGTTTACAGTTATGTCCACTGTATTGGTCAGTGTGGCACAATCTGTTAATTCATCTGCTGAGGATCTGAAAACCATTCTCCATGCACTCTGGAGATTTTACTGAGACTAATCAGGGCGATGTGGAATGAATTAGCAGATTTGGTGCATTAAGTGCACTCTGAGAACATATTTTTTAATTTAGTTTCATTTGAAAGAAATTCGGTGTGCTCCTGTACCATTCTATGATGGGAATTAATCCAAAGTACATGGGGTAATCAAGCAACTCGCTCCAAAATCACAGCTATTATCCAAACTAAAATGTTACTGTAAATGTATCATATACAATAAATGTACTGTATAAAATAAATGTAAGTATACAATAGCTGGAATGAATACTGTCCTATAACTGATGACATTTCTCCAATGGCTAAAGAAAGAATGCAGAAGGGAGCTTAGATAAAGAAGACTTAGAGATTGCAGAAGGTAGGTGCTATGAACTCTATTCCTAATTAATTTATCAGATGTTAACAGTTCATGAATTTTAAACAAGAATTTAATACAGTAAGTAGCTACACAGATGTGGTGGAAGATTGCAAACTACATCTGAAATTGAGTCTTTTTTTACGTATAGGTTAAGACTCATCTTACCTAACCTACACTACAGAATTTTTACATCTGCAGTAGTCATTCAAAGCCCCTCTTCTGGTCAAAAGGAGGAATAAGCACTCAAAGGCATAGTTATTCTGACCCATTTGGACTGTATAAGATTTAGGATAATCATGTCCTGAGAATAACTAGTTTATTGGTTTTGCCTCAGAGGTACTCAAGAATTATTAGTTCAGAGGCAGATGTATACGTCTAAAGTAGATAAGAGAATCACCTGAACAGCTGTACAGACTATATTAGCAGGACATAATGCACCTCAACTACTCTTTGGCCAGTTGCAGCAAAACGTAACACTAGAGCACAGTTCAGTAAGTGAGGACAAATTATCAATAAATATATAAAACAAAAAAATATAAAACGTTAAAAAAATAGGTTTGCAAATATATAAATGCTCCAAGATAGTTTTTAATCTAAATAAAAATCTGTTGTTCCCTCTGAAATATTAAATAAACTAGTCTTGATAGTAATAGGTGGCTAATTTTATGTAACAACTTTTTAAACTCAAATCAAGACACATTACTGATTTCTTGTTTATATAAGCAGAATATTAAATGCTACACAACTGCATAGTCAAAATAAAGAATTATATATTAATGATGATTTTTATACCTGCACTCCCAGTATCCTCTATACTAGTATCAACACTAGTATAATGTTCCAGTTTAGCCATGAGTTCTAATTCTAATTGTTGCAGATTATGGTCTTTGATAGCAGTTTCAACATCTTCAGTGAACTGAATTTGTTCTGCTAAGGAAAGAATCTTTGGAAAATAAAGTTCAAATTACATTTTATAAATACAGAAGAGATAAAGAAAGAAAGATTTTCAATTAATTTATAATTGTTGATCATGTCTGATATTTTAAGTATTTTACAGTATCATTTTTAAACAAGGCCACACATTCGCTAAGCTCTTAAGAACAAAAATAGCCATCTTAAAACCTGAAAAAATTTAGTGAAAACTTGCAATGTAATCTAATATGTCCCTTAGCTGTTCTACAACATGTGGTACAAAACTTTGCAAAGTAACTTTTCCCATTAAATGATGCTTCAGATGGAAACTATCCCATTGTAGGCACACTGAGCCCACACTCTACAGGCTCGGGAGCACCTCTGTCTGCCACTGATCTGCTAACACAGTATTTTGCATCCCGGTTTCTAAGATTTCTGTTCTGATTAGTTCAAGGGAAAAGCCCTGTCTGAGCTATGAAGATTCAGTCAAACTTGGAACTGGAAAGATCTGTAACAAAAACTGCCACCAATTAGGTCAATCTGAAGATTTGTAGCGGTAACTGCATTCTGGGGGAAGGAGAGAGGAACCAGCAGTCCTGTGAGGGAGAGTCAGAGTGGATCACTGAGAAAAGGGAAGAGAATCATCGAATCACAAAATAGTTTGGATTGGAAGGGACCTTTAAATGTCAACTAGTCCAACACCCCTACAATGAGCAGGGACATCTTCAACTAGATCAGGTTGCTCAGAGCCCCATCCAACCTGATCTTGAATGTGTTTCCAGGGATGGCGCATCAACCATCTCTCTGGGCAACCTGGGCCAGTGTTTCACCACCTTCAGTGTAAAAAATGTCTTCCTTCTATCTAGTCTAAATATACCCTTTTAGTTTAAAGCCACTACCCCTTGTACTATCACAACAGGCCCTGCTAAAAAGTTTGTCCCCATCTTTCTTAGAAGCCCTTCTATAAGTACTGAAAGGCAACAGTAAGGTCTCCCTGGAGCCTTCTCCGGGCTGAACAACTCCAACTCTCTCAGCCTGTCCTCACAGGAGAGGTTCTCCATCCCTCTGATCATTGTTGTGGCCCTCCTCTGGACTCACTCCAACAGGTCCATGTCTTTCCTGTGCTGAGGCCTCCAAAGCTGGACACAGAACTCCATGAGGGGCCTCACCAGAGCGGAGTAGAATCACCTCCCTCAACCTTCTGGCCATGCTTCTTTTGATGCAGTCCAGGACTGCCTTTTGGACTGTGTGTGCACGTTGCTGGCTCGTGTCCAGCTTTTCATCCACCAGTACTGCCAAGTCCTTCTCAGCAGGGCTGCTCTCAATCCCTTCATCCCCCCAGCCTGTATTGACACTAGGGGTTGCCCCAACCCAGGTACACGATCCTGCACTTGACCTCATTGAACCTCATGAGGTTCACACAAGTCCCCTTCTCAAGCTTGTCCAGGTCCCTCTGGTGCATGACACCAGTTTGGTGTCATCAGCAAACTTGCTGGGGGTGGACTCGATCCCACTGTCTCTGCCATTGATGAAGATACTAAACAGTACTAGAGCCAGTTTGGACCCCTGAGGAACAACACTTGTCATCAATCTCCAACTGGACAAAACTGTTCATGTTCATAACTATTTCTGTTTATACAGCTAATCTTTAGAAACTGCATTTTAATGAGATTCAAAAAGGGGGTTTTATGTTACTAAGTCTTACCAGACCTGCATGTAACATTCACTACCAACTAAAATCAAGATTTATATCAAATTTAACACATAGATGGGTGTTAGATCAGGTACGATGTAAAGCACTTGAGTATTTCAAATGTTTACCAAAGAATTATAAGAATACATATTTTTAAGAATTTCTCTACACTATAAATGAATAAAACAGATTTGTTTGGAGTTATTTTCTTCCAAATCCCCTTTATGAGACTTCAGAAAAAAACTTATTTGATAAATGTAAGACTACACAGTGGCATTACTGGATCAATTACTACCTGGGAAGGAAAGAGCGATGGATCAATTGAACCTTGTGATTTTTTTCCAGCATCAACACAGTCAACTAACATTTTTTTCAGGGTCTCCTTCATCTCCAAAGCCAAACCATTTAGCCATACCTGACAAAGAGATGAAAAAAACCTCAAAAGTTACATTACGAAATAATTTCTCAAAGATGCTTGAACTACATTTGGATGTGATTTTCTTACCTCCACATCATTTGACAGAAGAACTTTTTTTCTAAGTGGCACAGTTTCTCCTTCTACAGACTTCATGGCAACTATGTATTTAAATTCTTCATCAAAGCTCACGCTATTAATGCCTATTAAGCAGAAAACAGTAATGAAGTTATAAATTGTTCAAGTCAAATATTAATTCCTTTGTGTCTAGTAGCAGAAAGAGAAAAAAAAAAAAAAAAGCCTGCAACAGATTATTTAGCTTGAAGAGCTTTATTTCTAAATAAGTACATTTCACAAAGATTAATACGTTACCAGCAAAAAGTTTCTTAAGATGAGACTGGATAACCAGAGGATTCATGGACTGTCCTAAAATTTCTAATAAGTCATCATCTCCAATGAAATAGAATCTTGGAAATGCTGAGCGCTTTTCCTATATAAAAACAAAATAAATCAGTTTTGTTTATTTAAATTCAAACTTGATGACTTTCTTTATAAAACAAATATATTAATGTCAGCTGTACCTCCAAAAACTCATTCAAAGATCTCTGACATCTCTGAAGTTGGTCAAGTATGGTAATTAAGTTATTTCTTATTCCTGTCCGGGCATTCAGTGATGTTATCCTATTGTCACTCTTGATATCTGACATAATGGATCTTGACAGAAAAACAATAAATAATTTATAAAATAAACATTACAATTTTAATCTGAATATGGTATACAAGTAGTTATGTAAATAAAAATTAAAGCATGGGTAATTCATACAAATATCTGATATATAACTTTCAGTTTTCAGTATTAACAATGAAACATTTCAGAACTGACACCAGTGTATGTCCAATGTAACTTAATAACAACTTTTTCTTGCTAAAATTTCTCTACCCAAAACCAAGAAAACTCAATTCTTGACTTTTCTTTCCTTCTAGAAGTCATTTTAACTCAAATCAACACAGATAATGGTACATATCCTTCTACATTTCTAAAATCTCCTCCCTTTTTATCTCCTTGACTTGTTTGCAACAAAGAAACCATCTGTTTCTCCCCAAAGTCCATCTGTGTACTTTTTCAGTGAACAAAGTGGTTGTCTTCAACAAGAAATTATTCTCAAAAAAACACATCACCTCTGCTTCTGTTGACAAGATTGATCTTGTGTTTGACTGCCTTGTTTGTGATCTTTGAACTTTCATGCGATTCTGTTCTTCACATGTACTCCATTAAATGAAACCTACATTATCAGCTTTATTCAGATCTATGTCACTGTCACACATCTATATCTAATGAATTTCTGTTGCTGACTTTCACCTCCATACACATTCCAATTGTTCCATACATTTTCACCATGAAGAAAGCTCTAGCCTACATGCATCAAAGATACTACAAAAAGTCACATTCCATAATACTGACCTAAAGTCTTCATCAACTCTGTTAAAACGAGCCTGTTCTTTGGGCAGAGCTCCACGACCGAATATCGGTTCCAAATAGACCCACTTCCTTTGAATTTGGTTTAAATTCTGCAGATATTCATCCAACTCAGCCAGCTTTTTTTCCCAGATGGACACTTTATCTTCAAAACCTTTGTAATATGGAGAGTCCTTGAGGGACTGTAGAAGACAGCGATGATCTCCAACTTGGTTGACAATGTCCTTCCAGTCTTTAATAAGCCTGATAGTCTTGCCTTGGCTATCTTCATAATCTGTTAATGTAAAGACAGCTCCAACTCCCCAGAGTTCAAGCTCACGTAATGATTCTCTGATTGTAACTTCACCTTGGGCCCGAGAATTCAAATCCTATGTAAAAGCAGAAATAGATCTAATTTGAAACTACAGCGCTTGCAATAAACTTTCCATTCAAAAAAAACCATAAATTCTATTTCTATAGTAATGAAAATATAAGGATGCATGCAGAACAAGTTATACCATAAAATAAAATATAGTACCTTTATTTGAAATTATTCGTACCTTAAGTTCCATTGCTTTTTCTATAATGGCATCTGTCACTTTTAGTAGATCTCCAAATAACAAACCCTCAAGTGTAGTGCCTCGGGGAAGACCCAGAAGACGGAAGAGATCTAGCCAGTGGTCTGGAGAAAGATGTTCTCCTCTTACATATTTTAAGAGTGGAATTATCATCTATAGGAAAAATGCATATGTGAATCCATCTAGTCTTTATGAAACTTATATTCTTAAACTGAAGTACATTTTTTGGTTCCTGGATTTAATGTTTAGGAGTATAACTCTGAGGAAAACTCACTGCTAAACATGCAGTGTTTACTGTGTAAACTGTAATGACCCTCCTGCTTACTGCAAGGAAATAAAAGGTGCTCAAAGGTGAGCAAAATGTTCAAAACAGTATCAGATGATATTTTGTTGAATTGTAACTGATTTTATTATAAGAACTGAACAATGAGCTAAAGAATGAAGAATAACACCCAGTAAAACCAAAATATTTTTTATTTTATACCCCTTTTTGTAATTATCATCTCACTTTATATTTGTCCACTTCTTTTTGCAACTTTACTGTCATTACAGTATGTTCTTCCATCTTCCTTATCTTGTCATGCCAGATAAACAAAAACTCTTCAAATAGGTATGTTTTACTCCTGTGTGACAATCAAACAGAAGGAGGTTATAGCACCGCAATACTACAACCACACTTATATGTCCATGAAAAATAAAGTAACAAAATCATACCTAAATGTAATCCAGTCTTCTTTAGCTTTTTCCTGAAAACCTTGATAAAAGTCTTCATACAATGCCCAGACTTCTGCACAACTCTTAATATCTTGACATACAACTTTTGACAATGAGAAGTCAGGTTCTTCCAATTTAAAATGATGGCATTCTTCACTGAATAAAAGATCATCATATTATGTTACATTATTGAATTATACAGTTATGGTTTAAGAGATGGTATCACATGAAAATAATTATACTTTTTTTAAGAAAAGCTATTGGCTTCACTGAAGAACATTGCTGCCAACTGCAATTTCCTTATAGTCTCCTTCTTGAATAGAAATAATAAAGGAATACAGGGGATAATTCTCTTACACTCTCCCATATTCATAATTATTTTCCATAAACTTTCATTTATTTCTCATTTAGGAGAAAAAGTGAATTACTTTATGCCCCCAAAAACAAAGCTTGAAGGAAAATAATTTGTAATTGATTGTTTCTTCCTGCTAGGTAGAAAGAGTATGCTATTTTTATTTACTATCATATTTAAGTGTCAAGCTAAGAATTTAAATAGAAAACTTCATCCACTTAAGATTTGCAATGAGCTTACTGCAAGCAGGCACCCAGAGCAAAAAACCTTTCATTTTGCACAATAGCCTATCAGACAAGACACTTCCTTAAAAAACAGGAGAGGTGAACTCTTGCTCATTTAAATTACAAAAGGATTGAAGGAATAACTTCCCCTTCTTAGACCAATATCCCAAATCTTCTCTTAGTGAGAATTTCAGAAATCAGAATCAAGCCTTTAGTGTACAGACACCCTTACATGAAAACTTAAGAGACTTCTTGAATTTTTCATTACAAAAAACTCTAGAAAAACTTAGCTTAAGAAATTCATGTTATGTAAAATCAACAAAAAGGACCCTGAAAAACACATAATACAAATAAAATTAAATTCCTTATATTATCTGTTGTGATAAAAATTAGTTAACATTTTCTGAGATACTACTGCTGAAAAATATCCATAGATGAATAAGTAAGATGTACAGAGAAATAAACATACATACATGAGCTTTTCTTTCATGGTTTCAAGTTCATCAAATTCTTTTTTTTTTTCCTTTATGATCTGAGCACTTTTCTGAAGCACATCCTGATCACCTGTTTCAATGACATCATCACTGGGCTTTAGTTGATCCCAACGAGCTTTAAACTTTTCCAGGTCTTGAAGATATACATTAACACGTGAAATCACATTTCCTTTCATCACTTCTATCTGTAAAGCAAGAATTATAACGAAATTCCATCAATGGTTTGTAGCTACAACTATGATCAAAATCAAAGTATCAACTTCAAATCTTGATCAAAACATGGTAACTACAACGTGATCAAAATCAAAGTCAGAAAACTTCTTGTATAATACCATTACAGATAGTTCTTCTTCCACAGAAGTTTCATCTACCTATTGTTCAAACCGTTTAAGTATTCTTCCTTTAAAGGCTCTCCCTCAACTCAGTAACGCTGGTGTTAACACTGAACTGAGAACATTTATGGATTTAATCTAAGAAAAAAATATTTCTCCAGACTTATTCAGAATAATTTCAACATTTTAAATTAAATGTTGAAAAAACATTAATCTTTCATTGTTACCTGTTCTGTAATCATAAGCTGGTGGCTTTCCATCATTAATTCAAATTTATCCCATGTAGCTCTTAGGTTACTGATAGCGTCCAAACCTGCACCAGCCACAGTTCGCAAAAGTTTGTTTTTATCTTCGGCCTCTTGAAACAGGAGAAAAACCTAAATTCAAGTGGATTAAAAATATGTATGTAAAAATCCAGCAAACCTTGTTTATCCAAACTAGAAGTAATACATGAGAATCATTAACTGCTATATGCTTACATACAGCTGCTTTTTTAATACTGTTTATAAAATAACATTAAAACACGGGACAAAATAGTATCTTGAGGAATTTAGAGAAATTCTAAATCTTGATCCTGAGATGGGATATACAGAAGTGAATGTTTACTAAGAAACAGATAACTGCCTCTTTATACATTGCAGAGATCCACTCAATCAGATTCGAGAAAAGCAGCAGAGCAACAGAATTCGGTAAATATGTACATTTGTGTGCTGAATCTGGCTGGGATGGAATTAATTTTCTTCATGTGGTGCTATGTTTCAGATCTGTGACCAAAACAATACTGACAGGACACTACTGTTGCACCTGCTGCTGAGCAGTGTTTGCACAGCATCAAGGCTTGCTTTGTTTCTCATTCTGTGCCCCCGCCCCAGTGAATAGATTGGGGGTGCACAATTGGTTGGGAGGAAACACAGTGGGGCAGAGATACTCCATGCCACAAAATGTCATGCTCAGCAATAAAATGGGATGGAGTAGGGTTTATGTAGGTTAGATATATTATTATTATATTCCAGTCAGGTGTCCAAAAAGCTTTTAACACAACCCCTCACCAAAGTCATTTAAGGAAACCTGGTAACCATAACGTAAGAACTAAGGTCCTTTCAGAGATAATTAATTAGGGTAAATGATAGAAAATTGAGATGGGGGAAATGGTTAGTTCCTGCAATAGAAAAAGGTCACCCATGGAGTTCTGCAGGTACCTGTTCTGGACTGCTCAAGGTGTTTATAGAATAGTCGGAAAAGGAAGCTAACCTTTGAGACTATAAAGTTACTGATGATACTATGTTATTCCAGGCATTAAAATAGCTCATCTGTGAAGAACTGTAGAACGAACTTAGAAGAAATAGTGACTGACAATACCAGTGACAAAAAAGAATCAAGTAGATAATAATAAAGTGACATATATGTAAAAAAAAGCAAATTTCACATGTACAAGATGAGTTCTGAGTTAATGACTGCAGTTCAGGATTGATATCAGTCAGTATATAAAAAATGGCACCTTAATCTAAGCAGTAGGAAGTAAATAAAATTTTAGCAGTCACAAAGGTAAAAAACAGAAAGGTAATACTGTTATTTCACCATAGAAATCCATTCATATCTTAAAAACTGCAAAATTGTGTTGGTCCTGCAGAAAAACATTATTGTGAAAATAGAAAAGACTTAAAAAGGGCAACAAGGATGATCAAAGTTATGGGTAGGTTTATGCATAAGAAAAGATTACGTAAACAAAATTCTTCTGTCTAGAAAACAGATGGCTAATACAAGACAGACCTTATAGCGACCTTCCAATATCTGAAGGGAGCCTACAGGAGAGCCAGAGAGGGACTCTTTGTCAGGAAGTGTAGTGACAGGACATAGGGCAACGGTTTTAAATTGGAAGAGGGGAGATTTAGATTAGATACTAGAAAGAAATTCTTTCCTGTGAGGGTGGTGAGGCACTGGAACAGGTTGCCCAGGGAGGTCGTGGATGCCCCATCCCTGGAGGTGTTCAAGGCCAGGCTGGATGGGGCTTTGAGCAACCTGCTGTAGTGGGAGGGGTGCCTGCCAATTTCAGAGGGTTTGGAACTCAATGATCTTTAAGGTCCCTTTCAACCCAAACCATTCTATGATTCTATGTGTCATGAAAAGGGAGACTAGGGACTCCTCCATATCTCTTCCAATATAAGACTTAAATGGTATGAAGTTAAGAGATGGCAGGTGAAAAGAAAGTAAAAAGGGGGGATCCAACAGGTAATAATTGATCTACACTTTACTGGACGGTATTCTGGATGTCAAAAGTGTATTTGCTTTCAAGAGAAGAGGAAAGGTTGTGCAGGAGAAATCCACTGATTGTTATTATATGCTCAGGAACCACATAAAACAAAAAGGTTCTGGCTGGAGGCTAGAACTGTGGGAAAGCACCCACATGCTACACTGATTTTATATTTTCCCCTAGGCAGCGACTTTATTCTACTGCTGGAGGCAAAATACTGTGCTATATGGACCAATGCCCTGACCCTATGCGGCCACTGCATGTTCTAAATAAATATAAGTTTCCATACTAGAAAGCAATTACATTTTTTGATAGCTGTTGTTCTGGATATGATGAAATTGCATCTTACCCCTTCTTTTCGTTCATGTAGGTTTAAATATTTTAAATTGTCTTCTGCTATTTCCTCTACAGTCTGGGGTCTGATCACTAATGTTTCCATGGCATCAGTGAGAAATGACGAAATATCAGATAGGTGAGCTAAAAGATAAGGTGAGAAAAAAGATTCAGATTAGATATCTGGAAGAAATTTTTTACTATGAGGGTGGTGAGACACTGGAACAGGTTGCCCAGGGAAGTTGTGGATGCCCCATCCCTGGAAGTGTTCAAGGCCAGGCTGGATGGGGCTTTGAGCAACCTGCTCTAGTGGAGGTGTCCCTGCCCATGGCAGGGGGGTTGGAACTAGATGATCTTTGAGGTCCCTTTCAACCCAAACCATTCTATGATTCTATGATTCTATGAAATGACAATGAAATTTTCCTCCAGACAAAGGAAACAAACAAAATGGTATTCATATGTATTCTTTTCCATCTGGAACAGATACAGCCAAAACAACTGAATGCGAAAGATCAAGGAGTTTTAGGTTAAGCTCGTAGTGAAAAATTAGTAACAGATACTTTCTCTGCACCACAATTTCTGCAGCTTACTGTGCCCAAGAGTACAATATTTCTTTAAAAGAGTATTTACATTAACACAAAGGTCCACAAGTAGAACAGAAACAAAAAATACTATTCATTAAAGTTATTTACCTTGAATAGATTTTCTCAAAGAAATGACAAGAACTTCATACAACTTCTGGATAAAATCATCAATTACAGTTTTCACAGGGTTGCAATTAACAGTTAAACAATCTATCCTGATGGTGCTTCAAGATAAAGATTAAAAAATTAGCAAATAATCAGTAGTATACTTATATGTCAATATTTCTATGACGATTTATGCACGTCTACTGTTTACCTTGATTTTGTAGTCTAATAAGAAAAAATTTCCCTCATATTTCTACAAATAAAAGACATAGCTTAATAGGAAAATTATTCCTATTATTGAAATATTTATAACCATTATACATCTATATGCATTTTTAAGGGGACTATGGTCTAATGCTCTGCTCCAAATAGTAAGAAAATTGCTTGATTTTATATAAACAATGTCACTAAATTCAAAAGGAATACTTCTATACTCAGCAAAATAATTATTTGTACAGTCATGTCTTTAAATCTGTAATTTCCATGAGAATTTACTAACCCAGGTTTCAATAGTCCTAAGAACACAAGACATGGTGAGTCATTCAAGTCCCCATATCTAATATCTCACAGTGACCATAAGCAGATGTCTAAAGAACACTAAGGAAAAGGGCTACCTTATTTGGTACCTTCCTCAACACCAATTATTTTCAACTCATGGCCCTTCACAGCCACATGTGGTTTCTGGCGATAAGACACATCAGCCAATTTGTCTTCTATTCACCTCAGTCTGCCCTTGAACTGATGAAAATCTTTACTACTCAGAATATCACTTAGCCAGTAAGTTCTACCAGTCCATTCTCCTATATGAAATGTCACTCTTTTTACTTGTACCGAACATGATTCCCACCAGTTTCATTTAAGAACTCTAACCCTGCAATACACTAAACTCCAAGTGAATATAAGTACGAATAAAAGCCTACGCTAGCATATTTTAATCTATAAATTATAAGAAGTAATTAAGTGTTTCAATATAGGAATTAGGAAATAGAAATATAGGAATTATTTCATGCATAAGCATTTACTAAACCTGTTCCTAACTGTCACATACACTCCACATGTACAGAACAACTAATTGTTAAAATATCACCATGTTTTGTAGTATTTCAGAATCGGCCCTTAATTCTAAGGGCGTTTCCCATCATATCAAAGGAAGATATTAAAAGTTTTTAGAGAAGTCTGTGCAAAAAAAAGGGAAGAAGTATCTAAAAAATTACAGCAATATTTTTAAAACACTTGAAATTCTATCTGTATCTCCACATAAAAAGAATACATCTACTTTATTATTACCTTTAAAGTATCTGATAGAACACCTTAGTCAAACAAAAGAATAGTTACACTATACCTTGGAAGACGTTCTGCTTCTTTCCCTCTCACTTTTAATGCTTTGAAGTTTTTTTCCCAGTCCTGTTTGCTAGAAAGATGGGTCTCCACCAGAGCTTCCACATCTACTTGGCCAATTACGATCCATTCCTTTTCAACATTATTTTTGATTTCGGGGAAAAGAAATATTTTCCAGATTAAAAAAGTTTTTCTCAATGATATTAAAATACTTTAATAATGTTGTCAAGCTACATTCTCTTTAACCTTTGTGCTCCTCCAATTACCTACAGATTCTCTTAGTGCAAAAATCAGGAGGTACAAAATGGTTTGACATATTCACACGCTTAAGGATAATCAAAACGGATTTTGAACAAGAGCAAAAAGACAGCTATAATACCAAGGTTTCAATGGGAACTATACATATTCTTCAGGCTAGGTTGGCTTAACATGGACGGACTTATTATGCTCTTGCTTATATGCTTTGTAGAAAAGGACAATAATGCACAAATGTCATTGCCCAGTTACTTCTAGAAGGTCTGAAGCCTAAAAAGATACAAATCTAAAAGAAAAAGCAAGCATGAGTCAGTCAAACATTCAAAATACCTTGAATTGATTAGAAACTTCTGCCAGCCTTCTAAACAAATCCTCTGCTTTACTGAAAGCAGTCAGAAATCCATTTGCATTTCTTTCGGTCATAGCAGTGAATATAGACTCTTCTTCTGCTTCACTTACTCCCCTAAACTGATTTGGAATGGAGATGAATCTCTTCATTTCTCTGTAGTATCTAGCTCGTACTTCTTCAAAAGGAGGTCTGAATTGCAACCGGCCTTGCCTAAAAAGTTAAACAAATCATACAAAAACTAATATTTGTATGTAATCTCAGCCAGAATATCTTCTTAATAGAAAAAAAAAAAATCTTACTTGAATGTTAGATCAATAGTTATTTCTGGTAGATTCTCATTGAGTGCTTCTAAGCCCATTTGATACTGATGCTCCAGAGCTTTGTAAAGTTGATGATTCCAGTGTTGTCTCCAAGCTTTCATATCACATGACTTGAAACCCTAAAATTTAACAATGTTTATTTTTATTTTATTTTATTCCTCAAACCATAATTATAAGCTGAAACTGAGCACAGTACGAGGCCTGAAGACTAGGATCTTAGTAAAATTCAAAAAAGTACTACAGCACTGGAACAGGCTTCCCGGGGAAGTGGTTGTGGCATCAAGCCTGTGAGAGTTCAAGAAGCATCTGGATGACATTCTTAGTCACATGGTTTAGTTTCAAGTTGTCCACGAGGAGCAGGGAGGTGGACTCTACAATCCTTGTGGGTCCCTGCAAACTCAAGACAGTCTATGATTCTATGACTAGTTTGAATATTAAGAAGATCTAGAGTTATTACACTTATTTCAAAATAATATAACAAAAAAAATCTATCCAAATCAAACAGCTCAGCGTAACAACTTCACTGAGGTTCATCGCCCACTGGTTTACGATGAGGTTCTTCAAGGTTACTACAAAATGCAGAGGACTCTGCTAGAAATAAGACACAGAGCTGGCTGAATGAGAGATCTAAACCTGTATCACACCTTTCATTTTGTTATGCCATGTAAGCCGCCTTTTAAACAGTATTTCAGAAAGGTCTTGTGTGTTTCAGCAGATGAACATCAACTAACAAGTAGATATAAGAATTTATCTTAAAGAACTCAGATTTTCATTGGAATCTGCTACATTGCACTGCAAGAATGTATAAAGCCGTATCATACACATAAGTCTGTAAATGGCCACTTGTAAGCCACCCAGGGATTTTCAAAAGGGCAAAACAAGTTAAAAAAGAAATGAAAAACTTCTTCCAGCTTAACAGGTTCTCTTCTTATTTAATTGGATAGATATTTTCAGGCAGGGCTTTGGAGGCAGTCCAAGGTTGCTGCAGGAAACTACACAGTTAGTGTCTGCCCTCCAATTCAAGGCTGCCCAGAGGAACTCTTCTAACAAAAAAATTCAGGAGATTAAGAAAACCTGAAATTGTCTCAAGCAAGCCTTAAAACAATTATAAATAGGGTTTTTAAAGAAAATATGTAAAATCCTGATGACAACAGCAGTAAGACTATACCATCTTGTAATTCTGGATGGTGAAAACAGGATACACCTGGTTAAATTTTATCACTTCTACAGTGTTCACAGAAGCAGCTTCATAGTACTCGGGACTGGTGAGGCCCCAACTCGAGTACAGTGTCCTTCTAAAATTTGACAGTTGATAAGTGAACAAATAATAATGTGTTTTTTAATTTATTTCAGGCAGAAGTGTATTTTAATTCTAAATTTTATACTTTTGTTCTATTCTGCCTCAGGATCACTCATATCTATACCAATTTCTTTATTTTTCCTTGTGTTAATGGCTCAGACGCAACTGATCTACGTGACCTATGGTTTTCCCATTTTTCCACCCAACCCCTGTCATCTGACCAAATGTTGGTCTCCTCCCTTTACTAGTATGACATAAAAAAGATTATCCTCATCTTCATCTAAGATTTTCATCTCACACCTGGCAGTAACTAGTATACAGTCAGTTTTCCTGAGCTAGCTAATAACTCCTTAATCAAAATTAATTCCATCATGCTATGTTTGAGTCTTAAATCTTGAGTAGTGTTGAAAAGTCCAATGTTCACAGTTTGCAATATGATAATGAAACCCTGCCTGTGACTCGAGGCTGGCAAAACCAGTTCGGAGCTCCTGGAGTCCATCTTTCCAACGCTGCTGCTGCCGAAGGAGATCAATATTCATGAGCGATATAACCTGTTAAAAGAGTTTTAAAGGATAATAAACTTATTAATCACCACACAAAGAAACAGTAAAATAAGCTGTAAGAGATGTGATTTCAATTTCACCTGGAAAATATACCTTTTCGATGAAGTTTGTGTGCCACTTTCTTAGTTTTCTATTTTCAGTGGAAAGCCGTTCAGCAGCAGCTTGGAGTTTTTGGATATAAGCTTCCAATTCTCTAGGATTATCCCATGTTATTTGAGCTTTTCCTCCAGGACCAGATTTTGAATGCTTGAAAAGCATACAAACTTTGTGAGATTTATTGACAAATACAGTCTACAAGCAAGCATACAGGAAGTGAGAAAGACAGTTTTACTTCTAGTGAAAAAGAAAGGACCTCCCTCCACTACTGCACTAGAGACATAATAATCTGGCAAATCACAGACATATGACCATATTATAGCTACATCAACACACTGGGGAAGGATGAATGCCAGATTCCTAACAGACTTTGAAGGGAATCCACTGATGTTGAGACTCCTGCCCCACATATAAGCAGACACTTTAAGCTAAGAGGACACCTTAAACTCCTCCTTTTCTCTTTGACCTGCACAGACCAAAAATCAAAATGTCACACTAATAATTGCTATCCAACTTCACCTGTCCATCACAAAATATTTTTTTAAATTACACTGTACAATTCCACTGACCCTTAAGCAGCTTTGGGGAGTTCCATTTCTATGGGCTTTTTATCAAGATTCAGGGGGGTTTATGCATTTTGCTAAGTTTAGAGTAGAAAATCAGAACACAAAAGCATCTGAAGTTCCACAACTGGATCTGCTCCTAAAAGGTGTAGGGCAGAAATCACGTCAATTAAGACAACATGTTGTGCCTTTGAACACTTCTGCACCGTCATTGTTTTAGGGCCTGTACACTAAAGGAATCTGTGGCATTTTTACAGGAAACTTCTGAACATACAATTTGGTCTGCTCTCTCCACTGTTTTGTGTGAAATAATCCCAACCCCAATATCCCTTCTATTATCAGCCCAATTCTTGTCGTCTGTCTTGCAAAACGGTTCCTCAGCAGTGAGTGTCCAACCGTTTCTGTAATGCTTGCTCTGGAGGCATTACTCTCTTGTGCAATACAGAGTTTATGGCCACATTATCATTCTCCAGCCATTCTCACATTGGAAAAGTGTTGAAAGAAGGTGAAGATCATAGAATCATAGAATCATAGAATCGTTAGGGTTGGAAGGGACCTTTAAAGGTCATCTACACCAACCCCCCTGCAATGAGCAGGGACATTATCAACTAGACCAGGTTGCTCAAAGCCCCATCCAGCCTGGCCTTGAACACCTCCAGGGATGGGGCATCCACAACTTCCCTGGGCAACCTGTTCCAGTGTCTCACCACCCTCATAGTAAAAAATTTCTTCCTGAGATCTAATCTGAATCTTTTTTCTTCCAATTTAAAACCATTTCCCCTTGTCCTATTGTTCTTCAAACTGATACCAGTTCTTCAAAAAGTTCTATCAGTTCTTCAAACTGATAAAAACTAGTAAACTGAAATTAATTATATACAACATGCTTCTCCAGACATAAAGTAGAAATATGGTGTTAAAGAACTGTAGATTGTAATGTAATTTGTAAGTTTGATTTGTCCCTTCAAAGCAGAAAAATGAAAATAAATAAATAAATTCCCCCAAATTGGTCCAAATTCCTTAAAAAAATCTAAAACTTCTTTAAGTACAGTGAACATTCTAGTAATTATTAAAAAAAAATAGTATTAGAGCAACTATATTATGGCTGAACACCAAGCCACTGTAACAAACTGCATGCATAAGTCAATAATCATTTTTTGTTCTTAATCTAGAACAGAAACTACCTACTTTCAACTTGCCCAAAACATGAATTAGAAATACACAAGAGAATTACAAAATACACAGGGAGTTATTAGCAGTCAAAACAGTGAAATGCTAATTTATCTCCAGAATAAAGCATATTTCATTTTTACTAACATAGACAAGAAATAATATTATTTAGAACCGTTAAAACAGGAGTTGTATTCCCAGCTATTAAGGAATTGGCCTCACTGTATTTCATACGTAAATTCAAACAGCAAAAATAATTCCTGAGAGACCATATTACACTAATATCCAGAGTAAAAAGGAGTAAGCAGTTGTTTAAATGAAACATCCCAAAAGAGGGATCCCACTGATTTCAATAAATGTTAATTAAATGGATGGTGTTGCTTGTATGGGAAAGCTACAGTTAAGAAGTCCAGCAATAAACACAGAAAAAGCAGCACAGAACATGCACAGATATCACTGAAATTTAAAATACAGAGAGAGGAATTCTTTCACCTTAATTATCTGTTCAAATGCTAGAGCAGACTGTAACATCATTGGCTTCTGACTCGGAATCATTTGTTGATCAATAGAATTATAAAAATGCGCCACCTGGAAAAATGGAGAGATTAAATTTACAAGAATAGATAAAAATATTTATATGGCAATAAATGCAATGCAGGATATTTCTGAAAGTATTGCCCAACCAATACCATTAAGAAATGACAATTAACTATAACAGTACAATGTTTACAAAAGTAAGGTACATATGCAATGCTAATGTGATCCTATCTTCTTCTAGTGACAAGTGCTAATAGCAAAGACGACTGCTTACACGTCTGAGGTGATTATACTTCATCTTAAGTGAAATAAGTTCAGTCTCAGATTTATTATAAGTGGAACACTTCCACTATTTTATGCAAATGTAGACATCTAGTGCCATTTCAGAAGCCTTCAAGTATCCATGACATCCACCAGGATATCACACAAGACCTAAAATAGATCTATTTACTTCCACATTGACAGCTGGAGTAAGAGGGATAACCTAACACTTGGTTTAGTTATCCACACACAGACATCTCATGCCTTTTGAGATGAGTAAGGTTTCTACCCATGTCAGTGATGCAGGTGCATGGGTATCTTGTAGGTTTTGTGTCATCTCTGCCTTAGCTGTGCAGGTATCTCAGACACCAATGACACCTCACGTGAAACTGAATTGCCCCTGTGTAACCACATAAGAACTTTAACCAATATGCATATTTTTATTCTTGCATCTTACTGTAACAGGAAAAAACCTGACATGGTCTTTCAACAGAAATATAAGCCCAATAAAAACTTATGTAGCACTGCATCCAGTCAAAAAATAAACCCCCAAAAAACCAAACACACGTTCCCATTAAAATACTTATTAAAATATTGTCATTTGAAAACTAGCAATGGTGAGGACAAGCTGGCCCATTTTATGAAATTCACCTTCAATTATAATTAAGCAAAAGTGAGACTAAAACCGGAAGATCAATAAATTACTTGTCATATTTTTGTATATTCATAGAGTAACTTCACATAGCTTTAATACTATAATTCATTTGGTTTCAAAAGAAAACACATTTGGAAATTCTAAAGCATCTGTTTTTTTCTCTTTTAAGGACTTAGCTAATTTGTTCAAGAAACAAGTCACTTTCATACAGACAAACACAGAAAAAGCTCGACCACACAGTCAGAAAAGATAATAGTCTAGAAAAATTCTAGTACTAAAGCTGGGAAGTCAGAAGAGGAAGTTACTATGACATTTAATCTTGTACCTGTTTGAGGATGACCGCCTGCTTACAGAACTTCTGTGCAGTGTTTGCAACATGCTGGATTTTAGCTGGTATAGCAAAACCAAGTGCTGACAGCTGACGGACTTCTCTTAGGAGAGTTACCAGACGATCTGAATAAAGTATGTTTAATGTTCCAAAAACATGATCCAACTCCATTACTGGACTATTAGCTTGGATGCTAAACCAAAATCAGATTAAACATATTATTGAATATAATTTGAAATTGATCCTTTCTTAGGGGCATTTTATAATAATATAATAAACAATTCTAAAAAGTTTGATGTCATTCTATTATTCTTCTACATTTATTAACATTTTTATTTACTCAGAAATTATTCTAGCAACCTTTTTTTCATTCAAAGCCATTGAAGACATGAAGAAATGAATAATGCCTATTGATTTTGCTCAAAAAGTTTTTCTGGCTTGTTACAGTACTTAACATGTACCTCGCAGATAGGCAGTATTTCTCAAATATGCTGGCCCCATCCTGCTCTCTCCAGCCAGCACTTTACAGGTCCCTGCCTCCAGCATTGCAAAGGGGGAGAAATTGTCTGAGGAACCATTCCAAGAAACAGGACTTGAATCAGTGGAATGTTTTGGTACACATAATCAGATGCTAATAAGAACATCAGCCGATCTTTAGATTTTACTCCATTATTTTTTTTTCCTACAGTAGTAATGCTTCTACCACAATCCTTCTAGGCTTCTTTCATAAAAACTCAGTTTTACTCATTTTTTCATTTTTTCCTCATCTTTTTTCAGTTTGCATACCCATTGCATTCCCCTTTGCAGTGTGCTACCTCTTTTCTTTTCCTTTTAATTAATCTCTTCCTATCTTTTAAAATTTCACACTAGCAAAATTTTATGGTACTAATAAATTAGATGGCTGTTATACATTGGAGGGCTGCACCTGTTTATTTGTTATATTTGAGTGTTTTTCATAAAAGAAAAGTCTACACAGAAGTACCAACTCTTGTATCCTCTGAAACTGTGGACAAGCACTTTTTTCAAAGAATGTTTGCATCACTCAGAGGTGCAGAAAGAAGCTATGTGGCCAACCATTAAAAAAAATGTTAAAATACATTTTAATATCCCATAAAGTAATTTCATTATTTTAGGGAACACAGTTCATGAGGATTAAATTTATTTTCTTACCCTTCTACCATCTGCTCTATTTACATTGCAGAATTACTTGTGAATAGCAATTCATTGTTACTCTACATGTCATCTGTATATCACAGCTGATCTCATCTGGTTTCTAGACATTATCACTATATAGATTACAATGGACAGCAAGTACGAACAACAAGCAAAGAAAACACGTCTTCTATTCCAGGTGTTACTAGAAACTGAAAGATTAGTTATTAACATTGTCCTGAATACTTCAATTTATCAACCAAGCCTGACAGGATGATGAAATGATAATAAACTCTTCCATTTTGTTTCTCCACCTCATTCTCAATTCTGTACATTTTTTTTATTTCCTTCGTCAAGTTCTACTGAATTAACTCACACTACAAATTTCAGCATAAACATTACTTAAACAAGAATGTATTTACCAAAGTCCTGACTTGGGATTTGATAACTCTGACTGGATGTTCCTAGACCAATCATCAAATTGTTCTTGTTCAAATGCTTTTAATTGTTCCAGAAAAGAATCTGCACTTTGATGAAAAGTTTGAAATCCAGATAAGTCAGAGAGAAGAGCCTCTCCCAGTTTGATAGCATCATCCACCTTAAACACAATCACAAAGAAAAGAAGCTTAATTTCCCAGCATTCAATCAGAAAAGAAAAATCACCACAATTAAAATCGGTATTACAAAACATCCAAGCTGGATTCAAAAAACGATTAGCAAGAAAAAAAAAAAAAAGAATCCTGAATTGTGTCCCAGATGTTCAAATTCCCATTATGGTAAAATGAGTCTGAGTAAGTTGTCCACTGCAGATGTACACCACTATTAAGATATTATTATATTAGAATAGAATCATTTAGGTTGGAAAAGACCCTTAAGATCATCATAGTTTCATAGAACTGTCTAGGTTGGAAGGGACCTTTCAGATTATCTAGTCCAACCATCAACCGAACACTGACAAAAACCATCATTAAACTATGTCCCTCAGCACTACGTCTACGGGTCTTTTAAATACCTCCAGGGATGGTGACTCAACCACTTCCCTAGTCCCTGGTCAGCCTCTTACAATGTTTGATACCCCTTTCTGTTGCAAAATTTTTCCTAATATCCAATCTAAACCATCCCTGGTGCAGCTTTAGGCCATTTCTTCTTCTCTATCGCCTGTTACCTGGAAGAAGAGACAGACCCCAACCTCGCTACAACCTCCTTTCAGGTAGTTGTAGAGAGTGATAAGGTCTCTCCCCTCAGCTTCCCTTTCTCCAGGCTAAACAATCCCAGCTCCCACAGCTGCTCCTCATAAGATTTGTTCTCTAGAATCACATAGGTTTTAAACTCATTTTGTTGTAAGAGAACACAGAATCATTCGATCTTTACTTTTACTACAGTCTCTGTAGGAAATTCCCTGGCAGGCACTGACTCAAAAAAAGTACTACCAAGAAATCCCTTTGATTTTAAGGGGACACTACACAGGTTAATAAAAACAAGTTAAAATTAGGATGTCAGGATCTGGCTATCTCTAAATCTTAAATACAATTTTAAAATGCAAACTGAAGGGTAAAATTTAACAAAACACCTCCTCTCAGAATCTTGGTCTTTTTTTTAATTAAAAAAAAAATAAGTCTAAAAGCAGGCAGTACAGTGTATTACAATCAGACTGTCTTCTGGGTCAGTTAATAAAATTCAACTTAGCAAGCAGCACCGCTAATAAGGAATCCTGATGCTGTAACTCTTGGGAAGTTCACAATTCTTCTACGGGGAATTCCTCACAGAAATCTCAAATACCATGTTTTACATTCTATTATAATACAATGTCTATAGAGCAATGGAATCTGTTACCTTCAGCTCCAGCTGCCGCACCCACACAATATTATTGACAACTTCAGAAAGGTTTTTGCCTGACAGTGGTCCAGAAACATCACCAGGAACACCATGGCATCGAGTTTCAAATTCAGTCTGATGGTCTAAAACAAGCAAAAGATTCATGTTAAACCAGAAACCTAATAGAACAAGCTTAAAATTATTACTGTAATTATAAAAACATACTAGGGATGCTGACATAACTTTTAAAGCAAATAAAGAATTCTAGTAAAAAACTAACCCAAATAAATATTTTTAAACACATTTTTACCTTTGACATAATCTTGAAGTCTTGCTAGTAATGTTTCCCTTTCAAAAAGCAGTTCTTTGCTTATATTCGGATGCTTTATCAGTTCCTTATATTTCTGAAATGTTTGAAGAAGCTGGAATATGAAGTTAAAAAAAGTTACCTCTTTCTCCTGAAAAAAAATTTAAACGTATTCTGACACCACTTGTTAGTGCTGTTCATAAGGACTGTCTTTGGCACTAAGTACTTATTCCTTTGCTCTAAACTGACTACTTAAGAATTCAGTAACTTTATCTTTAGGAAAGATTTCAGACTACAAAAATACCCATACCTGCTGAGGGCTGTCCTGAATTTCTGAAATAAATTTCTTCAATTTACTTGCTATTTTTTGTTCCGCTGGCGCAATAATTCTTTCAAACTGACAGACTGCTGCTTTCCATAATGGCTAGAGACAATGAGTTCATATGTTAGTTTAGGACTATTCATATACATGATAAAAAGTTATAGAAAGAATGTGAATAAATTAAAAATAAGCATTATACCTCTGTGTATGGATTATAGTGTACAGGATTTAGGCCAGCAAAGGGTTCGAACACCTGAGCACGACGTAAAGCATTTTGTTCTCCAGCTGGCAAAAACAATGATAGTTTTTCATGCAGCGTTCTAACAGTTAGCACCTGTAACAGAAAAAAAATCTCTTATATATCCAACATATTTTCACATAAAACTTACATTTAGAAGCAAAAAGCACAAGCAGTATATCACATGCTTTTTACATGAATCTTTTGACAGGCTCAGGCACACATGGATTATGAAATGCTATCTGAGTCTGAAAAGGCTATAAAAGAGTTTTTATTCCTTAACTTAAAATAATGCTGTTTAATTCTGTGTCTAATGAAATAAATGTGCATAATTGAAATCTCTACCTCATCGAGACGTTTGCCAAGTTTGGCTAACATTTCAGGGAAATACTTCTCATTTTTCCATGGATGTAGAGTATAACGTTGCCACAGTTGTCCAGTTAGGTACTCACAAGCTGACACCCACTGCTCACAAATCAAGATGCCAGCCTTTAGATTTTCTTTAACACTGTAGAAAGCATCCTCCCACAGATTCAGAGCCGCTAATTTTCTCTGAACATATCTACCTAGTGAGCCACCTAGAACACAAAAAAGCATACAAAAGCAATACATTAAGTTTGTTCCAAATAATTCCTTTAAACTCTAAACCAAGTTCCAAAGGCATTTTTAAAAAACTAGTATGATGTCTTAATTTCAAACCACACAAATGTATCAATAACTTATAGTTTTCTTTCAGATTTTAAAAATTTCTTAAACGTCTCGAAGTTAAACGGAGGTTGGTCCAACATCAGAAGCTGATGGATTTGGATTCTGGAATCCATACACAAGCATCTGTCCGTATCAGCAGCGTTCCCAGCCAGCCTTCCCCCCACACATATACACATCTGGCTGCAGAAGACAAACTCAGCATCTTATCCCTGTCCCAGAACATGGGATTGCTATTGTGAGAAAGAGAGAAGCAACTTCTCTCCATGTCCTGCTCTCACCTCCACACAGACAGAACCAACATTCAAATGTGGTTTTTACATAAATAAATTTTCTCCTCTGGGAAAAAGACAGAGAGTCAAACAGTAACAAGACAAAACCAATGCACAGGATTAAAGGTATCCAGCTCCATCTCGCCATCACAGATGATAACCCCATCTTGCTGTCACAGTTGATTCTGTGATTCTATTAGCTGTCATCTTCCCAGGCATGTGTGAAGGCATCTACCAGAACTGGCTGAATTATTCGATACTATAAGGCAGTATTAATAGATGATAATTAACAGAAGAAAGCACTTAGTGCTGTAGGCTATCTCCAGTGCCTTTAGGAAAAAAGTGGTCTCTGCTCAAGCATTCATTTTATCTTTTCTCAACTGTTCATTTAATAAAGGCCATATAAAAGTTTACCTATTACATCCAAGAGATTTTGCATGCGTGGCTGTGGATAAGGATCATGTTCTGTTTGTCTCCACACACCATCAACAGTGTCCCTGGTAGTCTCCACCAAATCCACAACTTCAAATAAGGAAAGACTATCCAAGTTGTAATAATCCTAGAAAAAAATATCCTTAATACAAATACTTTGCAACTAGTATTGTAGAAACATTTACACTTTCTGAAGCTGGCAATTTCTGTAGTTTCTTAGGGTTTACTGCTTAACAGAATATGTCATAATCCTATCAAAAACCAAGCATTTGTGTAAGTTTATTCATGTGAAGATTGCATTAATATCTGAAGTGCTATTCAAGCAAGTGCTTCACAGGTACACAAAACTTTGCATGATAGAGTTCATTATTATCCTCCACATTTTCACTTTTTTGTTTTATAATTTCAATAGTCAATCTCTAGTTCACAAATTGTAGCATACCGATTTATTTCTACAGCAGCTCTTAGGATTCAATGGTCAAATCTGAGCCCAATTAAATGTTGGTTTTGCTCTGCACCACTGTCACTAGAAACTACATAAATGTCATTTAAAGTAAGATTTTGCCTAAGGAAAACATAACTAGTTATATATTCATATATTTGAAAGACTGTATATATACTGATATATATTTCACAAGAAGAATGTTTCTACTAAGTCTCCAAATATATCACTGCTCACACAAAAGAAAACATACTTTTGCAATGTCCTCAAAAAGGTCTTTAAAATGAGAAGCTCTGTCTTTACTACACCATTTACTTCCATGATGAGCACATTCTGTCCAGAACTGAAATTCATCTGTTGGTGTAAGTATAGCTGCAAATAAGATCAGAAAATGCTTAAGTATGAATTACATGAATGGTCACAAAATATTTTCACTCAGAACTTACTTTCTAAAGCAAATTTCCACTATATGGTTATATAATTGCCCTTCAACTTCTGAGTCTGAGTAGGTGTACTAACAAGTTAATACCAAGAGACCAGAGCTGATCGTCACTAATTCCAATCCACCACAACCTGTCACATTTCATACTCTGCAGTCACTGGGATAATGAAGACTGAAAACTCAACCTATAAATCAATTATTTACCCCGAATTTAAGATTAATTATAAAAGACATAACTGCAAAACAAACCTTGCACATCATCTTCACTGAATTTTGTTCCTGTGTAATTGGGATCTGATCTTCTGAGAACAGTACTCAAGCCAGCTTCAAGCTCACTTAAAAGTTTCTGGAGTTTGGGATCAAATGTTTTGCTCCATCTCTCATCCTGCAATGAAAATTTAAAAAAACGTCACTCACATGATAGAAAAATTACTATTTTCCTCCCATTAATCTTAAAAAAAAATTAAAATTCAGATTAATAGTATAAGCCACCACATTGGTCGGATACTGTAATAACTTATTTTCTTAAAGTTATGGAAGACCATCTCATTCTTTTCACGTATCAAACCATAATGATACTGTGCTACTTTTTTAATCACAAATTTAAAAGTCTATTATTGGATTTATAAAAGCACTCTAAAAATGTGTTCAAAATTCCTTATTAATTAATTCTCTTAAGTTATCAAATTTGGAATCTATTTCTATAGAATCTGCAAATTGCTAGAATCAAATATTAAAAGTTACTGTGTTTTTCAAAAATTATTTTATTAATGTGGTGACATATAAGAAATTAAAATTATTTAAATGCTGAAATTCTGCTTGCTAGCTTTTGAAATACAGCCATGGTTATGGTTTTTGACAAAAAATCCACAAAGGAAATATGTTCTTTAATGAAACAGGAGGAAAACCCTAAGAACATTTTAAAAAAGCAAAACTGTGATAAATGCAGCTGTACAAATTAATCTGGAGTCTAGCACACCTATCTGCCACACATTACAGAAAACATAGTTTGCATGATACTGACCTATGCATTTCAGATAAAATATAACAATATCGAAAACAGGAAATGTACAGAAGACTGGCATTACTAGTGGAAAGGAGGTAAGTAGCTACTTACAAACTTACAAACTACCATTCATTATTTCAGCTCTTAAAATATTTTCTTTTTAAAACATAAAGTATTTATGTCAGAAGAGTTAACGTGCTACGGAATTTCAATGTTTCAGTATAAATCTACAGAACATTTAAATCAGCAAATTGCTCACCTTCAGCAATACTGGTGCAAAAACTTGTCGTACCGCTTGATAAAGGGTGTTTATTGGTGAATCTAGCATAGATGATACAAGAATATTACTGTGAAGATTGTCTTCTGTAATTACATCAGGTCGCAGCTTAAAGAACACCAACACATTATCTTTTGACTCAGTAGCTTCAATCTATAAAAACAAAGGAGACAGGATTTGTTTAGAAAACTGTAATTGACTGCATACTACGCTAAATTATGTACAGCATTTACACAAATGATTTCCATTATGAAAAAAATTATATAATACCATATTAATCCCTATGGTCTCTGATAACATTCTGGTAGTGTCTGATTTGAGCAGAAAATCAAAACCAGTATTATACTCATTCCTCAGTTGAGAGGACTGTGACATATATATTCTGACATCAAGCACCTAATGCTTTTTTGACTCTAAAATATCTGTAAATATCATAGTTACTTAAATTATTTTGATCTTGAAAACTCCACTTACCACTTTCTGGAGGCAAAGCAGAATCACCATCTTGTTCCTAAAGAAGCCTAAGCATAAAGCCTATCTTTTGGGTTTGGGGGAGTTTTTTGCATTTTTACACTACATAACTTTGGGAATACTTTTCTAAATATTCAGTATTGTTCTCCTGAGTCTGGAGATACATAGCTCTACTGCAATCCATAGATTTCTCAAGGACAGAAAAAGACATGCTCCTTCACCAGTAAAATCCTGAAATTGACTCTTGTTTCCTTTACAGTCCAACTTATGTGTAAAGTTACAAAAGATGCCATCAGATCAATTATTGGAAACTATTTGTGGCTGAGGAGAATTCATAAAACAGGAGAATATTATTAAACACTTGATGAAACAACAGCAAAAAAAAAACCCTAGCTGAAATCCCACATTCTGTGCAGTTGTAAACATCTGTGAACTTTTTTCTGCTACAAGAAGGACAGTAGAAACAGGTTTTAATTTTACTGGACAGTATCAATTTTACTTTCTTATCAAGTCCTTAGCCCAACACCTTCAGACACAATTTCACTGAGACTGGGGTGTACACTGTAGCCCCTATGGGCACCCGATCTTCCACAGCTGCTGACTGTGGCTTTGTACATCAGACAGCGCTTCAGCAGCACACCCCAAAAACCAGTACATGTAAATGTTCACTCTTGCACAAACACAGCATGCACTAGACATCATAGACTACGTAGACCAGGAGGCATGTAAATTACTAGTCCACACAGCAGTTTGCATGCTAATGACCCATTACACTAGCCATCGCTGCACAAAAACCCATCACTGACCTAACAGACACCATGTCGCTGGTCTCACAGCAGAACCATGGGACTCACGTTAAGCCCCGGGCTCTGCCTGTACACTGTATGTGACATGCACCACACCACCTCCTGATCTCTTGGTGACATTCACTGCTCATCACACCCCACAGCGTGATGATACCTTGGATGAGACACTCACTGAACACAAACACTCAGAGCAGGATATTTCACACAGATTTGCTCAAAGCTGGATGCATTAATCTGCAAAATGCATGATTTGGACAAACAACCACTTTAGGACTTGTTAAATATCAGCCAATGTGCCACATTTTGGGCCACCTTTCCTGAATGGACACTAGCAATCCGATCCTTCCAGTCACTTGCACATACCCTTGCCCAGGAACAACACAGATCCAAGACTCCACATGGCATTTGCAGCTGTTCTCCGGGCTGCATCGCATTCACACAGTGACAATACACAGCATGCTAAAACTACACAGAATCATAGAATGGTTAGAGTTGGAAGGGACCTTAAAGATCATCGAGTTCCAACCCCCCTGCCATGGGCAGGGACACCTCCCACTAGACCAGGTTGCTCAAAGCCCCATCCAGCCTGGCCTTGAACACTTCCATGGATGGGGCAACCACAGCTTCTCTGGGCAACCTGTTCCAGTGCCTCACCACACTCACAGTAAGGAATTTCTTTCTAATATTTAATCTAAATCTCCATTCTTTCAATTTAAAACCGTGCCTCTCATCCTATCACTACATTCCTGGATAAAGAGTCCCTCACCGTGTCAGCATGGGCACATTCCACTAATGAATGTATCACTCAGCTGACCATACGGTCTTCACAGACTGTACTGCGTCCAGCTCTGGAGCCCTCAGCACAGGAAAGACATGGACCTGTTGGAGCGGGTCCAGAGGAGGCCCACAAAAATGATCAGAGAGATGGAACAGCTCTCCTGTGAGGACAGGCTGAGAGAATCGGGGTCATTCCGCCTGGAGAAGAGAAGGCTCAAAGAAGATGTTATTGTGGCCTTTTGGGACTTAAAGGCAGCTTATAAGAATGATGGGGACAAACTTTTTAGCAGGAACTGTTGCACCAGGACAAAGGATAGTAGTTTTAAACTAAAAGAGGGAAGATTTAGACTAGACATAAGGAAGAAATTCTTTACAGTGAGGGTGGTGAGACACTGGTACAGGTTGCCCAGAGAGGTGGTGGATGCCCGATCCCTGGAAACATTCAGGGTCAGACTGGATGGGGCTCTGAGCAACCTGATCTAGTTGATAATGTCCCTGCTCATTGCAGGGGGGTTGGCCGAGATGACCTTTAAAGGTCCCTTCCAACCCAAACTACTCCATGATTCTGTGATTTTATGACTCTTGGGCCAGGAATTTATGCACAAGACGCTGAGACCTGCACAGATACTTGCAGCACGATGTCTCCCAAATCAGATACCACGCTTTTATAACTACTAAATCCGGGCCGGACCCCAGGCTCTGCATCCCCACTCGCACACGGGGCCGCAACGGACACGCCGGCTCCACAGGTGCCTGCTCGCACTCCTCTGACACCCCCCTACCTTGTTGGATGCGGTGAGGTGGGTGCCCGAGCGCTGCACGACCAGCAGGAACTCGTTGCCGTCGTCCAGGAACCTGGCCAGCTCCGGGCGGGCATGGAGCCCCAGGGCAGCGGGGCCCGCAGCGGGATCCACCCCGAAGTAGTTGGCAGCCGTGGCTGAAATAAAGCGCTTTCTCTCGTCTCCCTTCCCGGCCATGCCGGCAGGACGCGGCGCCGCCAGGCGGGATCACGGCGGGGGTGGAAGCGGAGCCCCGCGAAGGCACGTGGGGGGCTGACGGGAGACGACGGCAGGGGCGGGGGGCGGGAGGGACGGCGGCTCGCACCGGGGCACAGGGTGAGGCCCGCGGCCTGCCGGCGTCCCCGCGTTGCCAGGACCCGTCGCTATGGTGACTGAAAATGGCAGCCCCGGGGCGCTCGCGAGAGCCGTCCGGGCTGGAGACGGGCGAAGCGCAGCGCCGGCGGGGAGGAGGGCGGCGATCGACGCGCTCGGCAATCGGCAGGGGGAGCCAGGCCAGCCGCGCTCCCTCCCCCGCTCGGTGGCCTGGCGGCGCGCGCCCCCTGCAGGCCGCGGCGGGGCCGGCAGCCCCTGAGGGGCTGAGGTTCGGGC